>NC_068357.1:18214100-18532122 GCF_020536995.1 Dreissena polymorpha
TTCCATCACACAAAAAATCCAGATTAACTATATTTGTTTTCGTCAAATTGATCTATTGCGTAGTAAACTATAGCCGTATGATCTCATATACATGACCTTTGACCTAGTAATATCTTACTTGTTTCGATTACTGTTGCATAGGTCATCAAATAGTGTATAGGCAAATGCACAAAATAGCAACACATCATTTAAGACAGAACATTATTTTCGTGTGTATCGGGAATTTAGTTCAATGTCAGTATAAGTTATTTCTGACACTCATGTAATGTTGGATATTGCATGTACAAGTAAGTGACTAATAATTAAATAATTATGATGATATTTGACAATTTTTTGCCCATAATACCTCAGTCACAAGTAGAGACCGATCACCGTCCGATAAGCGGACGAAGTATTTTTCCGCTCATCGGGCTGGCAACCGGCCGATGATCGCACGGACACCGGGTCATTTTGTAGCATCAGGCGGTGTCCGGATCAATTTTAAGTCTTACTTAAGTCTGATTGCCGGAGGGCCTCCGCACGATTACTGACGGACACCGGACGGAGCTCGTCGTGAGATCGTATATAAGTACACGAATAAATTTGTCATACACAAATATAATTAATTCCTCACATATTAAACATTTTATTTATATACGATTATATGTCTTAATATGTTGTCATGAGTTGTAAGTCATGTTGTATAGTATATGTTATACACGTGGCAACTCTGATTCGATTATATTCTTAACTACACATATATCATTATTTAATTTGTTCTCACATACTTACGCTTTATTTACATACTATTTATATAACTATATTGTATATTTTATGAACAGTCGTCCTGAATAAAGCAATATTTTTTAGAGAAAAAAGTGTTTCAAACAACTTCAACTCACTCTTGACTATTTTGAATGCGAGGCAGGACTTGTGTACATAATTCTTAAAATAGCTCTGGCTTGAGACGAAAATAATTCTCGAAATCGGCAGCGTTTAAGAGACCCAGTTAATGCAAAAGGTCTCGTATTTTCCGTAGATTGATTGTCTCTGAATACAAGGCTTGACCCAACATCGTCTTTGACGTCGTTGTGGTTCTTCAAACTTCTCCACCGCTACCAAAGCAGCAACTTTAGTGTTGAGGCGGTGTCTGGCTATTGCTAGGGACGAGTTGCCTGTGACCAAGAAGCGCAAGGTGATAGATATATATTTATTATATACCTGTTTTATGCTTTTAACAAAATACAGGTTGTATCAATCGTTGAAATAAAAAAAATCCCGTATTACGCTACTCGCTGTTTCCAATTCCGTATTATCATACTAGACGGACTACTTCGACCCATTTAATGACGTCACATTACGCGCACCGAAAATAGGAATACATGTATTTTATATTACGAAATATATTACTTAGTACATCGTGTGACTTCATTTCTGTGACGAAACACAATAGTTTTATCTAAATTCTATGGAATTTTAGGACATGTCGGACGTGGTGTTTTTTAACAGTAAACTATTTGTTAAAAACATCGAACGAATTCAAAACGTATTTTGGAGTGTGTGTTTATCATGCATAACTGTATATTTCGATAGGAAAACAATAAAATAGTGTGGTTTAAACTAAATTTCGATAAAGACATGGAAGAAGTGGAAGTGCATATTGTTTCAACGTTTTTGTTATAAACATCGGATTAAAGTTGTCAACTTAATTGTTATAAACATTGGATTAACGATGGCATTAAGGTAAGCGTGTCAGAAACCTGTTTTCCCGGTTCGAATGTTTACACATTAATTTACATAAACTGTATTCATACGCGTCGTAAATAAACTATGGCGTACCGTTTTAGTCATTGTTTTGTCAGTTTTGTTAAAGTAAAAACTACAATTGTTAACTGTTTTTGTTAGTTGTTGTATATAATAAAAGAAATATTACGCTAGTCAATTGTTCCAAGAGTTTGTATCACTCTCGTGGCTTGTGCTATTTCGCATCACACTCGAGGCGGATTCTTGCGGCGTTTGGTCGATAACGCGACGATAGCAGTCCGAAGATCGGCCGGTTGTCGTCCGATATACATGCTGACGCTCCACCCAAAAGGTTTTCACAAACTGTCCGATTGCCGATCGATCATCAGACTCACTCATCGGATGGCGGACGGCTCCCACGTGTCCAGTCTTCCGATGCCTGGAGATCGGACACATCGGCCGGCAACCGGATTTTTTGCGACTGAGGCATTTTATGAATTTGTTATACGTCTTTGCACATTTACACAATCTCTTGTGTATCGCATCATCATCATCAATCCCTCGACCGGTTTAGCCAATGGGGGAAATGAGGAACGACGATACAGATATCCTCCTCCAGTCAGGTATGTTGTGTTCTGCTGAGAGTAATTCATTCATGGAAAGGGATGTCTACTCATTTAAATTTTCCATCTAGTTTTTTTTTCTCTGACGGCCTCGACGTTAACCTCCCTCTAGCGTGCCCTGGAGAACAGTCTTGCACAGAGAGTCGCACCTGGTGACGTGTCCAAACCAAGCCAGCTTTTGACGTTTGACGGTCGCCAGTAGGAGCGGTTGTGGACCAACAAGTATTGCAGTCATGTTCCGGACGTACTCGTTGGTCTTGTGCTCCGTGTAGGAGATGCGGAGCACTTTTCGGAGACATTTATGTTCAAATGCCTGTATCCTGCGCTCTGTGTTCGCGTGAATCGTCCAGGTCTTGCAGCCGTAGAGTAGGATGAAGACTATGAGAGACTTGTAGAGCCTTACCTGGTGGGGAATCGTGTGTCTATGAATATTCTACCTAATAACGATTTAACAAGGAAGAATGCTTCAATGGTTTGGTTCATCACTATCGCATTACATGACCATTAAAAAAACACAGCACATATGACAACTCCTACTATTTGATAGCATTACCAGGCAGCTTTTCTCAAATGGACCACAGACTATACTTTAAATTAGACCATGATCATGTTAGTATTATGAGTTCGGAAACCTTAATGACAATTTATTAGAATACATGTCTTTAGACAGATATCGTCATCACATATTTTAGATTTACTTATTAGTAATACAAACACATTAGTACGAAGCGAGTTAAAGCTTGCCTTGAAGACTTACAAATTAATATAATAAATAAAACACGTCTTTTGCCTCTACAACTAAACGTTGATCGTGGATATTTTGGGTCTGTGTGGGAAAATAATTCGACTAGTTTCTCAATATATTTTCTGACGAGTTACTTTATAAAATACATTAGGTTTTTAAAATATTGCATTGCGAGATGCCTGTATCGTCGGACCCGTGGTGTTAATAGGGTACGTAAGCAATGTGTGAAAATAATGAGTTTGTTTATTAAGTGTTAGATAATTCGATTATTAAATACAAAGTTAATTAATTATGTTAACACTGTAAATGCAAGTCGGTCGTATTATATTGAAACTGTTATCATAAATATCACTGTGGGAATAATTATATACAATTCTTTGTTCCATCGAGTAATTGTTCCTGCCGTGCGAGACTAAACGTTTGCATTCCGCCAAATCAGAGTCTGTGAACAATGACGAAAGGTGTCTTGGTTGAATTAGTTGCTTTGCGTTTCTTTACTATAACATAATAATTACCTCACTTAGTTTTTAGGCCTTCATTGATGCGTGAAGATATTTACTAAGAAGCGATGTTGAAGGAAACGGTCCCCTGTTTTTATCGCATTGTAAATATTCGTGGAGACTCGATAATTTTTAATTACAAATCATAAGGCAGACAGCCTGAAGAAAATTATGCATTTTATTTTAGTCAATATGTAATTCGACTTCCGAGGGCTTCGGAAGGAACATCGTGATTGTGAGGGTATGCACATAGCGCTCGATGGAAGCCTCGGGAAGTCGGCCTCGCGCTACATAATTTAGGGACAACAGTGGAATAAGTCATATAAACCTTTTTAACGTTCTAACCTGTAAGCCCAGGCCTCAAAATGGCTTAAGGTAGGGAAGCAATTCTTTTCAAATAATTGGAAGCGATGAGACGCAAATATAATGAGCCCTCGCAGCAAGATGTGACACGTTGGCGTTAGAGAGAGAACAGGAGGTATTAAAGCGTGACAACATGCGGACTGGCTTGTGCACTCCTGTTCGTGAAAGAATTACGCATAAACCTCCATCAAAGCAAAATAATTCTGAGGAAAACGTCACATTCAAGAAGACTCCATTGGAACCTTCAAGTATTGTGAAGGATGCCACGTATGAAGGTAAATCATAATTTGCTGTTCCTCGCCAAAGATGGCGAAGATAGGGATGTTTGTAGAAAGACCTGAGCGAAGATTGAATGATCTTATGAAGAAGTTTGGAAGCTTACCCCCTACGTATGGACACGCACGCGGTTTAACGGAAAAATATCGACGATGCTATCTGTGCGTATGTATCATAACAACACATACATAAATAAACTCGATGAATAGTTCTTTACTCTTTGTTCCATTGCTAACATAATGTTTCCAGGTCCATATAATTCTTTAAATTAGTTGTTAATGCAATATTTCCAAGTCAATGTAATTCTCCAAGTAACTAATAACATTTCCAAGACCTGACACATCCGTGTAAATCTACCAGACAAGACCCCGCCCCATTTCGGGGTCCTGAAGATAATTCTCTAGCGTCCCTTCTATGGGTTTAATCTTTCCTTCCTTAGTGTCCAAAGAAGCATTGCTAAACATACATGTATCGTTACATAAACATGTCAACTTGATGGGTCAAACTAATTTGTTTAAATGCATGTACGGGCGTATTTATTATCTGGTAATTGCACCGACACGAAAACAAACATCTATTAATTATGTAATATTGTCATGATGTATAATTTAAACGGACTGAACTCAGTTGAAAGCGTGCTTCTACTGTCAACAAACTAATTAGTCTCCGGCCACACTGACGCAAACACTGGAGATGCATTATATAGCGAACAAGATCAAAACAGCAATATGCGACACACCTCATTTTCATAACAAGAGGGCCAAGATGGCCCTAGTTCGCTCACCTGAGAAAAGTCGGTTCATTCAATCTTTACCAAATGTCAAACTTGACCTAGATATTGTCCAGACAAACATCCTGGTCAAGTTTCATTATTATTTCATCTGTGAGTCATGATCAATGCACCTATGAAGTTTCATGATCCTAGGCGTAAGCATTCTTGAGATATCATCCGGAAACCATTTTTCTAAAATGTGTCACCGTGACCTTGACAGCCATTGTGTGAATACGTTTTGTGGCACTGTGACCTTGACCTTTGACCTAGTTACCTGATAATCAACAGGGGTCATCTGCGAGTCATGATCAATATACCTATGAAGTTTCATGAACCTAGGCATAAGCGTTCTTGAGTTATCATCCAGAAACCATTTTACTATTTCAGGTAACCATGACCTTGACCTTTGACCTAGTGACCTGAAAATCAAAAGGGGTCATCTGCGAGTCATGATCATTGTACCTATGAAGTTTCATGATCCTAGGCATAAGCGTTCTTGAGTTATCCTCCAGAAACCATTTTCAAGGTCGCCGTGGTGTTATGGATATGGTGTCCGCCTAGCGACCGGGAGGTAACGGGTTCGATCCCCACCGTGGGAGCGTTCTTTAGATCTCCCCCAAAAACACCAAGTACTGGTTCTAGGCCCAGGAAACGGACTCGAGAGCATTTATATAAGCCTTAGGCTTTCGATGCAATCGAGCTTAAATAAATAGGTGTAAACTAAACTAAACCATTTTACTATTTCAGGTCACCGTGACCTTGACCTTTGACCTAGTGACCTGAAATTCGAGTCATGATCAATGTACCTATGAAGTTTCATGATCCTAGGCATAAGCTTTCTTGAGTTATCATCTGGAAACCATTTTACTATTTCGGGTCACCGTGACCTTAACCTTTGACCAAGTGACCTGAAAATCAATAGGGGTCATCTACGAGTCATGATCAATGTACCTATGAAGTTTCATGATCCTAGGCCTAAGCGTTCTTGAGTTATCATCCGGAAACCATTTTACTATTTCAGGTCATCGTGACCTTGACCTTTGACCTACTGACCTGAAAATCAATAGGGGCCATCTACGAGTTTTGATCAATGTACCTATATAGTTTCATGATCCTAGGCCTAAGCGTTCTTGAGTAATCATCCGGAAACCATTTTACTATTTCGGGTCATCGTGACCTTGACCTTTGCCCTAGTGACCTGAAAATCAATAGGGGTTATCTGCGAGTCATTGTCAATGTATCAATGAAGTTTCATGATTCTAGGCATAAGTGTTCTTGAGTTATCATCCGGAAACCATTTTACTTTTTCGGGTTATCGTGACCTTTACCTTTGACCTAGTGACCTGAAAATCAATATGGGTCATCTGCGAGTCATGATCAATGTACCTATGAAGTTTCATTATCCTTGGCATAAGCGCTCTTGAGTTATCATCCGGAAACCATCTGGTGGACGGACGGACCGACATTAGCAAAACAATATACCCCCTCTTCTTCGAAAGGGGAGGGGGCATTATGAGAAAACTGCCCCCCTCCCAGCAGCCATGTTATTCAACTGACCAGAACCATTTTTGAACTCAACTCTAGTATCAAGGAAACAAATGTTCTGAGCAAATTTCATGAAAATTGGGCCAAAAATATGACTTCTACTGTGTTCACATGTTTTCACTATATACATATAGAGAAAAATGCCCCGCCCACTGGCGGCCATGTTTTTTCACCGATTCCGACCATTTTCAAACTCGTCCGAGATATCAATCAAACCAATGTTTTGACTAACTTTCATGATGATCGGGCAAAAATTGTGACTTCGAGTGTTTACAAGGTTTCTCTATAGCAAAATAGGGAAAACTGCCACTATATACATATAGAGAAAAATGCCCCGCCCACTGGCGGCCATGTTTTTTCACCGATCTCGACCATTTTCGAACTCGTCCGAGACTTTAATTGAACCAATGTTTTGCCCAACTTTCATGATGATTGACAAAAATTGTGACTTCAAGAGTGTTTACAAGGATCTCTATAGCCAAATAAGGAAAACTGCCCCGCCCACTGGCGGCCATGTTTTTCAACGGATCGGAACAACTTTTGAACTCAACCAAGATACCATTAAGACAAACATTTCTACAAAGTTACATGAAGATTGGGCATGAAATGTGACTTCTACAGTGTTTACAAGGTTTTTCTTTTTTTACCTAGTGACCTAGTTTTTGACCCGGCACAACCCACAGGTGGTTAGCGTGTGGCTATGATATTAATTAGTGAAAACATCTTTTTGAATGATAAATAATCATATTATAACGAAAAATTGAATTTTATGAAAAAAAATTCACTATCAAATATATATATAACAAGGTATGCAACTCAAAATCACCCCAAAACGGGGTGCATCGCTTTGAACAGCCATATCTTCATCAATTGTGCAGCGATTTTCCCGATCTCGGTCTTATTCAACGCAGAAATGAATTTCATTTCTGGAAATGTATATGTATTGCAATATTTTTACAAATGCTTGGTCAACTTTTAAGAAATAACACGATACACAACTCGCAATGTGGCCTCTAGAGTGTTTACGAGCAAATGTTAACGGACGGACGGACGGACATACGACGGACAAAGACCGGTCACAAAAGCTCGCCTGAGCAATCAGGTGAGCTAAAAAAAAGATTATATTTTATGATTTAAAATCTTTAGAAAGATCAAATTCTGAAGTACAAGGTATCTATCAATATCGCGTATAAATGTTTTTGCTGAGAAAATAAATGTTTTACAATGAAGATGTCAATCACAATGAACTGGAATTACATAGCAGGTAAAATGACGTTAATCGATTGTCCACGTTACACTACAGGCGTTGTTTGACCAGTGACCTCCTGCACTGTCCATTTGGAGTAGGTGTTGCCCGGGTTGAATATGTTCCTGTTGCTGTCAAGTAGATGTCTTGGTTTGTTGTTTTCCGTTTACGTTGATTCTTGTGTGATGTTGTCTACCACTGACGCTGTGAAGATTGTCCGATTGTCATTTTGTCCGTGGCGATTCGCATGCGTTTGGTGATTCACATCTGCTTTCCGATGTTTATATTGCGTCGTCGATTGTATTTTTTGTTTCAATCATCGTTGTTGATTGCTCTTTTGTTGTTTGTTCAAGCGGCTTCATTTCTCTCGGGACTTTGACATCTTCTATTGGTCATAATGCTTACACGGTATTAACTACATCAGTTTGTCCTTGATGTCTAAGGTGCCGGATTTATAAGGTTGAAATCCGGATGCTTTATATAAGGTTACAGTATACTAAATACTTGTGGTGTTCAATAAAATGGAACGTCATTTATTTGAAGACACAATTTTCTCTATGGACACTTGCCATGACTTTATTTTTTTAGATATTTCTGTGTGCATGTGGTAGAGAAAACATTGTTGTATACTACAAAGTCAGTGTTATTCTTTTAGGTTAAAGACTACATGAGACTTTGACAGATGACGGGAAACCATCATCAACTAGAGTTAAGCCGGTAAAAAGATGGCCTTAAAACAGTGACCGTTGATTCGCGTCGAGTTCTTTCTTACATACTGCATGACCTATCTTTTTATTGTTTGAATCAATTCGGCTCGGAATGCTTTTTAAGAAAAGGTATGGTTATGAGGGTGTCTACGTGCAAAAGATTGACTTTATTTTTCGTTGAAGTTGTTGGTTTTACATTGAATTTGATAAGGAAATCTTTTGGTATATTGTGACCATAAGCAAGTCATATAGATGAACCACAGCATCTATTCTAAAGTGTTTAGCGTCATAAGTATACTGTGTAGTGTTGCTTCACTTTTTGTCCTTCAAAGATTCCCAGACGCTGTGTTTTATTCTTGCAATAAAGAACCATGTGTTTCCCCGGGTACTCTCAAGTATACTAACATGTACCCCGGGTACGGTAAATATACTTAGACGTACCCACCCAAGTTGTTTTCCCGCCCAAAATCCGATGTCGTAAAACGCTATACCGATTAGCGTCAAAACGATATTGTTTATCTTTAACAAACTTCTGTTTAAAAAAAACTGCATCAACAGATTTTTGAGTACGAGTTCCGATAATGTAGAGGCCATTTAACAGAAAATTTACATAAATGTGAACATAATTAATTAAAAAATTAGCCGACAGCGACCGATTTAGCGTTAAAACTACCGGGTACGTTTTAGTAGGTTTACCGTACCCGGGGAACATGTAAGTATACTTAAGAGTTACCGGGGTACATGTACGAAGTACCCGAGCCGACGATTCCAATCGAGCGGCAGTAACCTGTTATTCCCTATGTATCACGTTTTTACGTTACGCACAGGGTACATGTAGAGTAAGGTCGGGTAATATCGCCCGGTGGTATTTATCGGAAACATTTAAATTGTTGTAATTTCTATTACGTATTTGATAAAAATAACGTCCTTTATGATGACATCATACATCTAAAATATTTTCTAAGAACGACTTCTATCAGTTCCATTCAGCGCTTTTTTGTTTTCGGTCGATGAAAATCATACCGTATCTTAATGTGAGCATCTTATGAACATCTGTAAGGTAGGTACTAAATAATTGTTAGTCATTAAACATCTGCGTAATGCTATAAAGTGCTAAAATAGTGGGAAATGAAAGTTTATATCCTTAATATAGTGACTGTTAATCGTTTATGCCAAAACAAATCACCGTTGTCTGTTTACTTGCATGGTCGAAAATTGCCACTCAGAATTGTCAATTGCGGGGAATATCGTCCATGCTGAAGTAAGTATTCCCCAACTATATATTGCCTCTTTTATATTGCAGAATCATGGCAAAGCAACTACAAGTATAAAAAAAGCGACAAACATATTCAGATGCCAATTTAAAACTTGCTATAACTGTGGCAAAGAGTTGCGCTGTGTCGAAGCGGAAGGCATCATAAATGTTCGGGATCCCTAAAACCACTCTTATGGACAAACTCGCAGGTCAAAAACCAGAGCATAGAGCAAAACCTGGTCCTTCCACCGTCCTGGCAGCAGCCGTAGAAAGTGCATTGGTTGAGTACTGTACAGGGATGGCATCCATCGGTTATCCAGTAACACGCAATGAACTTTGCCTTGAGGTGTTAACAATCCTTGATTGTAATGGTCGCACAAACCCCTTTCTATCAATACCACAGGTAAAGATTGGTTTAATGCATTTAAAAGTCTGAACACGTAATTAACAGAAAGAACCCCCATGAAGCTTGGACATCAATAAACTGAATGCATGCCCGGGTTTTCGATCCGACAAGGGAGCTGCCGGTGAGTGGATTCGCTGTAGTTCCAGTGGATCCGCATGGCATATTTTCTTCTTAGGGGACGCAACAGTCTAGGGACGCAATGATCTTAGAGACACCCGCAGAGCAAGTTTGCAACTGCCTATTCCACTGCGAAAGATGTTTGTAACTCAATCATACAATGTTTCTTTGAATTGCTTTGTGATTTTGTTCAGAACCAATTTTGTGAAAGAAAAGAATAAAAGAAACCTTCAATTTCAGTACAAGAATTTGATTTTATTCAAAAACTTGCAAAGTGGACGATAACTAACTCAAGTGTCCGAAAACTGCCACCATACACCTTGTATTTTTGTTAGTGCATTCTTGCATCAAACACATTAAGACTAGAGTAAGCATATCGGCATTTTCACGTTCAACTGCAAAATAACCTAAGTGTACAAATTGATTGCGAATAAATCGCAAGTTAGTGACATTTAATGCAAAAACAATGTTAAATGGGCGATAACTACCCACTTTACTCTACGTAGTTTTATCCCATTTTCACCGCGACATTGACGGTATAAGACGTTGTGGAATATACTTGCTTGTATTCAACACTGTGGAATATACCTGTCGCGTGCACGGACTACTTTTTAAATGACGTCATGCGATATGCGCTAAAATTAGGTCGATTTTGTTTGGTTCATTGATCGAATTTTAAGGTCACCCATTAGAAGAAAATGTGCATATTTTGCAGAAAAATATAGATATGACATATTCACAAAAAGAAATGTTGAAATAAAATATAAAATTACACGATTTTTGTTTTGTTATTTTTTATTTATATTTACTTTACCACTGAATGATTTTTCATAAGAAACAAAGTCGACAAAACTTAAGCTTCAAAATTATACGACCTTCAACCTTTAAATCTAGTCATATGACATAATTTTTCGCCATCCGTATAATGAATCAGCTGATTGATTGCGTCATAAAATGACATACTTATTGCGTCATTTTCCCCATTTTTTTATTATACACGCGACTTATTTCACATGTTTTCTACATGTACTGTATGTCGACATATCTGAATTGTCAATTGATCACATTTTCCTTATTTCGTGTAATGTTCATTGTTTATAACCAAAGCATATACTTTTGACATTTAACTTAAATATTAAGAATGTACAACAAGCCATACACATATCGCACAGTTCATGAATAATCTGCTATGTTTGCTTTCCTATTTAAGGTAGTGCACCTCTAATGATTTCCCGCGATTTCTTCGAAGGTTGAAGAGCCTACTATTAGGTGCCGTAGCCTAGTGGTTAAGGCGATAGACTAGAAATCTTTTGGGATATTCCCGCGCAGGTTCGAATCCGGCCGACGACGTATACTTTTTTGCGACGCGTTTTATTTATTTTCTAACGTAATTTGATTTAATATGGCATATAAGCTATATTTATTGTTAAATATGTTGCAATTTTTATGCACATTTTTCAATTATTAAAATTAAAACAACGTTATGGCGAAATTGGGTGATTTACTGTTGAAAATACGAACCATGCATGTTGCATTTTTATTTTTATTTAAAAAAGTAAACGGTAAATCTGTCTAGTTCTTGGTATTTATGCTGTATATAGTGTTTCTATAAAAACTAAGTTTAAAATATGACTTAAATGATACTATTTTGAATTTTATGACACTTTGTTTTTAACCGACCCAATTTTTACTTGGCTGAAATCACTTACATTTCATGGTGCTCTTCCATAGATAAAAATTTGTAAAAAATAAATGTCTGTAAAAGAATACTTATTTCATCTTGTTTAAACTTTAAACACCTTTACAGCATCTGTACACACCAACTGCATGCCCATATTTGGAAATTTGAATGAATTATGGAACTTTTATATACCCCAGGGGTGAAAATAAACTGGACAAAAGCCGAGCGTGGGGGTGGTTTTGAAAAAATCGGTATATTTTTTTAAAAAGCATGGAAAGCCTACCTACAAATTTGCATGTAGTTCAGTGAAATGATGCTGATTAAGAAAATAATTAATTAGATTATATTTGGATATGTGCCCATTAGAGGTGCACTACCTTAATTCACGTTAGGCATAGAGCTGTGTAAAGTATAAGATGGAAAAAATAGCACCACACTGGAATTGGGAACGTCCCATTTTGTACACGGGTATTTTCTACTCATTTATCTGTTGTGTACTGGAATGTTTTCCATTCTTTGTGTATTTATATATAAAATTATTTTCTCGTACAATAAGGGCATTTACCATAGATAAATAAAACATTGTGCAAGTTTAAACATAATTATGTTTGTATGCAGAAGTCTGCAAATGCAACCGAGTTTACCAACGGCTATTATTAGATAAACTGCTCCGGTTCATTTGAACAGCAGTAATGTAGAGTACATGTACATGACGTAGCGTGTGACGAAGAAGAAAGTTTATCGCGTTCATAAACTCATTTGAATAAAGTGATAGAATGGCATAAGGGTCTTTATTTAACTATGCTAAAATAATTATTAAAGACCCTAGATGCAAAATCGTCAATTATTGAGTTAAATGGATTATTAGATGGATTTTAAAGGATAATTAAAGGTAAGATACTAGTTCTTACGTGTTTTGATTTTTGTTTGTACTTTTGTCGTTCCCTGTTCTCGGGGAAATGATTTTAACATGGGCGCCATTGATGCATCGGATCACACACGGCATACCCATAACATTATATAAAAAACACGTTCTGCGCATCCTTAAATTCGTCGTCCGAAGTCGGAAAACGTATTGCCCTGTATATTTTGTCAAATAAAGTGTCAGTCGCTGCAATTGTCTGTTTACTCGTCAAAATTGTCAAGGTCTTCGATAGCTAAAGAAACTTCAGCGTACAGTTTATTTAGTATTGAAAGACCTGTACAAAGTCGCGCCAGTCAAAAATCATAAAAAGCGACATTTAAAGTTATGGTAGCCAGAACTAGGTCGTCGATGGTGTACATGTATGTTGACATCGACAGCATTTTGTCAGGAGCAATCGCCGCCATATTGGATTTGATCATTTTCTTTCGAAAATAAAATGAATTATAGTAAAGTAAAATCTTCTTTTCGCGGTCGTAATGTGTTAAAATTCGCATACTGCGTAAAATTGAATGTAGGCATATGGTGATATTTTTTACTTGTTTTACAGTTTGTGTGTGAATTTTTTAAAGACTATTTTGCGTACCAGAACAAATACATGTATATCACTACGCATGGTTACATTTGTTAGATTTTAAGCGCTTTTATGACTGAATTAAAATTATTGTTAAGGTTATTAGATCTATTTATGTTAAATGTCACGTTGAAAAAATCAAATGGGATAAATAGAATACTAGGATTAGCGTTGAATACAGAGAAGTTTATGTTGCTCGGCTCGAACACCGAAAGCGCTCGCCAAGGCTCGCGCTTCCGGCGTTCTAAGCCTCGCAACATAAACTTCTCTGTATTCAACGCTAACCTAGTATTCTCTATCTACGTTGTACCACGTCATTAGGCTACGCACAAGCCATAATTGTTCAAATGCATTTTTTTCCAATATTAGTGAAATACAAGAAACCCAGTATGTAAAATCTGCTCACATTTTTAAGTAAAAATGCGCAACTCAAGGGCCAATAAACCTTTAATTTAACATTTTCTTTTACGAAAATACAATAGTGCTACATATTATATTTTGAATTAAAAGGATTAACGAATGACAAACCGTTCTCGGTCTGCCAACAAATTCAGAGTTCTAACTTTAATTTTGCTTTTTTTCAGTACAGTTTTTATGACGGCTATTAGATATCAGTTGTTTCAAGCAAAGATCTATCAAGAAATATTGTATTCTATGTGCATTTATGGATCTTTGGTTTCAAGTGTAATTGGATGCTTTCCACTATAATTGCATAAACATCGTATACAGTTCACCGAAAGCAACCTCATTTCTCTATAAACATGTTATTTAGCTAAAAATGATTTTTTCCTGAAGAACAATTCCGTAAGTGTTCATGAGCAACCAATACTTGTGACCATAGAGAACGACCGCCCGCAGGCAACATGTACAACCACAGCCCATAAGGTATAATTTATTTTAAAGTTTAAAGGCTGTATCTATCTTTCTATGATGATAAAACATACACTTTTTATACGTTTAATAAGAGACATTAAAGAGTAACTCCAAAAGTGTAAACAATTATCGCAAATAGCAGCAAGGAAATCCGTTAATAAAAAATAACAATTAAAATACATGATATAACATTATTGCAAAAAGTCACAATTATGTCATTAAGAAAACCCCCCAACACGATTAGAGTTCTTCAGCGACAAACTGACATCCGAGTGATTAATAGCCAATTGAGCATCGTTCTCTTGCACCTCCTCCTTATCCTCACAACAAGGATAACATGTATGTCCCCACTATTAGGCTGCAGTTACCGGTGTCCCATAAAATTGTTAAGAATGCATACAAACAAGGAAAGAATCATTAATTTTTACGGTGTATTATGAAACATTGACACGTTCGAAATCAAGGTTACAATTTTGAACAGGAGCCACATATTCTTATGCCTGACTTTTTAGGGATTTTATTGTTTGCAAAAAATAAGTAACAGACACTGATGTTTCCGCCCCCCCCCGATATGTTTAGACAGACATATCCACTATATACATATTCTAGAATGGACAGAAAGACAAAAAAACTTAATTCTTCCAAAAACAGCCGAAATTCCTTTCATTTCGATCCTTAAAACACTGAAAAACAAGCTTTAGGGCGTATGTTAATACATACAGACTGATGGACAAGTGCAGTGCTGAACTCTTCCTAAACCGCGGTGGCATAAAAATCACATGCAAAATAGACTGCACGTCTAGTGTTTGTCAGCAAATGACATCACAGCCCAGTTTCCGTTGATCATCCATTGAGAATCTCTCGTCTGCATCTCATCAGCCTGTCCCTCACGCAGCCCGGTCACCACATCCGCTTTCAGTGCGCGCAGGCTAACAAGAGGCCCGGGACCAAACCCCTGAAGGCTCGTAACGAATGGGGTGCTAGCTGGCCAATTAAGGTCTGCAACCAGTTTGCGATAATTCAAATCGCCTTTAAAAATTAGCAAACCAGATTGCGCCAGTTCCATGTATAAATCATTTGAGCGCTTTTCCATTTCGCAATAAGGGAATGGTAACGTCCAGAAGTCATGGGTATGGATTTTCCAAGTGCCGTTTTGCAGATGTTCTTTCCATCGTTTGCATACGAAATCCATTGCCATACTGTTACTGGACATAAGAAAGCTCAATGTGTGGTCAAAGTCGTCCTTTGTGACATCAGAGACAAACCATGAGAATGCTTTGCAGTGGAAATGTATGGAAGAAGCCAGCTTAGCTGTGAGCAAGAATTCAGCCAGACAGAGGTCAGTAATGATTTCAAACCCAGCGTTGTCCAGTATAACGTCAACCCTGACGGGCCCTGTTTTCCTGAAAACAGTTATATTCATGCCATAGGACCTTTGGCTTTATAAATATTGTAGAACATTTTTACATTTAATTTAGTGCATTATTTTTCAAGGAAGGATCAGTAATGCAAATGTGATAACTTTAAATGTCAGTCATTTTTCATTTCCTGGTATATTTTATATAGCCATAATTACAGGAAAATATTTATTATACTGATCATTTTGTTATACATTCTGTCTTAAGACCTTCATAAGATAAGACACTTAAGTTAGTTGTTACGGAACAGAAAACAATCCTTGACTTTTGCCCTTGGATTGTATCCTTGACATTGACAGACAAGTATGTATGCAAGTGATAAATAATCTAAATTTTGTGATGCATAAGGGTTGTAAATAGTTTTAAACCTGTTTATATTTTAGCTCGATTGCAAAGAAAGCCTTAGGCTTATTTGAAACACTCTTGAGTCGATTTCCTTGTACTAGAATCAGTTCTTGGTGTCTCTGGGGGGGGGGGGGGGGGGGGATTAAAGAAAGCTCCCACTGCGGGAATCAAACCCATGACCTCTTGGTCGCTAGGGGGACACCATATCCCCTACGCCACCAAAACCTTTGTCGCCGTGGAGAAGTGCATATGAAGTCTGCCTAGCGACTGGGTAGCGATCTTTTATAAAAACGTTATATATAACACTCAGAAGTAATTTTTAGCAAGAATATACAAAAACTAGGAAAACTAGGGATGAACTTATGGAACATCCTTTGCCTCTCTACCTTTAAAAAAACATAACTTTCGGTACATCTCATCGATCATGATCATCTTAAGTTATATTTAACAGAAACAAAACATAGACAGCTTAACAAATACATTCAAAACAATGAAATACCATACAGAAGATGCAGCACTTACTGCAGCTGATTCCATACGAGGTCAAGGTCATTGATCAGCACATACTCTCTGAGTGTGTCTACCTGGGCGAGGGGGCATGAGACCTGAGAGTTCTCCATGCCCGCTGATATGGACAGGTCACACTTATTGCCCCACAGACACACCTGTGACAATACCAAGATGACTTGAACTAATATTACATGAATTAGCAACAGAATTTTGTTTGTTTAGGGTTGTCACCCTTTTTTAAGCATAGGAACATGTTTTAAACAATATAAAACAGCTGTCATTTATTTTGCAACCAACTTTCGGCAATATTAATGAAACATTATGGATGAATTGTAAAGATTAATATTTTGCAGACACTCTCATCTGTTTGTCCAGCATCCTATATAAAGAATATACATTGTACAGCATGACCATTACCATTGAAAAGTATTACCATTGAAAAGTATTACCATTGTACAGTATTACCATTGAAAAAAATTACCATTGTACAGTATGACCATTGAAAAGTATTATTATTGTACAGTATTACCCTTGAAAAGTATTACTATTGAACAGTATTACCCTTGAAAAGTATTACCATTGTACAGTATTACCATTGTACAGTATTACCATTGAACAGTATTACCATTGTACAGTATTACCCTTGAAAAGTATTACCATTGTACAGTATTACCCTTGAAAAGTTTTACCATTGTACAGTATTACCCTTGAAAAGAATTACCATTGTACAGTATAACCATTGAAAAGTATTACCATTGTACAGTATTACCCTTGAAAAGTATTACCATTGTACAGTATTACCATTGAAAAGTATTACCATTGTACAGTATTACCCTTGAAAAGTATTACCATTGCACAGTATTACCCTTGAAAAGTTTTACCATTGTACAGTATTACCCTTGAAAAGTATTACCATTGTACAGTATTACCATTGAAAAGTATTACCATTGCACAGTATTACCCTTGAAAAGTATTACCATTGCACAGTATTACCCTTGAAAAGTTTAACCATTGTACAGTATTACCCTTGAAAAGTATTACCATTGTACAGTATTATCATTGAAAAGTATTACCATTGTACAGTATTACCATTGTACAGTATTACCATTGTACAGTATTACTCTTGAAAAGTATTACCATTGTACAGTCTTACCCTTGAAAAGTATTACCATTGAACAGTATTACCCTTGAAAAGTATTACCATTGAACAGTATTACCCTTGAAAAGTATTACCATTGCACAGTATTACCCTTGAAAAGTTTTACCATTGTACAGTATTACCCTTGAAAAGTATTACCATTGCACAGTATTACCCTTGAAAAGTTTTACCATTGAACAGTATTACCCTTGAAAAGTATTACCATTGTACAGTATTACCCTTGAAAAGTATTACCATTGTACAGTATTACCCTTGAAAAGTATTACCATTGTACAGTATAACCCTTGCAAAGTATTACCATTGTACAGTATTACCATTGAAAAGTATTACCATTGTACAGTATTACCCTTGAAAAGTATTACCATTGCACAGTATTACCCTTGAAAAGTTTTACCATTGTACAGTATTACCCTTGAAAAGTATTACCATTGTACAGTATTACCATTGAAAAGTATTACCATTGCACAGTATTACCCTTGAAAAGTATTACCATTGCACAGTATTACCCTTGAAAAGTTTTACCATTGTACAGTATTACCCTTGAAAAGTATTACCATTGTACAGTATTATCATTGAAAAGTTTTACCATTGTACAGTATTACCATTGTACAGTATTACCATTGTACAGTATTACCCTTGAAAAGTATTACCATTGTACAGTCTTACCCTTGAAAAGTATTACCATTGAACAGTATTACCCTTGAAAAGTATTACCATTGAACAGTATTACCCTTGAAAAGTATTACCATTGTACAGTATTAGCCTTGTACAGTATCAATACTTTACAGTGTTTTCATTTTAAAGCTTTACTATTCTACAGCATCACCATTTAGAATCATTACCATTGTAAAGTTTAACTATTCTACAGCATCAACATTGCGTAGTGTTACCATTGTGAAGATTTACTTTTCAATAGCACCAACATGGTACAGTATTACCAATGTGCATATACCATTGTGAGGTATTAGTTATTATAGCTATTGTCACACAATTCCATTACCAAACATAAGCATAAACAATTAGTATCAATGGCTAACATTATAATTGTCTGACATTACCATTTTACAGCATTAACTTGCAAAGCGCAACAATTGTACAGAATTATTTATACTATCATCAAATATTACCATTCAGGCATTACCAAACATAATACGTAACTAACATTATCAATGTCAAACATTACCATTGAACATTATTGTTATTGTGCAGAATTACAATTGTCCAACATAACCTTTGCCCAATATGATAAATGCCCAAAATGGTCCAACAAAAACATTGCAAAATATTATCTATTCCCAACTTTATCTGTGACCCACATAACTATTTCCCAGCATAACAATAATAATTATTGTTCAACATAACTATTTGCCAACATTACCATTTCCCAACATTATTGGTGTGAAAAATAACCTTTGCAAAGCATTACCATTGCAAAGCATTACTATTGTAAAAAATAATCATTACACAACATTATCATTAATCAACATCATCAATGACCAACATTACAGTACTATTGGCATAACAAATAACAAACATTATTATTGTTAAGCATAACAAATATTAAACATAAACATTGCTTACAAAAACCACTTACTAGCATCAACAGAGCCTTGCCTAACCATTATCAAGCATGACAAGCAGTTCGTAACAGTATAAATGCTCTTAACATCCAATGTCAAAACCATGGACAAATATATAATTTTCTTTCCTTGAAAATGTCTAATATCTTTCAGTTTTATAATTCAGGAAACTCTAAAATAAAAGATAAGATTCATCATCACAACATCATTTATATGATACAATATTTCCATGTTAACAAAGATTATTCTCTACAATCGTTATGTAAGGCCATGTTAATCATAGAAATCAGTAATTCTGATGATGAAAATGGATTACAATCATACAACGGTAATGTTATACAATGGTTATGCTGTGCATTGGCCATGCTTTAGAATGAAAGTGCTGAACAGTGGAAATGGGTAGCAATTAAAATACTAAGAAACATAAATGTTCGGCAATTGAAATGCTAAGAATTGGAAATCTGGGCATTTAAAATGCAGAGGCAATGTCAATGCTGGGCAAAAAAACACTGTGCGATTGGAAATGCTAAGCAATTGAACGCTGCGAATAATTACTTGACAATGTCACACATGTATTTGCATTTCCAATAATAAACATAACCTTTTAAGAGCATCACCATTCCCAGATATACATACTGCTACCCAGTCATTTAAATAAGCAGTTGTATCCAGCAATGCAGTATTTTTCTATATTTTTTTCCTTACGTGTGGCAGTGTGGACAACCTTTAGCCTAAAAACCCTGCATTGGTTAATTGTGCACCAAGATTTTTTTTTTAATTTAGAGTGGCTTATAACATTTTCTTTGTCCCCAGTAATAGAATAAGCTGCTTTATCAAACTAAACATTTCAATGACTGGTATTACCTAGTATTAAGTTACGTAGCCCTGTACAGCTCAGACATGCATTTTCACCTGCTTGAGGTCACTAAGAAAATCAAATTTAATTAAAGAACTTTCTTAAAAGATTCAATTTCAAAGGCTTCATTTCCAACCCAAAGTTACTGATGAGAAGCCAAAAACATGAAACCTGAACAGCCTCTGAGTTACTCTTCTGAGTTTGCTTCCGTGAGGGAAAGGGTTAAATGGGTACCTGCATAAATTGATCAAATAGTTCCCTGGTGTTTGACTCTTTGCCGCCCTCAATTTCCTTAACGAGGGAGAATAGGAACTTGACGAGAGTGTGAACAGCCTCCTGAGACCCTGATAGAGCCACCTCCTTCTCTGCTCTGAACACATCATACTGCGTCAAGCACGAACTGTGAACAGCAAGCATGTGCATAGTGTTGTCCTAGATTAGCCTGTGCAGTCTGCACAGGCATTTCATGGACACTTCTCACTTTAATAGAATTTTTTGTTTTAAGGAAATCCTTTCAACAAACAACAAGTTTGAGCAGAAAATGACATCCCTGATTAGCCTGTGCTGACTGCACAGGCTGATCTGGGACAATTCTTTACACACATGCATTAAGACCCACTTTCCTAGAGGATGTAAATCGCCTCATGGGAGCTGACCAGAGCTCTCTCATTCTCTCTCATACTGCTTCATGCATGGACTGTGAACAGAAGGCAGGTTGTATGTAAAAGAAATGTACTGTTGTATTGGCAAAAAGTCACTTTATTTAAAAAGCAAAAACCATTCACATTAAAAAATTGCACACTATTTTACATTCATGTATTTATTAATTTGTTTATACAAGTCAGTATTAAAAAAATGACGAAAGTTTGTGTAAATAACTAATGAAATGGACAAATCATCACAAAACAAAATGTTTTAACTATGATCTTGAACTATTCTATAAATCTTCAATATTTAACCTATTTAACTACCAGTATACTACATAAAATAGCTAACTGGTTCATTAAAATATTCAAAACAGTGCATATCTAAGACTTAAATGGGTATAATGGGCATAAAAGCACTTAACAGTTTTAAAAGAGCAACAAATCTCTTCAAAGAGATTTGGTTTTTCTTCTTCAATCAAAACAATTAAAATTTTTAAAACAAGAGGGCAACATGGCCAAAGCCCCTGAGGCAATAACATTAAGTTTCATGAAGACTTGGTGATTAAATTGATCTCTAGTGTTCACGAGCTTTCTCTTCAATTTGACCTAGCAACTTAGTTTTTTATTCAACATGACTAAGTTTCAAACTAGTTAAAGATCTCATTGGAACAAATGTTTTGACAAAGTTTCATGAAGATTGGAATTTAAATTAGGCCACTAAAGTATTCACATGCAGTTTTTTTTTATTTGACCTAGAAACTAGTTTTTTTACACAACATGAATAAGTTTCAAACTCGAATGAGATATCATTAGGATAAATATTCTGACCAAGTTTCATGAAGATTAGTCCATAAATGAGGCTTGTAAAACACAAGCTTTTTCCTTAATTTGGCCTGGTGACCTAGTTCTTGACCCAACATGACCCAGTTTTGTTCTCTGCGGAGGTATAATTCGGGAAAATGTATTGTTTAATTTTCATGAAGATTGGGCAATAAATGTTGCCTCTGGATTGTTCACAAGTTTCTTCATTAAATCTGATATAGTGACCTAGCTCTTGACACCAGATGACCCACTTCCTAAAACTGCAGAGATATAATTGGTCAAATCATATGACTAATTTTCATGAAGATTGGCAAAATGTTGCTTCTAGTGTTCACAAGTTTTTTTCTAAAATTTGACCTAGTTTTTAAATCCATGTGACCAAGTTTCAAACTTGCCTGCGATATGATTGGGACACATTTTCTGATAAAATCTCATGAAGATTGGGCAATAAATGCTGCCTCTTTAGTGTTGGCAAGGCAAATGTTAAAGAACCACCACAAACAACAGACAAAAGGCGATAACAGATAAATGGTGCGGAAATTCCTGGTAATAGGGATATCCTCAAAGTAGGTATTTGGAGTATGTACAAACATATGAGCCTCGCTCTGAAAAACTGGATGTAATGCATGTGAGTTAAGTGTTTTCCCAAACTAGACTTTTGCAGTCTGCACAGGCTAATCAGGGATGAGACTTTCTGCTTTTATGGTATTTTTCATTTAAAGGAAGTCTTCTCCTTGCAAAAATCAATATTAGGTTGAAAGTGTCTTCCCTGATCGGCATGTGTGGATATCACAGGCTAATCTGGGATTACACTTAATGTAAATCCATTTGATATCGAAAGTATCGTCCCTGATTAGAATGTGCGGACATCACAGGCTAATCTAAGATTACACTTAATGTACATGTATTAGACCCAGTTTTCCCAGAGCAAGGATCGTATAAAGCATACCACTTCTCTACGGCCTCCTGTATGCGCCTGTACATGTAGCACTCCACATACAGCCAGGGACTGGTGAACCATGCTGGTGCCTGGCCCTCTTGTGTGGTCACCTCAGTCAAATAGGCGTTCCATGTCTGGGAATATGAAAAGAAAAATTATTGTTAAGTTTATTTCTTAATTTGGAATTTTGTTCTTTTTAACAGCTGTTTATTGTTTGTTTAACAATAATATATTTTTTGTAATATCACATAGCAGTAACAGTAAGTCACACTTATCATGGATAGGTTTGTTAACCAGTACTCAGTTCAACCAATTATGCTGGTAATTAAAAACATCCAAACTACAGAGGTAGATGGAGCATTGCCGAAGAAATAGTAAGACAACTATTCACAAGGTATGCTAAAGGGAACCGAACCCACCATTGATATTTATGTAGTCTAATGCTCTATCTGAGATAGCCTTAGTTACTAGGTATGCTAAAGGGAACGGAACACACCATTGATGTTTATGTAGTCTTATACTCTATCGGAGATAACCTTAGTATGTTGTTTACACATATTGTGGGAAAATGTGGATGCAATGCATGTGGGTGCATTGATGTCTCATTTGTCTGATGCAATAATCCAGGATATAAATAGGCATATGGAAAAAAACATCAAGAACAAGAAGTTTTGTAAGAATATTTCAAATAAAAAGAGAATGAAATAATAACTGTTGTCACAATATAAACAAGAGGGCCATGATGGCCCTGTATCGCTCCACTGTTTTTTAGAAAATAGTTTATTCATCCTATAATGAATAATTAACAAAAAAGCATAAACAAGCAAAGTTCAACGACTTCCTGTGGCCATGTTTTTTGACGAATCAAATTTTTTTGAACAACTTTTTAATGGGAGCCTTCAAGGGATAAATTTGGCCCCTGGGGCATAATTTGAACAAACTTGGTAGAGAACTATAAGATGTCACTATATACCAAATTTGGTAGCCCTAGGCCCAATGGTTATGGACAGGAAGATTTTTAAAGTATGCACAAAATAGGCTTTATATAAGCATATGTTCAGTTTTGTGACCCCTGGGCAAAGTAAATTTGAGTCCAGGGGATTAATTTGAACAAATTTGGTAGAGGACTATTAGATGCCACTACATACCAAATTTAGTAGCCCTAGGCTCTATAATTATGAACAAGAAGATTTTTTAAGTTTGAACAAAAGAGGCCATATTTAAGAATATGTTCATTTTTGTGACCCCCGGTGCAGGGTCGAATTTGACCCCAGGGGCATAATTTGAAAAAGAGATGTGTTTGTCACAAACACAATGCCCCCTATTGCGCCCCTTTGAAGCCATAAATTTGACCTTTGACCTTGAAGGATGACCTTGACCTTTCACCACTCAAAATTTGCAGCTCCATGAGATACACATGCATGCCAAATATCAAGTTGCTATCTTCAATATTGCAAAAGTTATGAAGAAGGTTAAAGTTTTGGTTAAAGTTTTTGAATTTGTTTTTTTTACCTTTGACCGTGAAAGATGACCTTGACCTTTCACCACTTAAAATGTGCAGCTCCATGAGATACACATGCATGCCAAATATCAAGTTGTATCTTTAATATTGCAAAAGTTATGACCAAGGTTAAAGTTTTGGGACACACACACACACACACACACACATACAATGACAGACAGTCCAAAAACAATATACCCCCGATCTTTCAATCCAGGGGCATAACAAACTTGGTAGAGAACTTTAAGATTTTAATACACACCAAATTTTGTAGAAATAGGCCCAATGGTTATGGACAAAAAGACTTAAAGTTTGCACAAAATAGGCCCAATATTAGCATATGTACAATTTTGTGACCCCTGAGGAACCGTCAAATTTGATCCCAGGGGCTTAATTTGAACAAACTTGGTAGAGGACTATTAGATGTCACTACATACCAAATTTGGTAGCCCTATGTCATATGGTTATGGACAAGAAGATTTTTAAAGTTTGCCCAAAATAGGCCTTATTTAAGCCTATGTTCTTTTTTGTGACCTCTAGGGCAGAGTCAAATTTGACCCCAGGGGCATAATTTAAACAAACAAAGTAGAGAACAATTAAATGTCACAACATACCAAATGTGGTAGCACTAGGCCCAATGGTTATGGACAAGAAGATTTTAAAGTTTGTACAAAATAGGCTTTATAAAAGCATATGTTCAATTTATTGAACCCCGGGGTGGGGTCAAATTTGACCCCAGGAGCATAATTTGAACAAATTTGAAAGAGGTTCACCCCAGGAACATTTGCGAGAAGTTTTATCATAATTGGACTTGAAGTTTAGGAGGAGAAGATGTTTAAAGAAAAAGTTAACGCACACACGACGGACACAGGACCATGACATAAGCCACGCTGGCCTCTGGCCAGTGGAGCTAAATATTGTTAAATTAATTTACATTTTAATTCTCTTAGAATATTGGTACACATGGTGTTTTATGCCTCTAAATTACGTGATGCAAAAGACATAACACATTTTATTCTTAATAAATTCTCAACCCTTACAATATGCCAGCTGCATTCCATTGGTGGCCCTGTTTACTTCCTGGTTCAATAAATTTACCCTTGAACTTAGTTCAATAAACAAGATTGCCATATTGACTCTAAAGTGCTTACCTTTAAGGCACAAACATTGTTGAAGATTTGTGACCCAGTTTTTGACTTCCTGTAACCCAGATTTACACTTTACATAGATCAAGTGAAGATAACCTTTTTTAACCAAGATTAATTGCATGGGAGATAAACCATGAAAGTACACTGAAAACACTGAATTGTGGATGATCTGGTTGAAATTCAACATATTTATGAGGAATATACTAAGCCATGATTTCCCACTAAATCCTGTATGTATTATTATAAATATAGGATGGACAGAGTGCAGACATAGAAAATTGGTAAAATGATATTCTTATTTATAAATTAGTTTTATATATTTACAATATATTTTTATTTAAGCACCATAACCAAACTGCCAGGTGAAATGTATGTCAAATACACATTAAAAGGGGATGCATGTAGTAAGATTGCATAGACTGGTAAAAGAAGAGTTGCGTGTTAAGCAGGGTGCTCTAGCCATGGTTTTCAATCCCAATAATGTAACATCTTACACAGTTTCAGCAAGACTGAGTCATAAATAAGGCTTCTAGAGAGGAAACAAGTTTGTTTACAGGGTTCGACACTAAGGCACGTCCGACAGACATTGTCTAGTAAGATCGGTGGTCGGGCTAGTAAAACTGCGGGCTATCCGACTGGTCGTACATAAATTTAAAAAAAATCTATACCGATTCATATAACTATAAATAACTGCTGTGAAAACCTTTACTTTTAATGTGTAAAATTACTCTTGTATCCGTTATTTACATTAAAACAAAACTAGTATATTTAAATAAACGCGGAGCATTCACGTGATTCATCGCTATTTTTAGACGCAAAGGAGAGCTTCCTGCAGAAATTGCTTGTTTCAATTGGTCAAGTTGTCATGAATATGATTTTCTGCAGTGTCGTAAAACTGTAGAGCATGATTTTACGACTTCTATGGAAAGTCGGTATCGTCAATGTAAACATTTTTGCGTAGCAGACAAGATAATGTAATTTAAAGAATGGCTTTGTTCAAGTTCGGATTTTTGTCCGACAAATCAGTTAATAAAAAAGAATCCGACGCTTAACTGACACGAAACGAAAATATGAAGAAACACGAAAACGTCAATTTTATCCTAGATGGAAAATCGAGTCAGTTCCCATGGCTTGAATTTGACGAAGAAAAGCAAAAAAAGGATTATTTTATTGTTTTACTCTATGCATAAAAAATCTGGTGTTCACTGATTATTTACTGATTAATCCTGATTAAACAGTTACATGACACAATTGTGTTCTTTGCTATGTCATTTATGGTCTAGTAGACATCAGGCTCGGGCTAGTACATTTTAAGAGGAGCTGGTCCGACGGTCTTGCTGTAAAAAAAGTTAATGTCGAACCCTGGTTTATAAAGATTTGACAGGGTGACCTAATGTTTGTCCCCGCTCGACCCAGATTCAAGTTCAGAGTCTTTATTGTCAAGATTGACATTCTGACCAAGATTCATCCAGATTAAGTTACAACTGTATCTTCTAGCCTAGTTATAAGATTTCCCTAAGATATTACACGATGACTGAGTTATTGACTCAAGATTCAAACCTTGCCTTGATTCTGTCAAAAAAATCTGACCAAGATTTTCTGTGATGAGCTGAAGCTTTATCAACTTTAGTGGTTACGAGCTTTAAGTTGACAATGCACAGTGCAAGAGGCTGTACATTGACTGATAACATTTCTTGCTCTGGTGATTTAAAAATTGTATTTTTTTACCAATAAAGAACTAACCTTTGTGTCTGACCTACTGTCCTCAATTGGTATCAGGACTTTATTAGTCATCATCTCATTTCTAAGCTTTGACACACATCCAGCTATGGTTTTCAAATCTTCACTTCCTTTCTATATTAAAACAATGACGACAATAAGATAAAAATCAACTTAAGAAATGTATAATTATGGTTAATTATTTTCATACATAGTTTTTAAAAAGAGCATGACATAATTTATGGAAACTGATTGTATTTTTTAACTTTGTGTTCTGCATAATAAAGTATTTTAATATAGCAGCAAATGAATTAATCATAATTTTACATTTACTAATTAATGATGTATCCTGGCTTATATAAAATAACAAAAATAAGTTAGCATACTAGTATTCAATAAAGACATGTCTATGCTGTTAACACTTATTTCTAGAAACAAAACCAGAATTTCCATTGAATTTGATATGTTAACTAAATGTTCATGAAAATTTAAATGTAATATATAGAGTGTATGATCTGTAAGAAAGCTGAACTAAATTTTATTACACTTACCTCTCCATGACTTTCTTTGATAGTGGATTGTGCTCTGAACACAGAATCTGCAACTTTTGCTACGATTACTGGCATACGATCTTTCACTGTCTTGTATGCAAATGAACTGAAATCATATTTAAGTAAATTAAAAACATTATATTAATGTACAAAATGAAAAAACAGATAAATGTTATATGAACTAAAACAAGAGCTGTGTTTGTGAAATGCAATGACCCCTACTGCGCTTTGAAAATGCACGGCAGCTATTTAAAAAAAAAAGACCTTTGACCTTGAAAGATGACCTTGACCTTTCACCGCTCAAAATGTGCAGCTCCATGAGATACACATGCATGCCAAATATCAAGTTGCTATCTTCAATATTGCAAAAGTTATGACCAAGGTTAAAGTTTTGGGACACACACATACAATGAAAGACAGGCCAAAAACAATATACCCCCGTCATTCGATCCAGGGGCATAAAAAGTAAAATGAAGTGTCGATAGGTAAGAACCAATAAATAGCTTAGATGATAGAGAATGGTGCTTTTGTTACACTTTTACACTGCATCAGTATAATATAATGGGGTCAGAAAAGCAAGTGTCTGAGCCTAGGTGTCTCATTAAACATGAGCTGTCAGAGGACAGCACTTTCGACTATTCAAGTTCTTGACAGTATAACATAAGCCATCGAGGGGAAATTGTTCATATTCAATAATTGATAAGACGATCTTTCAAAAATAAAAAAAGGAATTTTTTTTTTTTTTTTTTTTAAGGGGGGGGGGGGGGGGGGGGGGTTTGAGAGGGGGTATAATTTGGGGTGTGGTCATTTATTAGACGATCTTTCAAAAATAAAGAAAGGAAAACAAATAATCTTTTTTTCTTTTTTTTTGGGGGGGGGGGTAGGGGGGGGGGGGTTGAGAGGGGGGGTATTATGTGGTGTGTGGTAATTTATTAGACGATGTTTAAAAAAAACAAGAGCACCGCATTGCGGGTGCAGACCGCTCATCTATTTTCTTTTTAAAGGTGAAGGGACTCTCATTTTCAATCACAAAGGAGGGAGGGGTGGAGTGAAGAGCGGTGCATTGTGTGGGGGTGTGGACATTTATTACATTTTCTTCCAAAAATGCGAAAAAAAGGAAAAAAAAAATCGGGGGGGGGGGGGGGGGGTGGGGGGGGTGGGGGGGGGGGATTCTTGGGTGCGATGGTTGGACAGTATTTCAAACATAAAATAATTAAAATAAATATTTGTGTTTTTTTAACCGTTTCATAAAAAAATGGGGGGGGGGGGGTGAGGTGGGGGGGTATAGTGTGAGGGTGTGGTGGTAATTTGTGAGATGATCTTAAAAAAAAAAAAAAAAAAAAAAAAAAATAGGGGGGGGGGGGGGGATTCGGGTGGGGGGAGGGGGGGTGGGGGGTGGGGATTCTTGGGTGCGATGGTTGGACGGTATTTCAAACATAAAATAATCAAAATAAATAGTTTAGTTTTTTAACCGTTTAAAAAAAAATTGGGGAGGGGGTGGGGTGGGGGGGGGGGTATAGTGTGAGGGTGTGGTGGTCATTTGTGAGATGATCTTAAAAAAAAAAAAAAAAAAAAAAAAATAGGGGGGGGGGGGGTTGGGGGGGGGGGCACGGGCGATGGTTTGGGTGGAGTCTATTGTGGTATGTCAGGTAAGAGTAGTTTTGTCAAAGTATCAATCAAATCTAATCATAAATAAAGAAGTTATGGCAATTTAAGAGAAATTTAATAATTTGACCTTGAGAGTCAAGGTCATTCAAAAGTCAAGGTAAAATTCAACTTGCCAGGTACAGTAACCTCATGATAGCATGAAAGTATTTGAAGTTTGAAAGCAATAGCCTTGATACTTAAGAAGTAAAGTGGATCGAAACACAAAATTTAACCATATATTCAAAGTTACTAAGTCAAAAAAGGGCCATAATTCCGTAAAAATGACATCCAGAGTTATGCAACTTGTCCTTTTACTGTACCCTTATGATAGTTTGCGAGTGTTCCAAGTATGATAGCAATATCTATGATACTTTAGGGGTAAAGTGGACCAAAACACAAAACTTAACCAAACTTTCAATTTTCTAAGTATAAAGGGCCCATAATTCCGTCCAAATGCCAGTCAAAGTTACATAACTTTGCCTGCACAGTCCCCTTACGGTAGTTAGTAAGTGTTGCAAGTATGAAAGCAATAGCTTTGATACTTAAGGAATAAAATGGACCTTAACACAAAACTTAACCAAAATTTTCAATTTTCTAAGTATAAAAAGGGCACATAATTCTGTCAAAATGCATGCCAGAGTTATCTTACTTTGCGTGTCCAGTCCCCTCATGATAGTAAGTAAGTGTACCAAGTTTGAATGCAATAGCATTGATACTTTCTGAAAAAAGTGGACCTAAACGCAAAACTTAACCAAAATTTTCAATTTTCTAAGTATAAAAAGGGCACATAATTCAGTCAAAATGCACGCCAGAGTTATCAAACTTTGCCTGCCCAGTCCCCTCATGATAGTAAGTAAGTGTACCAAGTTTGAATGCAATAGCATTGATACTTTCTGAGAAAAGTGGACCTAAACGCAAAACTTAACCGGACGCCGACGCAGACGCCGACGCCAAGGTGATGACAATAGCTCATAATTTTTTTTCAAAAAATAGATGAGCTAAAAATGGGGGGGGGGGTAGGGGGGGGAGGCGAGAGGGGGGTATAATGTGGGGTGGGGTCATTTATTAGATGATGTTTAAAAAAATATTGGGGGGGGGGGAGGTTGGGGGGAAGGGATTCTGGGTAGGGGCGTGGGGTATTGTTTGGGTGGAATCCATTGTGGTATTCAGGTAAGTGTTGTTTTGTCAAAGTAATAATAAAATGTGATCATAAATAAAGAAGTTATGGCAATTTAAGCAAAATGTTCAATTAGTGTAAAAGGGGCCATAATTATGTCAAAATGCTTGATACAGTGGTCGGCTCTTGTTTATAGTTTGGGGTCATGTTGGTAAACAAGTATGCAACATAAAAAAGCAATATGTCAAAGGATATAGGAAATATTTGGGGGTAGTACGCAAACTTTAACATTGATTTATCAATAATATGCATATTCTAAGTATAAAAGGGGCAATAATTATGACAAAATGCTTGATAGAGTTGTCTGCTCTTGTTTATAGGTTGGGGTGATGTTGGTATACAAGTATGCAAAATATGAAAGCAATATGTCAAGGGACAATGACAAGAGCTGTCAGAGGACAGCGCACTCGACTATTCGAGTGCTTGACAGTATAACGTAAGCCATCATGGAGTGGGGGAGGGGGGTATAATGTGGATGTGTGATCATCTAATAGATGATCTTTCAAAAATAAGAAAAATAATAATTTTTTTTTGGGGGGGGGGGGGTGGGTTCTGGGGGAGGGGCGTGGGGGATGGTTTGAGTGGAGTGCATTGTGGTATGTCAGGTAAGTGTTGTTTTGTCAAACTTCAACATAGATTTATCAATAATATGCATATTCTAAGTATAAAAGGGGCAATAATTCTGTCAAAATGCTTGATACAGTTGTCTGCTCTTGTTTATAGGTTGGGTCATGATGGTTAACAATTATGCAAAATATGAAAGCAATATGTCAAGGGACACAGGAAATATTTGGGTTAGTACGCAAACTTTAACATAGATTTATCAATAATATGCATATTCTAAGTATAAAAGGGGCCATAATTCTGTCAAAATGCTTGATACAGTTGTCTGCTCTTGTTTATAGCTTGGGGTCATGATGGTAATCAAGTATGCAAAATATGAAAGCAATATGTCAAGGGACACAGGAAATATTTTGGGTAGTACGCAAACTTTAACATCGATTTATCAATAATATGCATATTCTAAGTATAAAAGGGGCCATAATTCTGTCAAAATGCTTGATACAGTTGTCTGCTCTTGTTAACAGGTTGGGTTCATGATGGTAATCAAGTATGCAAAATATGAAAGCAATATGTCAAGGGACAATGAAAATAATTGGAGTAGTACGAAACTTTAACATTTGCACGCTAACGCTAACGGAACGGAAATGCCGACGCCGGGGTGAGTAGGATAGCTCCACTATATATATTTCATATATAATAGTCGAGCTAAAAATAAATGGGGTAGTATGAAAACTTTAACATTTGCTGCATATTCTAAGTGGAAAAGGGGCCATTATTATGACAAAATGCTTGATAGAGTTATTTGCTCTTGTTTATAAGTTGGGGTCATGTTGGTAAACAAGTATGCAAAATATGAAAGCAATATGTCAAGGGACAATGAAAATAATGGGATAGTACGAAAACTTTAACATTTGCACGCTTACGCTAACTGAACGGAAACGCCGACGCCAGGATAAGTAGGATAGCTCCACTATATATATTTCATATATAATAGTCAAGCTAAACAAGCTTGGAACCTACCAATAACGTCTAGTCCTAGTAGTATATACAGTATGTATTAGGACTAGCCTGTTTTATGTAAAACGAAATCAATACAATATGTCGGTATGACTAGATACCGAAAGTAAAATTTACTGTGTTTTAATATATGACAAGAGGGCCAAGATGGCCCTAGTTCGCTCACCTGAGAGGAGTCCGTTCATTTAATCTTTACCAAATGTCAAACTTGACCTAGATATTGTCCAGACAAACATCCTGGTCAAGTTTCATCATTATTTCATCTGCGAGTCATGATCAATGTACCTATGAAGTTTCATGATCCTAGGCGTAAGCATTCTTGAGTTATCATCCGGAAACCATTTTTCTAAGTTGAGTCACCGTGACCTTGACAGCCATTGTGTGAATACGTTTTTTGGCACTGTGACCTTGACCTTTGACCTAGTTACCTGATAATCAATAGGGGTCATCTGCGAGACCTGATCAATATACCTATGAAGTTTCATGAACCTAGGCATAAGCATTCTTGAGTAATCATCCAGAAACCATTTTACTATTTCAGGTCACCATAACCTTGACCTTTGACCTAGTGACCTGAAAATCAATAGGGGTCATCTGCAAGTCATGATCATTGTACCTATGAAGTTTTATGATCCTAGGCATAAGCCTTCTTAAGTTATCATCCAGAAACCATTTTACTATTTCAGGTCACCGTGACCTTGACCTTTGACCTAGTGACCTGAAAATCAATAGGGGTCATCTTCGAGTCATGATCAATGTACCTATGAAGTTTCATGATGCTAGGCATAAGCGTTATTGAGTTATCATCCGGAAACCATTTTACTATTTCGGGTAATCGTGACCTTGACCTTTGACCTAGTGACCTGAAAATCAATAGGGCTTATCTGCAAGTCATGATCAATGTATCTATGAAGTTTCATGATCCTAGGCATAAGCGTTATTGAGTTATCATCCGGAAACCATTTTACTGCTTTGGGTCACTGTGACCTTGACCTTTGACCTAGTGACCTGAAAATCAATAGGGGTCATCTTCGAGTCATGATCAATGTACCTATGAAGTTTCATGATCCTAGGCATAAGCGTTCTTGAGTTATCATCCGGAAACCATTTTACTATTTTGGGTCATCGTGACCTTGACCTTTGACCTAGTGACCTGAAAATCAATTGGGGTCATCTGCAAGTCATGATCAAAGAACCGATGAAGTGTCATGATCCTTGGCATAAGCGCTCTTGAGTTATCATCCGGAAACCATCTGGTGGACGGACGGACCAACATGAGCAAAACAATATACCCCCTCTTCTTCAAAAAAGGGGGGGGGGGGAGTGGATAATGAGAAAACTGCTCCACTCCCTGCAGCCATGTTATTCAACTGACTAGAACCATTTTTGAACTCAACTCTCGTATCAAGAAAACAAATGTTCTGAGCAAATTTTATGAAAATTTGGCCAAAAATGTGACTTCTACTGTGTTCACATGTTTTCACTATATACATATAGAGAAAAATGCCCCGCCCACTGGTGGCCATGTTTTTTCACCGATCCTGACCATTTTCAAACTCGTCCAAGATATCAATAAAACCAATGTTTTGACCAACTTTTATGATGATTGACAAAAAATTGTGACTTCTATAGTGTTTACAAGGTTTCTCTATAGCCAAATAGGGAAAACTGCCACTATATACATATAGAGAAAAATGCCCCGCCCACTGGCGGCCATGTTTTTTCACTGATCTCGATCATTTTGGAACTCGTCCGAGACATTAATTGAACCAATGTTTTGACCAACTTTCATGATGAGTGGGAAAAAATTGTGACTTTTAGAGTGATAACAAGGTTTCTCTATAGCCAAATAAGGAAAACTGCCCCGCCCACTGGCGGCCATGTTTTTCAACGGATCGGAACCACTTTTAAACTCAACCAAGATATCATTAAGACAAACATTTTGACAAAGTTACATGAAGATTGGGCATGAAATGTGACTTCTACAGTGTTTACAAGGTTTTGCTTTTTTTTGACCTAGTGACCTAGTTTTTGACCCGGCATAACCCAGTTTCGAACTCGGCCGAGATTTCATTGGGACAAAGCTTCTGACCAAGTTTCATGAAGATGGGAAAAGAAATGTGGCCTCTAGAGTGTTTACGAGCAAATGTTAAAGGACGGACGGAAGGACGGACATACGACGGACAAAGACCGGTCACAAAAGCTCACCTGAGAAATCAGGTGAGCTAAAAAACAATATCAATACAATATGTCGGTATGACTAGATACCGTATTAAAGTAAAATTTATCGTGTTTTAATATATGAAAACATTGAATATGAAGACAAAAACATCGCTTTTTCCTATGTCTGGTTTGAAAAAGAATAGAAGTTTATATAATACAATTTATTTTAATAAAAATAATACGCATTAAGTTTTTTCACAGACACCCAAAAACAGTGAAAAAATATACGAAAACAGTGTGTATTCATTACGTTAGGAAGAAATAGATATAGATAATACATTAACCAATTCTATTTTATTCATTTGTATAGAAGTCAATTTTTCCAAGAAGCCAAATTCAAACTGTGAAACAAATAAATACTACAGAAAACAGAGACCGAAAACAGTTACTGAAAACAGCATAGCAAATGGGTGTCATTATTGTTCGCTTAATGCCTTTAAAGGGGCCGTCCAACAGATTTTGGCATGTATTGAAGCTTGTCATGAAATGCTTTATATTGATAAATTTAAACATTTGAACTAAAAATCTCCAGTAACAAAACAAGAATACAATTCAAAAAAAGGAAAAAATGTCAGTTTTAAGTAACCCTGAACAGGGCTTGAACCACTGACCCCTGTAGTCCTGGAGTAAAAAGTCTCCCGCCTAGACCACTCAACCATCCATACTCATGCTTAGAGCGGATGTATTTTTTACCTATATAAGCAATCCTCGTAGTATCCCAAAATAAAACCACAACAACAGAACTTTCCAAATTATTCAATCGTTTTTAGCGTCGCACAACGCCTTTATAATTTTCAGGTTTTCAAATCATCAAAAGATGCATATAATAGATATTTAAGAGCATGGTAAATGGTCAGTATTACTATTTCCTAAAAAATATCATAACTAAAACGAAAATTTGCGAATCTGAGACAACCTTTTTTAATTATGTCAATTGACCAAAACGTAAAATCTGTTGGACGGCCCCTTTAAAATATAATTTTGCAAAGTCGGTAATCTTTATTAGTACTACGCGTTACATCCTATAGTGGAGTACTTTTGTCGTTACAGACATGAGAAAACAAACCGTTTTTACAAGTTTGTTTGTGTAGGGCTATTTATAGAAATAAATTCAAATTCCGCTCAAGCGAAGTCGTCAACGTGGCAACATCAAATTCATGTAGTTGTTGTTGTATACAAGATTATGTGTATATATATACATATGCTTTTTGATTTTAGGAAAATGCTCAGATAAAGGCTGTCATTCCTATATTCTGAAGAATGGACAAAGTGCATGGCTACGGTCCACATGTTTCATCCTTGGTTGGGGGTTCCCACCAAAGAAAAGTAACGGGAGTTGTGCATGGCCTTATGGGCGACTACCATTCTTGTGATTAAAATAAGATATAATCTATAGTTTATTTTTAAAGAAAATTACTTTATTGTAATGTGGTTCAATTTTTTTTAAGCTTGAACCAGTCAAAATTTACTAAAAATTTACTAAAAATTTTACCTGAGCAAACACTTATGCACAGAATACAAATATGCGCATATATTATACTTTTTAGTAAATTAGTATAGATTAGAAGCTTTGTACTTGCAAATATAAAATGCAAGTTTGTATTGAAGCTCTGTGCACATGTTGCCACGATATATGCGTCTCTTGCACAGCGCACAAAGTAGTTGTTGTCTTTATGCTTGTTTGAAGCAAAGTTAAGACTTGATTAATGTATCGGTTTGTATGTTCTTTTGTGTTGCATTTTCTATAAATATCAACCTGTGATCATTAAGGGATTGTAATAAGAGAATAACTTAAGAATCTAAGTGGTATAATGTGTTTGTTGTTCTCACAATTCCATAATTGTACCTTCAATTGTATAAACAAACATTGTTGTTTTTTCGTTCAGATTGATTAAAGCAATCACGAAAGAATAACTCAAATCAGACTGACTAATTTGTGTATAAAAAGGTGGATGTTCAGTCCTACATCTTTCCTAATACTGTTCATTTCATTACGTTATCACAGTGATAACGTGTGTCGAGTGACTTAAAATGTCCATTGACAAGAGTAATGTGTGTTTGTTCATATGTATGGATAGCTGAATCCTATGTGTGGTAAGAGATATACTTAAATAATTATGGTCCTTATGTGTCCCTTAATTGCTTAATTCAACAGGTTTTTTTTCCCACTTTTTGGAAAGATAGCCCATGGCTTTGGAATTGGGAATTTTATTGTCATTTTCATGAAATTGGGAAAATAAATTCATTAGCCTTTTTTTTCACACGAAAAGTCCACTGATTAGGGAAATACTAAATTTGATATATTGATAACTCTTTATAATCATTCAAATTAAAAGAACAAAATCATATAAAACTTTGTTAGATGTAAATTGTAATTGAATTAAAATTGACATAAAATACGCATTAGACACTTCTTTCTAAAAAAATTTTTTTTATTTTTTTTGGAAATTGGGAATTTTTTGCAACATTTTGGGAAAAAAGTATACTTTTTGGGATTGGTAACATAGCGGAATTTCGGCTATAAAATCGGGCCAAAAAAAAACCTGTTCAACGACTTCTTTTTCTTTCGTTAATAGTTTATTGTATTGTATTTGCGCAGTAGTGTTGAAATAAGATCGCCGTGACGTAGTGGATATGGTGTCCGCCTAGCGATCGGGAGGTCATGGGTTCGATCCCCACTGTGGGAGCGTTCTTTAGATCTCCCCCATAGACACCAAGGAAAAGGACTCGAGAGTGTTTCATATAAACTTAGGCTTGTTATGCAATCGAGCTTAAATAAACAGGTTTAAAAAAAATACTATAAGCGTTTTTAGGTGCAATGACAGCCGTATTTTAAATGACTACTATCAATTAGAAGCTACAGTAATTACTTTAAGTTTTTGTGTCCGAAAATTAAGAAACGAAAAATATTCAACAAATACCGGTTCCGAAATTTAGCGACATACGTATTTAACATACGTTTGCTGATAGAAAGTGATTTGCTTTAAATTAGCAAAAAAAATTGACCAATAAAATGTAAAAAGCGACAATACTCCTTATATTTTGCCGATAATGCTGCTGGAATCGCCATCATGTAGGTTACAAATAATCAATCTATCAAACCGGTGGATTTGAACAACAACAACAACAAGAATAATACATTTCGCAACAAAAATTAGATGACTTTCGAACTCTTACCTTTGCACAAAAATAAACAATTCTCAACAGAATGTGCAGAGATTTTAAACGAAGAATGGAAAAGAAGCATGACCGCAAGGTAACTGCATTATCACTGCATACTGTATTGAATAATAAATTGGAATAGTATTCGGATGGAAACATTTTCGACCGAAGCTAAATAACATCTGTAATGTCAACAGATTTTCATACATTTTTTTTAATAACTTTCTTTTAAATATTTACTATACTGATCTGCCAAGTGAGCTTACAGGGCTGCTTACATACTTTGCATTTTCTGATAAAACAAGGCGCACTGTGGTACCATAGTCCCCAAAAATCTCTATAGAACCTGTATTTGCCACATACATGCCAGATAACCTGATCTTGGCGGGACAGTCCAGCTTTCAGGGTGTTTTCCCCAGTACCCCGATGTGACACAATTTGTTCCGACATTCGTAAAAAAACGACATATGTTGTAAAAGGTCTCAATAAAACTCACTTTTCAATGAATCAGTCTTTGTCTGGCTTGAATTACCATCGCTAATCCCTTTATTGCCCCCTATTAACACACCATATCTACTAGTTGAGTGATCCAGTTTTGTTTTTTAACCTTTCAGCGATCTATTGGCAAATTTTTGGTTTATCGGGCATTCACATCATGGTGTTTTATGATAGGGGTAGCTAATTGCGAACGACGAATGCATCATAGTGAATTAAAAGCAGGCTTCTTTTGTATTTCATGGCCCAAGTCAAGTCCAAAGATACTTTTACGTGGTATTTTGTATATTATACCACCTGGGGCTAAAAAACCTGTCAAAACACCAGTTTTGTATATAAAACAAATTGATCTCTGACCTATACACATTGATGTTTCACATAAATCTACTTTCATTTTTTGACTGATTTTCAGAAAGTAATTTGTACATATTATATCAATCTAAATATAGAGTAAATTAATGATTGGCCAAATTAAAACAGTGCTCAATGCATGCACATAGCACTGGGACAGACGCATGTGTAATTGTAAAATGCTAATAGCATTTTACAATTACACATGCGTCTGTCCCAAATACAAGTCAAATAGAGGCATGCCCTACATTTCACGTTATGCGTTCATCAGCATAGTGCCCATGTGTGTTTACTTCCAGAAAATGGAAAACATCTGTGTTCATGAAATTCTTAAACAAATTTATTGTCAATATTTGCCAGACATTATGAGGTTTTGTAAGTAATATACTGAATACTGTCTACAGTAAACATGGCATGATTGATCGTTTTAGGTGTCCCGCTTTTTGGTCAAATGTCCCGACATTTTTAATGGAATGTCCCATTTGGACCAGAAAATTTCTGGTATATATGATTAGCAATGAGTTAATAAAGTAGCCAATAAGCTCAGAGAACTCTCATCAGTATCAATCATAATGCTGTTTTTAGGTTGTTGAATTTATAATGAAATAACTTGTGTATGCCGAATTCTACACAAAGTACCTGCACAAATGTTAAAATAATTAAACTTATGTTCCAAACCGTAACTGCCTAAGTAAATTTACCTTTCAGCGTTAGGAAAGTATAAAATGATTTTACTTTAAAATGTCTTTTGTTACAATATATTTCTTTTGACATCAATGTTCAATTTGAAGGGTCCCCATGACTTGTTATGAAGGGGTACTTTCAATGTAGAAAAAGTGTAGGTGAGAAAATTTTCCAATAACTTCATTCAATTTAAATAAATGTTTGAAATGTAAATCATTCACATCATACTAAATAAAAATCTAATATATACAAGCACTTGTTTTGAAATCATTTTGAGATGTGAACATTTTGTAAAAATGAAAAATTTGTTTTATTGATAAGATTATTATTTATAGAAAAAATACTTGATATATAGTTATATGATTTATTTTTTACACATTTTAAAATCCAAAATTGATGAAGCTCTGTCACAATTTTAATCTCAATAATATCTAGGCTGAGTGTGAATCTGGATAAATGTATGTAAAAAACTAGGTCATAGAAAAACTTGTTTTCCACTCTAGAGCCCACGCTATGATTTAATCTTGATGAAATTTGTATGAATGTTTATCTGGAAATATCTAGGCAAAATTAAATTAAAATTTAACATTATTCTAACACAGTTTGAATCTGGGTCAAGTACACGCAAATAATATATTGCTAGGTAAAAACTTGGAAAATGCCTTGTAACCACTCTATATATAAGATGCTTCATTTATGAAATAATCTTGGTGAAACTTGGTTAGAATGGTTATCTGGACAAGTTTGAGTGTCACATGCATCCTTTAATTAGGTTTTTGGGTCAGATGTTAAAAAAACATAGTTTCCATTAAAGGATTCACATTTATGACTCAATCTTGAAGAAAGTTTGGCAAAATGGTAATCTTAACAATATCTCGGCCATGTTCAAATCATAGTCATATGTTTCCAAAAACTATTTCGCCAGGTCAAATAAAAGAAATTTTGCAGCTGTAGAAGCCATATGTATAACTCAATACCGGTATTCATGAACATTGGTCAGATTGTTTATCTCGAAAATATAATTGTCATGTTTGAATCTGGGTCAAATGGTGTCAAAAATGGATCACCTGGTCAGTTTTTCATCAATTGAGTCGTGTTCTGAGAAAACTGGGCATAATGCAAGTGCGTAAAGTGTCATCCCAGATGAGCCTGTGCAGTCCGCACAGGATTATCAGGGACGACACTTTCCGCTTTTATGACATTTTTTAGTTTCAAGGAAGTCCCTCCTTACCGAAAATCAAGTTTAGGCCAAAAGTGTCGTCTGCGGACTGCACAGGCTAATCTGGGACGACACTTTACACACATGCATTAAGCCCAGTTTTCTCAGAACAAGGCTCAATTGGTGTGCTATGAACTAAGGTGAGCACTTAAGGGCCATCAAGACCTTTTTGTTTTATAAAGTACAAACTTTTAAAGGTTTATTTTTAGATTCCATGCCCTAGAAAAGTCAAGAGATGAGTATCCAGTGAATTTGGTTCTGATTGAACAAGCTGGGACTTCAGAGGCTTTTGTTGTGGGACACAGTAGACTCGCCTTAGTACAGGGACAAACAGACAAGAGTTGCTTTCTTGAATCTGGTACTATAAGAATTATTAAATTTTAAGCATGGTAAATATATGATTTGTTTGTCATAGTGTTAAAGAGACTTGTTCACATATTGGCAGAATGACAATTTTTCTTTTTTTTGTCCCAGATTTCAAAAATTAAAGAACACTTTAAATCAGGGAGCAAAAACACTCATGATTCATAATTTAGATTCATTAAAAAAAAATAGGTCTGATTTTTAAATAATCATAATCATCATTTGGCATTGACATTGTTATAAAGTGTTACAAATACAAAACATATCAATACTTTTGCAAGATTCTTTTGTTCTGTTACAACTCCCGGATCATTTATATAAAGTATAAAATGCATTTTTTTAGCTCACCTGAGCACAACGTGCTCATGGTGAGCTTTTGTGATCGCCTTTTGTCCGTCCTGCGTTGTGTGGCGTCAACATTAATACTGAAAATATGAAAACATAACAACTTTTTTCAAGTAATGTAATATTCCAGTCGTGATAATTTAATTAATATAAACTAATAATTGTAATAAATTCCATATCACATCATTTTTTTTTATTAGAAAAGATGGGGTACCTGTAAGTATATGGGGGTACCCAAAAGTATCATTTGAAAAACGGTGATGGTGAAGTATACTTTAAAGGACCCGGGGACCTAGCTTGACCCATTCAGCATAATTTAAGAGTTCTCAAGCTGAGTCCTTATTTGCACTGAAGTATTTTAGATCTATGTTAATCCATAGAACCTCAAAAGCCTTTTATAAGTTTTTATGCGCCCCGAAATATTTTCGGTGGAGCATATAGTTGCCAGTTTGTAGTTCTTCTGTCACACTTTTTTGACAGTTTCTCATAGCACCTTCATATCTTTACCGATCTCTTTCATATTTGGCATGTAGGTACCTTGCATGGACCTGTACCTTTTGATGAAGTTTGCGGTCACTGGGTTTAAAGTCAAGGTCACCGAGGCTAAAAATAGATTTTTCCGTCACACTTTTGTGACAGTTTCTCATAGCACCTTCATTTCTTTACTGATCTCTTTCATATTTGGCATGTACGTATCTTGCATGGACCTCTACCTTTTGATGAGGTTTGAGGTCACTGGGGTCAAGTTCACCGAGGCTAATAATAGATTTTTTTTAGGTGGTTATTAACACATAGATTGACAAAGCGCATCATCGGGGAGCATCCATCAGTTTCACTGATGTTCTTGTTATTTATGGTTTGTGGAGCAAAGTCAATGCTACATATTTGTTGAACATTTTTGTAATGTATTGAAACAGTTAATTAATAATTGTTACATGGATACATGTATAATTATTATTAATCACTGTGCTGTATATTTGTCTAAACATTGTGTTATTCTTACTGTATTTTCAGTTGTAATACGAAAGAGACTAAGAGGAAAGGGCTTAGGAAGAATATTAATGGAGAAAACCGAGCAGTTTGCAGAAAAGTACCAATTTTGTAAACCCAGCCTTATACAATCTTAGCTATATGTGTTCATTATAGTTATCTGATTTAACAAGGTGTCATTGTTTTTAGCTCACCTGAGCACAATGCGCTCATTAGTTAACCTGAGCACACCTTGCTAATGTTTAGCTTTTTTATGATCGGCTCTCATCTGTCATGCCTTGTATGGCATCAACATTTGCCTTGTTAACTGTCTAGAGGCCTAAGGTATTATCCATTCTTCATAAAACTTGTTCAGAAGATTTGCCTCATTGATATCTTGGAATAGTTGGAAAATGATTCCCGTTCGTTTAAAAACATTGCTGTCTGGGAAGCGGAGCTTTTTTCCTTATATGACTATAGTAAAACCTGGTTAACACATTAAAAGTCACATTTATTTCCAATCTTCATTAAACTTGGTCAGAACATTTTGCTAATATTTAGCTTTTTTATGTTCATCTGTCGTGCCTCGTATGGCATCAACATTTGTCTTGTTAACTCTCTAGAGGCCAAAGGTTTAGTCGAATCTTCATATGTTTTTTTTATGAAACTTGAAACATGGACTGATGGCAATATGGAAATTATGCACATCATTTTATTGTGTTCTTACAACAAGAATTCTGATTGCTATGGCAACAAATAGACTAGAAATATTGCTGAAAATGGTGGATTATCACCGGTAGGGGACTTTAATTGCTTGGCAATAGTCTTGTTATACATTAAATTGCTTTATATAATGCCTCCATTTTCATATTAACACTTATTTGTACATAAAATAAGCTTATATATGTGCTCTTCTCTGTTTTTTTGTAATGTTTGTATCTTGCTTCGACTGCAAGTGTTCTTCTCAACTGGTTCTTTTTGAGTTACTGTTACACAACATACATTGTGCAAACAATGCTATCATTTAAGGTACAATGCTATATTTTACTTTTCAGGGAGGGGTTTAAGGTTATATATCTTACTACTCATGACAAGGAGGAGTTTTACGCCCACCTTGGGTATGAAAAGAGTCAACCAGTTGTGTCTTTTGGAACTGACATCATTCCTGAACATTTGGTAAAGACACTAACTTCCTTGCATAGAGCACACATTTTCTTAAGATAGTTTGTGCTATTAAGCATTTAATTAAAGAAATAAAGTCATTTTAGTGAATCTTAGCACAATGTGCTCATGGAAAGCTATTGGGATACTATAATATCTGTTGGGAACTCTAATAAAAGTTACATTTATTGTTCACTCTTTATGAAAGTTGGTTAGAACATTTGTTCTAATGACATCTTGGGCTGCACAGAGCAGGTTAGTTCCTTTAAATCTCGGGTAAGTGACTTTGGGCCTTTCAAGTCCTCTTGTTCAAATCATGCCATATAGGTTAATAGTGTTATCACTCCGAGGGTTACCTGCTTATATTGACTTATGTAAGTTAAAGCCTATCTTTCATCTAAAACAGCAAAGCCTATGGCTTTTATATTTTGTTAAGTAGTATCATCTAGTGGTCCCCTGAAATGTTTCTAAAAATTTCACCTTTTGGTTAAAACAAGAAGCTTTTTCCTGGGGGTCACCAGTACTATATTATATATATATTATATTATATTAAGTTATGTAGGCTAAGTCTTTAAAAATCTTCTTGTCTGAAATTGCAAGGACCATTCAGTTCTTTTACATTTGGTTTGAAGCATCATCAAAAGGTTGTCTGTGAAAATTGTGGCAGATCATTATCCTTAAGTCAACGGTTATCAAATCCCAGTGATCACATTTTAATATTGAAAAACATGTATAGCAAAATAACTTGTACAATCTTCTCTTCAACAAATAGACCAGTTCTTATATATTTAGTTTATAAAATCAGATAGTGGTCCTCTTCAAATTTTATACAAATTATGTCACTGTGATCAAAACTTTACACGCCCTGTGTTCACATTTTTTATCAAGACTTAATGAGCAAAAAAATTCTTCTGTTAATAGGATAAGGCCCTTCAGTGTCATATTTGGTATTTACATCAGATAGTGGGCCTCTACTAAGTATGCTCTTATTATGCCTCAGGGGTCAAATTGGTCTCAGCCCTGTGGTGGTGTGAACTGTTTTATAATAGACTTATATAGTAAGATATGTTTTCCTGTTGACAAAAGTAGCCCCAAACCAGGGGTCTTGAATACCATGCCACTGAGCTACAGTTTTTCAGTTGAGGAGGGTCCTCTTGTTTGTAATACTTGTGATGTCTTAGTGCATGAAATCATTATGACAATTTTATTATTTCCTATGCACCAAGTGAAAAATGTTGTATGTGCTCAATCAACAATTTAAGCTGGAAATATCAAGTGTGATTATTTATTACTACATGTTTGTACTGATGCCAAAATATTGGAGGAAACACTTTTAATAATGCAAAACTGTCACATGTATATTGAATAGTAACATCAATTTTTAGTCTGTATTGTGTTAAATCGTTTGCCAAGTATAATTTACTGTGATTCTAAACCAATATCTATAGTCAGCAGTCAATGCATTTCAGGTCAAACAATTGACAGGCAACTTGGATTCAGAAGAGCACTTAGCATCGACCATCAAACATACATGTGCAGATACCGTCAAGAATGGAAACCCTCCAGTATCACATGGGCCTACCACCCCAAAAGCTCCTTGCTCTGGCCCCATACCCAGCTCTGTGCCACGCCCACCTGTGCCTGCCCCTCCCCCTCCTCCACCCCCTGTCGTCTCGAAACTTCAAACCAGCGACATCAGCCGCTTTGACCCAGCTTGTATAGTCTGGATGAAGAAGCGGTTACAGGCCTGAAGCCAGTCCTTACAATTTACAATAAGATAGGCTTGTATGAAGGATGTGAAATTTTAAATTGTGCCAGGCTTGAAGCTATTCATCACTTTACAATGAGATATGTGTGTATGAAGGATGTGAAATGTAAAATTGTGCCACATTCTGGGAAAACGGGCTTAAATGAGTGCGAGTAAAGTGTCGTCACAGATTAGCCTGTGCAGTCCATACAAGTTGATAAGGGATAACATTACGCCTAGACTGGAATTTTATTTAGTAGAGACTCCCTTTAAACCAAAAATTCTTTAAAAGTGCAAACTATTGCCCCTGATCAGCCTCCTCGGACTTCACAGGCTAATCTGGGACGACACTTACGCACATGCATTAAGCCATGCTTTTCAAGAACACGGCTCAATTGATGAAGATCAGATTTGTTATCATTCATGTGTTCATAATAATTATGACCCTGCATTTTGTGGACTCAACTTCTCAACACACATATCATGTTTCCGTCCTAAATATTAACATTTGATGTGTTCCCTCAATCCTGGTATATTTATATAAGACAAGCCATGTCTAAGGAGTTTGTCTTTTATTTCAAGTCTAAGTAGTTTGTCTTTAATTTCAAAGTTTGCAACTTGAGGATAATTTCTCAATGTTTCTTGTGTAAAATATAAGCACTTTTTTGTTAAACTATTAAATAACATGCCAAATAATGTCTTGATTTCTGTTATTTTGTTGCCAGAAATTAATTCATTATGTTTTTTTTTGGAATACCCTGTAAAATAAAAGGTACAGTTGTTTTCGTTATTCTTACATTTTAACACAACGTAATACAATAGTATTTGAAAATTTTAAATAATATTTTTATTATTGTTTTTTATATAAAGTCATTCTTGAATAAAAAATTTCCTGTTCACTCTGTCAGGCTTTACTTACGACTTTAAAATAATTACAGGCCGGTTAATTTCTAAAATGTTATAAAATTAACTGAAATTAACGTGTCCACATGTATGACCAAACCACATATAAGTATATGAATCACCCGCATGTACATCTTACGTACATATATGGTCATATATAAGTTGAACACAGGTTGCCCTGAATTTACCCATACGTAAATATATGCGTATTCAATCTGAATAGATGAATCATCCACACACAATCCGAACGTGCGTATCTGGCCATATAGAATCTGAATATTAATCATCTGCGCACACACCGTACGTACATATATGGCCGTATAAAATCTAAATACAGGAATCGCCTGTGCTTGCTGCTTACGTAAAAATAGTTATGCAACGCATCTGAATACATGAAAAATCCGAACATGATTCGTACATAAATATATGATAATTCATCATCCGTACACAATAGTAAACCGCACATACTCCGTACGTACATTTATCAACATCTGAATACATTAACATCCATTAATATAGGGCCGGGTAAGATTTGAATTCAGAAATCCCCCGCATATACTTCGCACGCACATCTATGACCGTTCAACATCTGACATCTGAATACATGGATCTCCCGCACATACTCCGTACGAAGAAGTAAACATACATATGGGTCGTGCTCTGTGAAAAGGGGTTTTTATGCATGTGCGTTAAGTGTCGTCCTAGATAGCACGTGCAGTCCAAACAGGCTAATCAAGGACGACACTTTCCGCTTTTATGATATTTTTCGTTTACAGAGAGTTTAGGCCGAAAATGTCGTCCCTGATTTGCCTGTTCGGATTCATTGCTCAAATCGTGAGCACATGTTCATGTTTGGAAATACGAACATTGCATAATTTTCACTACATCTTAAGTTCATAAATATCTAATCGGAAATACGACCTTTGTATAAACATTACAGAGCGTATTCATGCGTCAGTCGAGCAAATAATAGTTACATTTACTATATATAGGACCATAATGGGCCATTAACGGCTCTTTTCATCGATGATGTTGATTTTTTTAAAATTTACTTTTACGGACCGGTATTTCAAATGTAGATCTCGCAAAATATCGTTTCATAATCGACTATTAACGATAATATTATATTCAGCCGTAAAAAAACATCAGAAATATAAAAAAGTCACAGTGGTGCAAGTAGACAATTATAGAGAAGGTTTATAAAATACAACTGTATAATAAAACATTTCTTATAAAATGTTAGCAAGTTCCGAATATGTTATTTTAAATACATTTGTACATAGAATTATACAGACTTTTTAAACGCTCTTGAGAAGCCCCTCCCCCTCCCATCAAATACTGGAAAATAGATCTGCACTTCAATAAACTCGTTTTCATATTTTTCATAGCACGAGGAAACCATGACATGGGTAAATTTATATAAAAAAAACACAAACAAATGTGTGTACACATGTATGAGACTTGTAAAGAGAGATGGAGAGGCCATGTCAGGTGGAAAGCCGAGAAGATGATCACTGATTTGTTTAATGATCACTTGTCTACTATTTGTGATAACACATAGTCACATATATATGATATGATATGCTTTATTCAGGAAAAAGGCAAAATGCCCATCATTCCACAAATAATACGAGACATAGAAATATATAACCGGTTGATGGTGAGGCATGTTACGTCGTGTAAGATACCTGTACATACATATGGCACTTTACAACGTTTAGTTTTGATGATAAGAAACGTTTAGGAGCAATTGAAGGACAAAACAAAATCTAACCGTTATTTCTTAGACCAGTTTTTTTCGGAGAAAAATGTAAACTCTAGTTTAATGACATGGATTTATGTATTTAAAAAAGTGTAAATTTAAATATGAACATTATTTTTTGAATATATTTGTAATATATATGTTATATGCTCCAATTAGGAAGCTCGGATATACAGGAGTCGATGAATAATTGACATATAAACTATACCATGTTTTTGTATTGTATTGTTCTTTTCATATAAAACATCGAGGAGTATTTTGAATTCTTCACGCGTATTTCGAAGGAAATATGCGTGAACATAGCTCATCGCAATTTTCAAAATATGGCTCACACAAATAAGTATAATTTTACAGTACGATAAAATACCTTTAATGAGAATAGAATTAAATAACAACAAGTTCGACCCTCTTTTTGACGTACTTATTGACATAATACCTACATGGTGAACGACAATCAAACGATACTTGATTTTTGTCTTGTTTTGAACATTAATAATAAAAACATGCACCCGGGCCTTAAATACCTGTTTTGTGTTATATGTAAGTTATCCTAATTGAGCCCGTGGAGCTTAAAATTAGTGTACGAAAAATCGTGAAATTTAGAGAATTGTTTAATGCGAAACCCGATTTCCACGGACTGCACGAGATGAAGTAATCTGCAACAGGATTGGTCACTGTTCTTCAGACTGTTTTTGTTCTTCAAAATGATTGGCTACTGCACTCCGGACTATTTGTGTTCTTTAAATGATTGGTTATCTCCTTTCGGCATGAAATAAAGTGAAGCTATTTATTTGAAAATTGGTCATTCTTTCTTACGGAGACGGAGATGCGGGGTTTGCAGAACAAAACTAGAAATGGACAAGGAAAATCGTGAGCAACGTTTATTTAGCTCTGAAACTTGTATTTGTATTCTTTATTTTAATCGATATTCACAAGAGTTCACATTTGGAGTAGTTTGTATTTTAATTTTGTTAAATACTTGTATTCACTCATTTCTCATATTACATAGAGGATCAGTACTTGTTTTAAAATATTTGAATTGTTTTAATGCAATTAGGGGGTCAGTCTTTGCATGAGCTAGGAATTTGTTTTCTTTTAAGTTTGTCAGTCTTTATACACGTTGTAAAGTCTTTACACGCCGGAACAAACTCTTTAAACTAAGAGTGCTGAAACGAGGAAGACAATTAAGATTTATAATTGATGTAGGTTTTACATAAATTCTTGAATTTGTAGCGTTGTTTTCCGCCGCTGTACGTGCAATTGAGTTTGCAAGACCATTCCATATGCAAGTTGAAAAAACTTTTGACATATATTCGCGTATTTATATTTATGTTACATGTAAATCTTGGTATGCATCTTTTTTACATACGGTATGTTATACAATCAATTATAATAATGCCCCAAATTATTTTTTAATAGTTATTTTGTATTTACCCAATAATGCATCGGCTCGAGGTTTCGCTTTTTATTGCGCCTGTGATAAGGGTCAGTGTCGCTATAAAAGAGAACCTGTTTCAGCTTCATGGTGCACATACGCTAATAGCTACTGCAGTAAATACTACCGGTAATAAATGACGCATTGAATCGAGACATAATTAAAAGTTAGAGTTTGGTCGAATCAAAATCACCTTATTTCATAGATTTTTTCCTCATTAAATGCCGGTACTTGTGTTTAGTCTTTTATATCCATCTATATACATTTTTATGCCCCCGGTTTGGTGGCATATAGCATTTGAACTGTCAGTCCGTCCGTCCGAAAACTTTTAACATTGCCCATAATTTTTGCAATATTGAAGATAGCAACTTGATATTTGGCATGCATGTGTATCTAATGGAGCTGCGCATTTTGAGTGGGTCAAGATCAAGGTCATCATTCAAGGTCAAAGGTAAAAAATAAGGGAAGTTACAAGCTTTAAAGGGAGATGTTTCGATGTATCATTTGGCAGGTACAGATCATTTTTACAAGGGAAGAAATATTTTTTAACGGGATATAATCAAAAAAGAAAGAAAAAAGCAGCGCAGTAGGGGATATTGTATATCTGACAAACACATCTCTTGTTTCATATTCATATTCGTAATATATTATTCACATGTATCGGTGAATGTGGTGCTATTGTGTATAATTTGAAATATTCTGTTTTGGTCACTTTTTGGCCCATAGGTCGGGTGCAATACGCCTTTATATATATTTATATGATGTTTTGTTATACTGCACAGGTCACTATAATAAACAATTTACTTACTTACTTACTTACTTTACATTGATCCTTTGTATTCATAAATATTTCGGAATTGCAGAAAGGGTAGAGAAAGTTTGAGGTGTCATTTTCCGCTAAGATAGCTAAGAACACCTTTAGGTATTACGATGGAACTTCATATGTGGATTATTGACTTAGTAACTGTATCCTTTATCTTGTAATGAACGATACTTCACTTTGAATTGCGCGTTAGGTTTGTGCGTTTGAGATTATTAAAAATAGCAAAACTTGTACTAGTTTCGTAACCTTATAAAAGATACTTCAGGTTCTTTTACTTTTAGTAAATTCACACACTATTTTACTGCCTCTTTTGTTTAACATAAGATCGTTTGTTTAGCGCAAACTTAAAATAACGTAAAGGTTCTAAGAGTTTTCTTACGCGCATGTTCCGTCTCGATCGTTATTGTGTTTCTTAACACTTCAACTATATAAACAACCCCATTTGATATGTTTTTGCAGACCCCTAAAGACGGCTAAAGACTTAAGCTGATCGCTCAAAATGCATCAATATCTACCCGGGACTATATTACACGGAATGTCTTCTGTAGACGACCATTTTGGGACATCTCTTTGGAACTTTGAAGTATTTGAAATATCCGCATATCTTCGTAATCACGCAACACAATGGGCCTTCATAGAAACTTAAACACAAATTAATACGCCTTCTAATCGCAACCTGCACCACTGACGGCCTAAAACTTCAACCAATGAAGTTCATCGGAACCCCTCCCATATCACGAAAGGCGACCATTCACTGACGCGATCCGCCGAAGGTTAACGCTTGAAGCGCTACTGATTACGACCATGCGACCAAGCGCCCCTCATCTGTTGGTGATACTATTTTGTAGAATGTACCATCAACAGCTAACAGCCAGACTACCATACACTGACATCCCCAGTGTCTATTATGATCTTCTACTGAAGATTGAATCCTGACCCACTGGAATTTCGGATGCCTTAATTTCGGAACCTCCACTGAAACCAGCCGACCTTCCTGACATATATTTTACCTTCTCATCGCAACTTCTGCAGCACAGGACCAGACGACCATGCACAGACAGGATAAGACAACCATTAACTGACGTCATTCGGTGCGCCTTCTCTTTGGAACCACGACAAGATTATACGACCATCCACAAACGTCACTCAGCAACCCTTTTCATTGGAACCACTCCCAATACAAGAGTAGACGACCATCTTCTGGTGCTTACCCGCGTGACTTATCATTTGAACTTCTCCAAAGACAGGACCAGACAACCACCCACCCATCCACGTAATCCGGCTTGCCTATTCTTTAGAACACTACCCTCTTCAGCAGACGAACATAGGGCTTGATGTCACCTGCGCAATCCTTGATTTGACAACCCCTTTTACAAACCCAACAGATGATAAAATACAGGTGACTCAACTTTTAACGTTTTTCAAGTACATTTGTATGTGCATTTCCGTTAAAAACTAGATGTATGAACTTTGTCAATTATACCGTAGAACTAATAGGGAACTATAATTATACAAAATGTTACGGTATTCATCTGTTTCAGACGGTGGATCTTTTCATACCGTAAAGGATGGTTTGTATAAGGAAGCGGGTAATATAGTAGACAGTACTCTTAAGCCACATAATCGAAATATTATCTTTATGTAAAATGAGGTGCAAGCAAATAGGTCTAAACAAATTAAATTCACGAGAATGTCCAATGTCAAAACATTTCCGCGTGCAATGACCATTTCAAATTTAAATATTGCGATTTTGTTGTTGAAAAATTGTTTACGTGCTTTTGTGGAGCGTTGTCTATAGTTTTATTCCATGGTTTATAATGATTAATGTTCAGTTAAAATATTTACTTTAAAAACTAAAATCATACTTAATGATTTGATGAAGTTTACAATACAAAGGTAAGTTTTATCGGATTACATGCTTTTGCTACCATGCAGCATTTCAGCGTGACGGAACTACAAGGAATGCGCAGGTAACTTATTATTTCACTTTATTTGTTTTAAATTTGTTCTTATAAAATGGTTACATGCACATTTTTTATCATAATGTGAACAGTTTTACAACTATTTCATAAATGAAAGAAAAACGAGGTGTAAATACAACATAAGTTTTTATGAATAGTTTTAGTTAAAAACATAGGAATAAGAATACGAATTTCTTTCGAATCGTATTAACAAAGCACATGTTAAATAATATAGTGGGATGGCGATCTTGCGAACGTTAAAAAGCATTTATTTTTATTTTTCAGGGTGTGTTTCCGGTAGTGTGAAGCGTCTGGTGTGAGTGGAATGTAGCCTTTCCTCACACCAATGATCAGCACTGTTGCTAGGCAATATTTACCTGGCAACATTGCAGTCAGTACATAGCCTCTCCACTACAAGCCCTTTGCATTGCCGCCACGTGGCAACACACGGAAACTGGATGCCTATGGGCTCCAGGCTGAAATGCAGGGGACTCGGAGGAGGTTTGGCCCCTAGATGTGGTGAACTGGTCCACCGTTATGTGGAAATAACCGGTCACTCACAAACCAGACCCCCAGCTATGGGAAAAATAGCATTTTTTTTACTTAATATTGTTACTTCAGAAACTCATAAAACATTTATAAATTCAAATTATTTTGTAAAAATTCAGCATATCTTGTGTACTTGTCGCTTTTTATTCTACTGGTAGAGTGGCATATACATGTAGCAGTTGCACCGTCAGCAGTCAGTCAGGTGTAAGTTTCGATACAGTCTTTTGATTTTGGCGAACTTATGGGCATTGATCATTTGAGTTTTTTCTCGAAAAACTAATTTACCTGAATTTCGGTATTTGAAGTCTTACCTACAGGTCTAACAGATAAATTGCGAGTTTCGTTCCGATTTTTTTTCCAAAACGTTTTCAGATAATTTCAAACCCCGTTATCACTAGTGTCAAATATCAATGGACCGTAACTTCGTCATGATTTCAAAGTGCAGAAGTGGGACTTTTTGTGGTTTACAAACGCAGCTCTTGTTTCTCTATTTTCTATTAACATGCACGCGGATGTGTGACCAAATCAGTCGGGTTTCTTTTTGACGTCAGTTCCTGTTGGTCTTTCACGATGCAACAACCTACAGTATGGACATCAGGGAAAACCGGACCACTTTTCTCTTTTGTTCTTTTTGAAAATGTGATTTTAGTGCAAAACTTATATGAACATAATCTATGTAGCCATTTAAATTAACTTAAAGTGATTTGTAAAAATATACTTGTCAAAATTTGCTAAGGATCACTTTTTATTTTCACATTAACTGTAATTTAATTTCATTTAAATTGTTATTTTGCAGGTTTTGATATATTAGAATGTGTGTTCTTATGCCCCCGGATCGAAAGATCGGGGGTATATTGTTTTTGGCCTGTCTATCTGTCTGTCATTGTATGTGTGTGTCACAAAACTTTAACCTTGGTTAACGTTTTGCGATAACTTTTGAAGTATTAAACATAGCAACTTGATATTTGGCATGCATGTGTATCTCATGGAGCTGCACATTTTGAGTGGTGAAAGGTCAAGGTCATCCTTCAAGGTCAAGGGTAAAAAACCCACAAAGCGGCGCATTATGGGGCATTGTGTTTCTGACAAACACATCTCTTGTTTATTTTATTTTTATGTATGTTTAAGTATTGATTTATCATTGATGCGTGACGCTGGCTGAATCTAGCTAGGGGTAAACTTCAAATTACACATATTATTAAAAAGTGATCCTTTGCAAATTGTGTGTAGTATATTAGAAAACCCTAATATTTGAAATACAGTACTATATTTGGTGGGTATCCTTCTGTTAAGATTCGATACATAAACAGTAAAGTATATAACTGTATGATATAAAACGCAGTTTCCCAAATATTTTCAGAGCTATTGGTGATGTCGCGGAAAAAGGTGCTCGTTTTTACCCTGTCGAGGCTCCGTCAGCGAAATACTTCCTTCTGTATATGTTCTGAAATGTCAATTTGCGTTCTTAAATAAAATGTAACATGTTTCATTGGTGTTTTGTAATGTTTAATTTATAAGCGTTATGAAAGTTAGAGCAATTTTGTCGGTATGAAATATTGTTTTAAAATAGTTATTTATCCATGTTCATACTAGGCATACTTGGTAAATTAAGACACATCAATATTAAACAGATTTAATCCGCGTAATTTTTTAAATTATTTGAAAACCAGAATTATTTCTTGCAATTTTTAAAGTCCTCTTAAATGATCACAATAATATAGCATTCACTTGCATCGCTAGAAAGAGCCCTTTATTTGACATACACAACAAAGATGCGTGTACTTGAGTTGTCATATGGTTTTTTACTTTCACTTCCGAACACGAATACAAGAATATACGTCGAGATAAAACATTTGATTATTTATCCGGTGGATAAGGATTTAAAAATAATTAAAACGATTCATCCATTTAGTGTTTGAAAATTGTGGTAGTCTAAATAAAGACATATTAGGATAAAGGAACCATTATAGCAGAGATTGATAAAAAGCTGCTGTGAACAATTATTTGAACCAGTATCTGTGATTGTTACTTAAAAGGTCACAGCCTGTCAGCATGTAGACATTAGCAATTTTCTTGTATTACTTTGTGAATATGATGTGTACAACTACAGGTAGAAAATCCATAAGTAAAGCCTGGGCGAAGTGTGGGGCTGAACTCAATACTTCCAAAAGTCGAGCATGGCACCAACTTGGTGTCTGGTTCTTACTCAAGCGTACACCGTAGAAAGTCACATTCTCAGATTTAGCAGCTGCTGGAAAGGGGAAATTTCTGGGTTAATTTCGCACGCACGCACGCACGCACGCACGCACGCACGCACGCACGCACGCACGCACGCACGCACGCACGCACGCACGCACGCACGCACGCACGCACGCACGCACGCACGCACGCACGCACGCACGCACGCACGCACGCACGCACGCACGCACGCACGCACGCACACACACACACACACACACACACACACACACACACACACACACACACACACACACGGTCGGTCCGTATTCAGTGTCCGCTCTCTATTTCAAGTAGTTTTCATCCGATCTTCACCAAACTTGGTCAGAAGTTGTATCTACATGATGTCTAGGCCAAGTTCGAACAAAGGCCTTGTCGGGTCAAAAACTAGGTCACAAGGTCACTTAGTGCGTTTTAAACATTAAGCATGTTGTCCGCTCTCTATTTCAAGTAGTTTTCATCCGATCTTCACCAAACTTGGTCAGAAGTTGTATCTAGATGATCTTAAGGCCAAGTTCGAACATGGGCCTTGCCGGGTCAAATACTAGGTCACGGTGTCACTTAGTGCGTTTTAAACAGTCAGCATGTTGTCCGCTCTCTACTTCAAGTAGTTTTCACCCGATCTTTACCAAACTTGGTCAGAAGTTGTATCTAGATGATGTCTAGGCCGACTTCGAACATGGACCTTGCCGGATCAATAACTAGGCCATGGGGTAACTTAGTACGTTTTACACATTGAGCATGGTGTCCGCTCTCTATTTCAAGTAAATCCGATCTTCACCACACTGGGTCAAAAGTTGAAACTAGATGATGTGTAGGTCACGTTCGAACATAGGCCATGCCGGGTCAAAAACTAGGTCACTAGGTCACTTAGTGTGTTTTAAACCTCGCCATGTTGTCCGCTCTCTAATTTAAGTAGTTTTTATCCAATCTTCACCAAAATTGGTCAGAAGTTGTATCTTGATAATGTCTAGAGCAAGTTTGAATATGGGTCTTGCCGGGTCAAAAACAAGGTCACGGGGTCACTTAGGGCGTTTTAAACATCACAATGTTGTCCGCTCTCTAATTCAATTAGTTTTTATTCAATCTTTACCAAAATTGGTCAGAAGTTGTATCTAGATGATCTTAAGGCAAAGTCCGAACATGGGCCTTGCCGGGTCAAAAACTAGGTCACGGGGTCACTTAGTGCGTTTTAAACATTCAGCATGTTGTCCGCTCTCTAATTCAAGTAGTTTTCATCCGAACTTCACCAAACTTGGTCAGAAGTTTTATCTAGATGATCTTAAGACCAAGTTCGAACATGGGCCTTGCCGGGTCAAACACTAGATCACGGGGTCATTTAGTACGTTTTACACAGTGAGCATGGTGTTCGCTCTCTATTTCAAGTAGTTTAAATCCGATCTTCACCACACTTGGTCAGAAGTTGTAACTAGATGATGTGTAGGTCAAGTTCGAACATTGGCCATGCCGGGTCAAAAACAAGGTCACTGGGTCACTTAGTGTGTTTTAAACATCACCATGTTGTACGCTCTCTAATTCAAGTAGTTTTTATCCAATCTTCACCAAAATTGGTCAGAAGTTGCATCTTGATAATATCTAGAGCAAGTTTGACTATGGGTCATTCCAGGCCAAAAACTAGGTCACGGGGTCACTAAAGGCGTTTTAAACATCACCCTGTTGTCCGCTCTCTAATTCAAGTAGTTTTCATCCAATCTTCACCAAACTTGGTCAGAAATTGTATTTAGATGATGTCTAGGTCAAGTTTGAACATGGGTCATGCCGGGTCAAAAACTAGGTCACGGGGTATCTTAGTGCATTTTAAACCTCACCATGTTGTCCGCTCTCTAATTCAAGTAGTTTTCATCCAATCCTCCCCAAACTTGATCCCAAGTTTTATCTAAATGATCTCTAAGACAAGTTTGAACATGGGCCATTCCGGGCCTAAAACAAGGTCACGGGGTCACTTAGTGCGTTTTTTTAAACATTCAGCATGGTGTCCGCTCTCTAATTCAAGTAGTTTACATCCGATCTTCACCAAACTTAGTCAGAAGTTTTATGGAGATGATCTTAAGGCCAAGTTAGAACATGGGCCTTTCTGGGTCAAAAACTAGGTCAAGGGGTCATCTAGTGCGTTTTAAAAATTGAGCATGGTGTCCGCTGTTTTTTGTGAAGACGACATGCAAAATATTATGTGTCAATGCGGCATGTGGGGGTATTCGTCACGTCTGTGACAAAGCTCTAGTTATTATATTAATAATCTTTATTAAAACATGGTAAGTTGCTAATATAGTAACCGAATATGATCACATAATCAATTTTGATGATTATATTGTTCGGGTAAAGTCCTTGTGATTTACCAATATTTTGATTCGATTATCAGATAAATCTTAATATACCAGATAGGGTTGACTTACGCCTCAATTTTTTTTTCGTGAAAGCGGATAAAAGAACATTTTAATGTACAGGCGCAACACCAATTCTCTATTGTCTCGATATACACCAATACTGTACCACTGATATACATCGAGATAGTCTTAATCGAACCATTCAATAATCGAAAATATAAGATAATATTTATTGCCTTGAAATGAGGGGTTATTATCCCGTAACGTGATAGTGTGCTTTTTTCACAGTGTTATTAATAATGTTTTTCATTAATTTAATAATAAATAAGTTGCATTTGTATCATTACGATTCAAATCACCTCGTGGTTAATGGTTTAAAGTGAACGCGAGTACCGCTCAGTCCATCCCTAACTCAGAAAAGCATTATCAATTCTCGCGTGGCAAAAAAGGTTTACTTACATCGCCATCTATCAATTTTACATCGAAAAAGAGAAATCTATTCGTCTAATTCAATTTGCTCATTCGATGAAAATTGTGTTTTTAAACAACAGATGACGAAAGAACAGTACGAATTATTACGTTTCAGGGGTTAAATGGTACATTTCATTAGCGATAGTAATTACGTAAGGACGCGACAGTTATCACGTGCAAACAAGATAGTTTATCAAGTTCGCAATAAAATAAGTAGCGCACGCTTTAGTTTCAATGTGAGAACGATAAAGATATTACGTGTGCATGCAAGAGTGAAAACGTGCGCATGCGATAGCTATTACCGGCACACGCGATAGGTGATCAATGAAAAAAGGTGTTTGATGATTCGTTAATTTTTACGTAAGCATGTGAAGTATTTATGAAATGAAAATGACGGAGCGATAACGTGAGATTACGACTCAATAATGCCTAATATAGCGTTTTATACCTTGTAAAATACCAAGGTAAAAACTTTGAGAAAATGATGGGAGATTGCGATATTAACCTATTATTCTTTTGACAATTTAAATCGTGATATTGCGTAATTGCGTCGTTATTTTGTGCCTTTAAATCGTGTTTTCTCGTTGTTTTGCGAAATAATGAGTGGCATTGACGGAATACTGTAAAATATCCGTAATACTTTACCCAACGCTATTAAATGCATACAAACATTAACAAGAGCTGCGATGTAAGCTCTTTGCTATAAGTTTTTTTTTAAACAAACAGCAGTGACGAAAACCACTGGAGCCGCCTTTCGCAGGCGCCGTACCTTTTACGCATACATTAACTATCTGAAGGCAGCATGATTTAAAATCACGAACTATATCACAACTTCATCATGTACATACATATTCAGAGTTTTTATTTAAGACTCAAAGGAACAATATAGCGTATAAACCGTTATATTATTATAAATAAACATCACGTCCGTCATAGTGTTGACAACACTAACACGACGTGGTAGAGTAAAACAATTTTCTAGCAGAAAATGTCTCGAATTTTAGTTAATCGTGTTTAAGACTCGGATTCAGACTCTTAATGTTTGTGAAAAGGGACGCAGAAACAAAAAAATAAACTGATATTTATTTTTTAGCAACCGACCACTAGGGCCAGTGAGACCCATCACTGAGGACAGTGTGATCCACAGCTGAGGACAGTGTGACCTGTAACTAATGACAGTGTATGACAGGTCGACATGTCTATTTAAAAATGTCTTAATTTAAATCATGGAAATATGCATATGTATTTGCAAAGTTGACAAGCAAGGTACTAACGGACGCTTAACATATCCTTTTGTGTGTTGGTTTGGTGGCTGCTTTATGCCATCTTTATGGCGTATAGGCGTGTTTGAAGAACGCCAACACAACACGCCGATGGCACCGACCCTAAAACTTTTCAAGCGCGTCTATGCAGCGCTTGCAGAGATGAAGATGCCAAAGATGTGCTGCTACGGCATTCCAAACGCACTCTCTTCAGTGCCTAGAAGTTAAAAGTTTTGTTTTAAACATATGTTTAATTTTTACATCCTTTAATTGAGTAACTGAGTTATAATATCTTCACTTTCATCAAGACGGCACATTTTTGATGCAAAGTATTGATAAAGTATTGATGTGTTGCTTTCAACTATTCAAGATCCGTAAATGATCACAAATAACAAAAACTTCGTAAAATAAAATTAACCCATGTAAAATAAAGTTATCCCATAAAAACACATCAGTGTTTCGTGTAGCAATATCCTTAATTTCAACGCTAGATTTTGTCTGGTAACATTGATTTAACGAGATACAAAATGCTCTTTATTTCTGTGGGACAATATATTCCATTTGAATTTCCCGCGACGTTACCCATTTATGTCTCTCGCCGACTTGTCAGTCAGTTTCGTCTCTCGTCACTGAACATTTTGCGTTAATAAAAGAAATTCAACTTATTTTTATCAGACATAACATTCAGGGGTTAATTAAAACGGTCTACAGATACAGTACATAGTGTACTATATATATACAATGCATGGTTGGTAACGAGATTATTCGTGATCTACAAAAAGCAAGTACGGCATTCTTAAGCGAGCCCTATTTTCTTTTTTGGGCCGAATCGGATAAACTTTCTCAAACTGTGCTATGCCATGTATTCGATTTATTCCCGATAGTATCATGCGCAGGCGATATAATAAAATCATGTTCGCAATAGAATTACGAGCGCACGCTATAATTTCTATGTCAAGGTCTATCTTGGAGGTCGTGAGTGCGCGATGCACAGGCCGATATACTGTAACTTTGGTTGAAGGGTTCAGCGAAATTAATAATACTATTTCATTAGCGATAGTAATAACGTAAGGACGCTATAGTTATCACGTGCAAACAAGATAGTTTATCAAGTTCGCAATAAAATAACTAGCGCACGTTTTAGTTTCAATGTGAGAACGATAAAGATATTACGTGTGCATGCAAAAGTGAAACGTGCGCATGCGATAGCTATTACCGGCACACGCGATAGGTGATCAGTGAAAAAGGTGTCAGATGATTCGTTTATTTTTACGTAAGCATGTGAAGTATTTATGAAATGAAAATGACGGAGCGATAACGCGAGATTACGACTCAATAATGCCTAATATAGCGTTTTATACCTTGTAAAATACCAAGGTAAAAACTTTGAGAAAATGATGGGAGATTGCGATATTAACCTATTATTCTTTTGCGAATTTGAATCGTGATATCGCGTAATTGCGTCGTTATTTTGGCCTTTAAATCGTGTTTTCTCGTTGTTTTGCGAAATAATTAGTGGCGTTAACGGAATACTGACAAATATCCGTAATACATACTTTACACAACGCTATTAAATGCATACAAACATTAACAAGAGCTGTGATGTAAGCTCTTTGCTATAAGTTTTTTTTAAACAAACAGCAGTGACAAAAACCACTGGAGCCGCCTTTCGCAGGCGCCGTACCTTTTACGCATACATTAACTATCTGAAGGCAGCATGATTTAAAATCACGAACTATATCACAACTTCTCCATGTGCATACATATTCAGAGTTTTTATTTAAGACTCAAAGGAACAATATAGCGTATAGACCGTTATATTATTATAAATAAACATCACGTCCGTCATAGTGTTGACAACACTAACACGACGTGGTAGAGTAAAACACTTTTTTAGCAGAAAATGTCTCGAATTTTAGTTAATCGTGTTTAAGACTCGGATTCAGACTCTTAATGTTTGTGAAAAGGGACGCAGAACCAAAAAATAAACTGATATTTATTTTTTAGCAACCGACCACTAGGGCCTGTTTGACCCATCACTGAGGACAGTGTGATCCAACGCTGAGGACAGTGTGACCTGTCACTAATGACAGTGTATGACAGGTCGACATGTCTATTTAAAAATGTCTTACTTTAAAACATGGAAATATGCATATGTATTTGCAAAGTTGACAAGCAAGGTACTAACGGACGCTTAACATATCCTTTTGTGTGTTGGTTTGGTGGCTGCTTTATGCCATCTTTATGGCGTATAGGCGTGTTTGAAGGACGCCAACACAACACGCCGATGGCTCCGACCCTAAAACTTTTCAAGCGCGTCTATGCAGCGCTTGCAGAGATGAAGATGCCAAAGATGTGCTGCTACGGCATTCCAAACGCACTCTCTTCAGTGCCTAGAAGTTAAAAGTTTTGTTTTAAACATATGTTTAATTTTTACATCCTTTAATTAAGTTACTGAGTTATAATATCTTCACTTTCATCAAGACGGCACATTTTTGATGCAAAGTATTGATAAAGTATTGATATGTTGCTTTCAACTATTAAAGATCCGTAAATGATCACAAATAACAAAAACTTCGTACAATAAAATTAACCCATGTAAAATAAAGTTATCCCATAAAAACACATCAGTGTTTCGTGTAGCAATATCCTTAATTTCAACGCTAGATTTGGTCTGGTAACATTGATTTAACGAGATACAAAATGCTCTATATTTCTGTGGGATAATATATTCCATTTGAAATTCCCGCGACGTTACCCGAACATTTACGCGGTGGCGTCGGAAGCATGACGTAGTCCTCATAAATAATCATTTTGTAAGTAAAGATCCGTTAATTCTCAAAACAAACGATTCCTTTGTAAAATAAAGTGAACCCATAAAAAATCAGTTTTCCTTATAAAAGTGGCCGAATTTCAACGCTAGATTTGGTTGTAACATTGAATTAACGAGATACAAATTGATCTTTTTTAAACACAGTTGAATATCGGAGTTTGATGACGGCAGCTGCAGATTTCTGGGATAGCTTGCACATATTATGTAAATTAACGCAAACCGAATTAATCCGATTCTGACTCGAGATCATCCGTGGAACGAAACAAGATTACGTCGTGAAACAAGTTTTAGATGCTAAAAAGTTGCAGAATGAATGTGCTTTAACGTTTGTATACCAATGCTACTTATAGAGTCTTCCTATTGAAATTAACCTTCTTATTGCACTTTTTGTTGTTGGAAGCTTTTTTTATAGCATAATCGTATTGGGTAGTATTTACAGATCTTTAATAAAGTTATAAAAAGGCTAATCGAGTGTACTCCCCCCTCATTGATATAGACATTTCTGAAATAATGATCTGATCGATGACGAGTAGGTGACGCAATTTGTGCATCGTTTTATTTCTTAAATTTTGACCCAGCATTTGTAAAAATATTACAAGAAATGTACATTTCCAGAAAGGAAATTTATTTTTGCGTTAAATAAGACCGGGTTCATGGAAATCGCCAGCAACTGATTGCAAAGCGATTAAAACGTGTTACTGTTAGCAATATTCACGTTGAAGTTTGGATAATGTGCGGTTGAATTCGACCGTATTGTTGTGTTTAATGAGCATATTTGTACCATTCATACATAAGATACCATCGGTATCTTAAAAAGGTATGTTATAAAAATTTCCCCGCAAATTAGGTAGCACCTATAATCATTATATATTTTCTAACAAAATAATGAAAGAAACATTTTTAAACAACATAAAGCTTTCTGATCATGACCAATGAGGTGATTCATTATTTACCCTTGTCACACCGGCGCAGTGTATTAACCTGCAGTTAATGTTAGGTAACCTTAATCAACTGACAAATCAGCGTGTTTAAAAATATATATGCAAACGTTTTGGTGATTAAAATGTAACTAATAATAGTTTTGATTCATTTCACTTAGTTCACAAGTTTACTAGCGCCATATCATTTATTATCAATTCGAATAAATCGCTATGTTCTTACGTTTTTTTCGGTCCTTACTTGTTAAGAGCGAGTTCTACTTCAAATTTTACTAGAAGTTCTATCAAAAAGTCATAAATTATACTTCTTTAAGTAAAATAATATATTGCAGAGAAGAATCGCACATGATTTAGCTTTTGTAAGCCAAGCAATTTGACGCTCTGGTCAAACCAACCAACATGGCACCAAAGCGTACAATATACTGTGGAACAATGGTAATTTTCAGTAGTTTTAGAGGGCAAAGCGCGCACTTAACGGCCACACAAGTTGATCGTCATTCCTCAATGCAATGATGAAAGGTCGATTGTAAAAGATGGCACGGTTCGAATTCACCGACGTTTTGAGTCTAAATTAAAGAAACAGTCAATAACAAAAAATCGAAATATCGTTGTATCCATAATTATTTAAATGAAACAATCACATTCAATATAAAGAGAACTACATAAGCATCACTTTTTATTCATTTAACATGATTGGATATCTGTAGAAAATTAAATTTTAAATTTTGGAATTGAAAGTCTGAGTCTATGACTTACACTTTAAACGTTTGTGAATTTGGACCCGGTGGAATGCTTGTCTCGAACAGTCAAGTGGTGGTTGCAACAAATGGTTTTTATTGTCGTTTGAGACGAAAAGAGATTTTCTTTTGTGAGCTGTGAATTCAACGTGACTAATACATTTTCGGTTAAATTCCAATCAATTATTAAAACAAATAAATAACGCCACTAGAAAAAAAAAGATCGCGGTGGAAAAATAACATACCCCTCTGTTGGTGGGAAAAGTCTGGACCTCATGGAAGGCATATAGTTTGCTTCGTTTCAGACAAAAGCAAACACGTCTCTCGCTAATGGTATCGTGTTGTTTTCGTGAACGGCGAGTGTTGTTACATTAAGATATTCAAAACAAACAATCTAAGTTCGACTTCGTACAAGTTGAAGAAAAAATAGTTTTGTTCATGTTTCGTTTGACTCGTGCAATGTCTCACATAGTTCCGCATGGTTTCTGGTTCTGTATCTGATTGTGAAATATGCTGCATATTAAGTTCTGGTATTCATTGTTCGTAGTGTGAGTGTATCTATTACTTTTGAGAACTCTTTCAGGAATGATGACGACATTTTCCTCCTTTTGTTGGTCATAGAACAATTTTTTGGGACACATATTCTTTGTAGATAATATAGTCTGTCCGTCGCTGATTGCGTCTCTTAGATCACCACGTACGTGCAAAGCTCGATGTCAATGAAACTTAAAAAATATAAAAATTCAAATCAGGGCTCTCGCTTTGTCATTTTAAAATAACTTTGCAAAAGTATCTGAACGTATTATTATGTTTCTGTACTCTGCGTTTAACTTAAATACGGTTTATGATCTTTTATTTTCATTGTGTATGGTTCATGAGTTAGTTATTCACTGTGTTGCGCTAACGAAAATAACGTCACTGTCGTGAAAGATGATATTTAACCATCACATTTTACTATTACAGAAAACTGAATATTATATAAGTGGTTCATATGAACGATGTTGTTAGTGCGACATTGTTATCCGAATTAGTGTTAGTTTTTATATTAACGGGCATATAACAGTTTGTAAGCGATACCTATCAACGTATGCGCATTAAAATATATAGTTATTAATTCGCGTTGAAGGAAGAGAAGAAAAGTTGTTTTATAAGTATGGTATTGCTAAGCGTGTGTTACTCGAGTAAAGTCCCTTTGTCTCAAATGTGATCGTTTTGCATAAATTTATGTTGTATTGCAAGATTTGTTTTATCTTTGTTTTTTTTTTATGTTGATGGACCCATTGAGACCCAACCTCCGCGCAGAGATTTGACGGGAACCAGTATAGATTGATAAAGGGCGACTTCGATCGCGAACTTTAGTCTGGAAACGGAAGTTGTTATACGCATGTCTGGAAGGGTAAACGCTCGAATGTGCTTTAGTTTGATTAGGATATTAAAAGTTACAGTATACTAACTATTTTGGGTATACTCTCTCAAAACAAGAATATCATACAGTACCAAATTACATGGGAATACGAAAAACATATCGACGATTTTCGTACACACTATCGAGTAGCAAGACATTTATTCTATATATTGCTTGAAATGACAGTGCTAATTAGTTAGGCTTGGAACTTCATGTACATTTCCTGAATAATTTTACTTCAATTACAACTAATTTTCCTGCGTTTTCTATCAAATAAACATGTTTTACTGAGTTTTTCTTGAAACAATATTATAATGTAAGAAGACTTAATAAATCGTTTAATAAATACTTGAGGATCGCTCTGTAAAAGGGTTTTTTAATGCATGTACATAGTGTTAGGCTGTGTAGTCCGCACAGGCTTATCAGGTGCCTTTACTAACTTTTCGCTCATAAAAAATACAATAAAAGCGGAAAGTGTCTCCCTGATTAGTGTGGACTGAACAGGCAATCTGGTAAAACAATTTACGCAGATGCATTAAACCCTATTTTCACAGAGCACGGCTCAACTTATAAGAGTATAGCCGTCTAAATGCTCTATAACTTGTGATTCATGATACAGTTATATGTAATAATTTATTATTTGTCCATATTAAATGATGCATATTTTATTGTTTTGGGTTCAACGAAACTTTTATTTGAATAAATGTGTTCACTCAACATTCTTGCAATTATTTTGCCGTGTTATAGAATTATGTAATAATAAATAAAATTTTAACAACTAGATTCTCTTTTCTTCATGTGATTTATTTATATATTTTAAACCAGAACAACAACAAAATCCATAACGTAATGAACGCAAAACATAATACTCTATATTCACGGAACAAAACTATAATACAACTCAAAATCAAGGTACCTAATAATCAAATTTTTGCATATTAAATTAGTTCCAAGTTCCATTAGTTATTTCTCTATGAATAAACAACACTTGTATCATCTTTATGTAAGACTATTACAATAAATGGTTGTTAATAAACTGATAAACAATGGAAAAGGTTACATAATCTACAGATTATAGAGCATTTTGCTATGATTTCATTGTTCATGAAAAAAGAACCAATATCATAATTATGATGAGCAGCTCGCACTCAACATTTACTTAGGCAGATAATACCTAAAACAGTAAACAATTCCTGTTCATGTTATTGACTCGTGATGAAAAATCTGGAAAATGCATATCCCAATGTTTATGCAGTTATTTGAAGGATATTGTTTCACCAATTATTCTGGTTTGGAGTGACCTATAATCACATACTTTGTATCCTCTTTTGTAATGACAAAACTATTGAATCGCCATAATTCATCACATTCTCCAATAAAAAATAACTTAAACACTTAAAACTAAAAAAACTATTTCAAGGCAGCTCATGTCACTTGAACTCGAAGTTCACGAGTATTTTTACACTGATATTTCAGCGATTTGTTTATAAGCAGTTCACGTATTAACATTTAATAAATTGTATACAATTAGTAAGTATGTATTAGCACAAGTATTACATTATGACAACAGTACCATAAGGGAACACATTTGGTCACGCCTCCACACTCAGTGACTGACACAAATAAATTCAAGCATTATTTCAAATAATAAGGTCATCTACTGACAGTACAAAACCAATAGCCAGGGTTAAATATATCCTATAAAACCATGCTGCCAAATTCATAAAATATATAACAATGCATAGTCAGTTATCATTAATTTCAGCTTTGACAAGTTTTTATTTCATAATGATGTTATGTAAGTTTAAACAACATACACAATGTACCAATTTCTATGAGATAATCTAAAATTTGCTTCCGGCTTGCTTGCCCTTTATCCTTGACCTCTTGGATACTAAAAGCTCCACAGTTGCGGACGATGGATGGTGGGTGATTGTAAAGGCCATAGACTTTGGAAAAGCTGGATCAACAAGGAACTTCGAGTGGAGGGAATTTTACTGTTGATCTCCATGTACTCATTTCAAATCCTGGTCATGCAAGCATGGGATGCATGTGTCGAAACTGTCACATTAGTAACTGTAAGTCAGTAACTGACAGTAACTGTACTACTAGAGATTGGTGTTGAAATAAGTTCACGACCAATCACTTTTAGTTATGTGAATACTCCAGGAAAAAACGCTATCGGATATCCTCTGATTTTCATAAAAAATATTAATCAATTATATAACCAAGGAAGCACATAGTATCTTCTTTAAATACATACATTTATTGTGTGATCAACTTAAATCTTATAAGACAGGGTAGTATGCATACTCTAAGTCAGATGTATTCTCTCTAGTTCCTGACAGGTGACCAGGTGTGTAATTACTTCCATGCGACAAACGAGACAGACTAGAATCTGTTGGGGCTGATGACCGTGAATATGTGTAGAGCATGCTTTTCGAACATGCTGAACATTCAAACTTGCAACTGTTGGGATGGCACGCCTTGAGCTAAAAAAAAGATTGTCTTAATGGACCGACAAAATATCAAATCAAACATATATATTACGTACATTAAACAAACAACAACATTGGTTTTAAATTGAAGTAACCGTAATATACTATACTGAACAATAATATTTCATATCATGATAATTAAGTGCCCTGGCTAATAAGTTTTGATAGCTATAGCCAGCCTCTGCAAACGCTGTCAAAGCATAAGCGAATAGTCAATAATTCTTTTGAGTGTACATTTGAGTTTATTTCATAACCTTATTTCTAACGCTTCCGAGTTCGTGCTCAGAAACAATAAAGGTGATGTACATAAACAGATTAATCCACTTAAATAGGCATTTTGTCACCAAATATTTATTTATATTACATATATTACATGTATATAGCATAAAAACATCGAAAAATTATCTCTGGATGCAAGACATATGAACAAATTTCAACGAAAATAAAAAAAGCGTTCACACATTTTACCATTTGCCGCCATCTTTGAACCAGAAGAATGGCCGTTTTTGTCTAGTTCATCCAATGAGACCAGATTAGTCGAACCAAAGTGAATTCGATCTCAGTTTAGTCAGACCATGGAAACTATGGTTTGCGATCGAAGTCGCCCAAAATCGCTGCCTGTATAACTATAGGTTACAGTATACTAAATAATCGTTTCATGTAGGGCTATACTCTCTCTAAAATGTCATAGTTGACTCGAAGGCTTGCTGTACACTTTAAACCATTGCTCTGCTTTTATTTTGGGCATAGTGGTTAGTGGTAGGGCATGAAAGGTGTTTACTACTAAATCCCTGAAATATGATCAGGGGCGTCGGAAGCAAATTGACATTGGGGCGGCGGAGGGGATGGGTAAGGTGGTGGTCCGGGCCTCCCCTGGAATATTTTAGCATCAAATGGCACATTCTGGTGCTTTTTTATGCCCGATACCTGACCTTATACACGTCTATTTCAGGCATATTCTGAATGACAAAAGTTGTGACAGACATACGATGGAGAAGTGATCTCTATATGTCGCAGTTTGTACTTTGTAGCAGGCGTCACAGCAAGAGGGATCATGTGGGTTGAAAGAACGTTCTTCGGGATTTTTTTTCCAATAATTCCGTTTTGAAAATTTGAAATTCGTTGGTTTGTTTGGAGAAGACATATTGAAATGACACAAAAAGTGGTAAAACAACATTAAATAAGTTTTTTAGAATTATCGAATTACAGTATTGAGTAATTACAATTATTTCAGATATCTTGAGGTATCTTTAATTTTGTGATAATTAAGGACTATTGGATATCGGCACATTTGTTTCATGCCATACTTTCCTTAATACTAATAAAAAGAAGCAAAGGCTTAGATCATACCGACAATTAAAGATTACCAGGTTTACTTACACAAGAATAAAGGGATTATCGTTATAAAAGAGACCGATCAATTAACAACATAATTGACACGTACATTACCGCGGGCGGGTGATGACAATCAACAATTCACGTGTCATAACGGCGAAAGCGTGATTACCTTGCTTCGTTGTAACGATATTTTCAAATATATGGGTATTGAAATGAACAAAATAATGAAAAAGGTCTTTGCCGAAATTTCATTTTTGCCGAAAATATTGAGGCGGCGGCCGCCGCCCCTGCTGCCCCAGCTCCGACGCCACTGATGATAAACTAAGAGACTATAGTAAAACATTGCACTGAAAAAGGTTACATTCCACTAGAAAACGGCCGGAAAAAAGTTGAAAAAAAACAGTCGATTTTGACTTTTGTCAAGTTATTTCTTGGTTCGAACATGGCCGTAAAACACTGATCTTTGATTCGTGTCGAGTTCTTTCTTACATATCGCATGACATATCTTTTTTATTATTTAAATCAATTCGACTTGGAATGCTCTTCGAGAAAAGGTATGGTTATGTGGGTCTCTATGCGCAAACGTTTGACTTTATTTTTGGTTAAAGTTATTGCCTTTACATTGAATTTGTTACGAAAATCGTAAAGTGTGACCTCTAGACCGTTCTAGTTGTCACGTAGGCTACACACGTAACGGCTCGTCAGTCAGTTGTGTCTCTCGCCGACTCGTCAGTCAATTGTGTTTTTCGCCGACTCGTCAGTCAGTTGCGTCTCTCGCCAACTCGTTAGTCATTTGTGTCTCTCGCCGACTTGTCAGTCAGTTTCGTCTCTCGTCACTGAACATTTTGCGTTAATAAAAGAAATTGAACTTATTCGAATCAGACATAACATTCAGGGGTTAATTAAAACGGTCTACAGATACAGTACATAGTGTACAATATATATACACAATGCATGGTTGGTAACGAGATTATTCGTGATCTAGAAAAAGCAAGTACGACATTCTTAAGCGAGCCCTATTTTCTTTTTTGGGCCGAATCGGATAAACTTTCTCAAACTGTGCTATGCCATGTATTCGATTTATTCCGCCTCTTTACCTTTTTAATAGGAACATTTTAAATCAATGAAAATTACTCTAATGTTGACATACCTGTAAGCTACCGGTACTCCCACTGATGGGGCTTAATTATTGGCTAATATATATTTGGCGTTAGTGATACTGTATGGGTATTGGTATTTGAATCAACAGCCGGAATCAAAGTTACGTTTAAAACTTGTTTAGAACAAACAATATGACGAATCTGGTTTTTGAGAAGTATTTGAGAGTCATATCAGAATTTGTCAATGCTTTTTAACAAAGTTATTATGACTTTTGTTAACAACATTTGTTGATATTAACCAAGAAATCCCTTTTCCTACAAAATATGCTGTGTTTAATGACAAAATGTCAGATGGTTGATGTATTGTTTTTACAGCGGCTGTAAGAAAGGCAGAGTGTCTTCCTATATTTCAAAGTAATATTGTTAAAATACGCAAATTATCAAACAACCTGACTGCAGAAAATAATAAGGTTTAGGGCATTTGGAAGGTCAATACGAAGGATTGCATAAACATATTCAGAACATGTTTTGTCATATGTGTTGAACACGAGCAAGTGAGCATCACTTAACAACCGCAGATTTCATGCTGTTAATTGATGTACTAGTGTTCCATTGTCTATGAGAAACCTGTTCAACGTATCGCTTTAGTTAAACTTCAGCGAATGTATGAAACATCCCTAGTATTTTATTGATAGCCGTTCATATGCATACAATAAACAATACAGCCGCTTTGCTAAACTTTCAACATATTTCTGGTACATGTACATGTATTTATCTCAGGTTTAAACAAGATAAGTATTGATGCAAAGCATCAAAGGGCGTCGGAAATTTCAGTGTAAAAGGCACTCAATGAAGTTATATTGAACGATTTTTTTCTACTGTAAATATTAATATATTGGTCGATTATTTTAAACAAAAAATAGAAAAAGATACTGGTATAACCATTATCTATAATTTTGTGTTATAACCCCCAAATAACCATTATTTATGATGTTGTGTTATAACCCCCAAATAACCATTATCTATGATTTTGTGTTGTAACCCCCAAATATTTCGTAGTTCATTTTATTTACATTGGTTTCCTTTTTTACTGGCATCCGTGTGCAGTTTTCATAAATGGAACAGAACTGTGTAGGTTCAAAAAAAATCTGCTTCATCTTGTAAGCGTAATTTCATATTTTCTCAACTTCAAGGGGAGATGATTCTGAACTTATTCTTACGTTGCTCATTTACGATAGGGGTTGAATACTCAGTGATATGAAAACACTGTAAAAGTTTGAAAAAAAATTGAATGAAAACTGTAAATTGCATAAAGAAGCTGCATTTCACAATACTTTGAAATTCAGTAAAAGATCATAATAGATTTATTGCTCCGATATTCATCATTTTTAATAGGGTTCGAGTATTACTGATATAAAACACTTAACAAGTTTGGAAAGATTCAGACGAAAGTAGTGAAATCTTTTAAACAAGTGGAAATTGTTTATTTTGTCAAATTTATAGAAAAAAAATTCTTGACTTATTGTCCCGATGTTTCTCATTTTAAATGTGGAAAAAATGCTCATTGATAATTAGACACTGTAAGTTTAAAAAGAATCTCATGAAAAATGTTGACATAATCACCTAACCAAGCAGTTTTTCACCTTTATTTGTAGATTCAAAGAGACATAATTCTGGACTTATGGTCCGATATTGCTCATATAGAGTTTGGGTTGGGTCCTCATTGATAAAAAACCTGTGCAAGTTTGGGAACAATCGGATGAAAATTTTAGACTCCGAACAACGATTTCAAAATTTCTCAAATTCTAAGGAAGATAACTATGGACGTAATGGTCGGATAATGCTAAAGGGCCCATACCACCTGGATAGTAATACGTGTCGCGCTTCGCGCTCTATAGGTGGATCTTAAAAAAAGCTCCGAGGAGTGCTTGACTCTAGGGAAACGGGTTGCTGGGACACAGATCCTCCTTGATAAGCGGCTGCTTCCGTTATCGCAACTCATTGTTACAATCAATAATGCGTGTCGCGTTTCGCGCTCTATTTGTGTTAGGGATAGTACTTAGGGTCTATGATAGACAACCATAAAAATACATGGATAATAGATGTGTTGTTTGCATTTATTTGTTAATATAGAAACACGTGTATTTTTTATAAGATATTTTAGTGATGTAAGAAATTTTAATTAAGGTTGTCAGCACGAGGCATCCATTAATTTTAATAAAAATGTCCAAATGTAGTAAAATGGATTTTAAAATGTCTACATAAATTAAAGCTTTATTATATTTATCAACCTGACTGAAAAAAATGTCAGCCGCCGAACTGTTCCGTTCGTGCCGGAACCCGGGATTGAACCGGGGGCCTTTAAATGATTGTTGCGTAAACAACTTCAGTCTAACGCTCTCCCAACTGAGCTATTCCGGATGACATCATTTATGTACTGCTATTTGGTGAAGTTGTGTATAGCGATCGTTATTATATGTCTATTAATAAACAAATACAGTGTACGTTTTCGTACCACTACGTCTTCCAATAAACTTGATTGCGCGATAGGTCGTCAAATATCGTTCTACATTGATTCTCCACTAAATAAGCAAATTAGAAAAACCACAAAATAAATATATTTTGATTATGTTTTGTTTTTATACAAAACCAGAAAGTTTCGCGTATTTGCCGAGTCCCTGTGATCTTTCCCCTGTGATCAGCTGTGGATCAGTTATTAATTAAAACAAGTAGCTTTGCATTATTGGCAATAAATGTTGTAATAAATGTAATAGGCACAAATGCAGTTCTTATTTACACTAATTTACACAAAAAATCACCACTATGCAAGATATTCTTAAAACAAAAATATATACATTGATCCGTAACATAACTTCTCCTCCCATAGGCGAAAATAATGCATTACATACAAGTCGCCGCTCTCCAGAGCGACGCCAATAATTCAAAATTTGGAAAGCCTCAATAAGCTAGAAGAATGATAAATTGAAATATTCTGTTTATATAATGTGTTTATTGTGGCATCCGTACTATGATTGCACAATACTAGTATTTTACTCGAGAATTCGAACCAAAATTTAAAGATCTTACTCCAACCAGCTGTGTTTTGTGGTTTTACGTAATCGCATGCATACTTTCTATTTGTCGTATTTATCAGTATAATCTAAAACCCTGTCTGTCCTAAATAATGTTATACCTAGCTATGTTATTTCATAAACCTTTTGCAATATATTTTATATTTTGCTTGTTTTTTAACGATTGATAAAAAACATATGATATATCAACACTTCATGCAGAAAATATCCTATTTCAAAGGAGTTAAGTGTTTGATAATTTCATTTTCTCATAATAACCTTTAGAGTAACTTTATAATATTATAAGCGTTTGTTCAAAACATGGAGCTTCAAGGGTCGATGATACTTGTTCAAATTTTAAAACGAACCACTGCCTGATAAAACCTGCACATGCTATCTTAATTTACAGTCACAATTTCAATCCATGGGATGATGAACGTTGTTTTTGTATCTAAATTACAAAATGTTTGTTTATGCATGTCCCATTTTTACCACGCGTCTGCTAAATGGATATACTGCCTGATACTGCCTAAATGGATGTGTTGACTACATATTGCATGTAAAAGGTTGAACACAATTTCCTAAACACCAAACAAACAATATTAGTACGGAGCATTAAACTTTAAAGGGATCTTTTCACGCTTTGGTAAATTGACAAAATTGAAAAAAGTTGTTTCAGATTCGTAAGTTTTCGTTTTAGTTATGATATTTGTGAGGAAACAGTAATACTGAACATTAACCATGGTCTAATATAGCCATTATATGCATCTTTTTACGATTTTAAAACCTAAAAATTATAAAGCGTTGCAACGCGAAACGATTGAATAATTTGGAGAGTTCTGTTTTTGTCGTTAAATTTTGTGAAACTACGAAGATTGCTTATATAAGGTATAAAATACATCAATAATGTACACACGGCGGAATAGCTCAGTAGGCTAGAGCGTTTTTACTTCAGGACTCTGGCAGGACTCCAGGGGTCACTGGTTCGAAACCTGCTCCGGGCAATGTTCTTTTCCTTTTTTAAAATTTTTTCTTGATTTTTTACTGGAGCTTTTACGATCCAATGTTTACATTTATCAATATAAAGCATTTAATGAATAAGTTAAAAGAATGCCAAAATCTGTGAAAAGGCCCCTTTAACCCATTTATGTCTAGTGGACTATCCCATCCTTCTATATTGGATCACTTTATCTCAAAATTAGGGATGTTTATAGTATATTTATTTCTATATTTAGAATATTTTTTACAGAAATTCTTTTAAGCAAACAGCGCAGAGCCAGATGAGACGCCGCATGATGCGGCGTCTCATCTGAGCCTACGCAGTTTGCCGAGGCCGTTTTTCTAGACGCTAGGCATAAATGGGTTAAAGGTATATGTTAACCGAGTATCCAGGTTTGCTGCTCACTAGATTTTAGTTATTTGGCAGGTACTAACATCTTAATTTTGGACCCTCCACGCAAATTCATCGTCTGTACAACGTCAATAATAAGGCGTGTGGATGTGATATAAACTTTACTATCTAAACCAACACCACCATGTTTATAGCCATATTATTTTATAAATAACTACGTAAAAGCAATATGTTAACACTTGTTCTTGTGTAATTTGGCCCACTCCTTGAGAAAATAACAGGCGACTTTGAATTCAAGGCGGAATATTTCTAGGCTCTTTTCTAACACAATGTATACAGCATGTTTTGTTATGTTTTTCTTAAAGTTACATGTTATCCGATTCGATTATAAGCAGAGTTAGTCCTGTTTATTTTTTCGATGACGTAATTTTTCAAACTGGACTCCACAATACGTATCCGTCGTTCGTTGATCGTCAACAGGTTGATTGTGGGTATGATAGATACCTCATTTTTTATCAATCTTGACCAAACATGCACTTAATATATACCAAAATAGATTCATATAGATCGTTGATAACAATCCAAATCGGGCCATGTCTACTTGACTTAAAGGGATCTTTTCACGCTTTGGTAAATTGACAAAATTGAAAAAAGTTGTTTCAGATTCGCAAATTTTCGTTTTAGTTATGATATTTGTAAGGAAACAGTAATACTGAACAATTACCATGCTCTAATATAGCGATTATATGCATCTTTTGACGATTTTAAAACCTAAAAATTATAAAGCGTTGCAACGCGTAACGATTGAATAATTTGGAGAGTTCTGTTTTTGTCGTTAAATTTTGTGCAACTACGAAGATTGTTTATATAATGTATAAAATACGTTAAGAATGTGTACTCGGCGGAATAGCTCAGTAGGCTATAGCGTTTTTACTTCAGGACTCTGGCAGAACTCCAGGGGTCACTGGTTCGAAACCTGCTCCGGGCAATGTTCTTTTCCTTTTTTAATTTTATTCTCGATTTTTTACTGGAGCTTTTACGATCCAATGTTTACATTTATCAATATAAAGCATTTAATGAATAAGTTAAAAAATGCCAAAATCTGTGAAAAGGCCCCTTTAAGGCCCTTGATTGCCAAAATAAAAGGACAAATAGTGTTCTTTATATGAAAATAGATACACTTCGCTGCAAATTGAACATGTCTGACATACAGTTATGATGAAGTTAACAAACTATCGTTTCTGGTTTAATCCATTGTGTAATAATTATGTTTATGTAATGAAACTACTGGAAGTGTGACGTATTGTTTATGACTAAAATGCATGTAATATGACATTTTTCATTGAAGGTCATTTGTGTGCTATACCGTTTGCAATAAACGTTAACTGGTATGTATACCGCGCTGTCCAATATATCGCGCTTTGGCTATGGCTCCATAAAATCCGACGAGCATGATCACTAAATGACACGTTTCAATCCGAGAATTCCCTAACTTAAGCAAAGATCCGGTTCTAGCTAGTATTACCACCCTTTATTTCGCGGCTTACTATGGCACGCAATGGAGCATGAGAAACAGCCGATAAGTGACAGTGTTGTTAACACACGGCTGGGGTTGTTTTTAAGAATTAACCAATTAGTGTCATTGCAAAGGTATTAATGGCAGTTAACTGGTATATAAATCGTTAAATTTCGGTACGGGTCATGAATGTCTGTGTTCTGATAAAAAGCGCGCAAAAATTGGCGTGGGTGTATTTATTTGTAAATAAAAATTTCGTAGCCGGTACAACATTGAGATAATTTAGTTTCCTTTTTTTCGTTGTAAATTTCAACAAAAGTACCGCGGAATCTCGCGAATTATGTGGCATTGACATTTCCTCTTAATAATGAATTATAATTTAAACACGCTGTATCGTTACCGTTACGCTGTTTCAGTTCCTTCATTAGGACTATTTATAAGAGTAAATTTGAATCTATGCACAATTATATTTTATACGTTTTTTACGGCAACAATTCTACTTTTTAGCTGATTCTCGAGCGATCGTTCATGAAAATCAAAAATATAATTATGATTAAATACTGTTATGTAATAAATTTTAATTTACAGTACAAAGCTATAGACTATAAAAATAATGTTAGTTGTTTGTATCACTCGGCCATCCTGATTATTAAACTTAAGCATTCATTTTATACTTGATATATGTGATCCATGTGAACTAGCAAAATTTAACAGAAAGAACAGAATCATTAAAAAATATTACTCTTTATCTCAAAATCTGCAGAGAACGAACGTTTATGAAACGGGGCCAATATCCCGAAGGGATTTCTTCAAGCAAAAAACAGCAATCCCCAAAAAATATTATTAAAACTGTCTGGAGGAAAAACAACAGTTTCAAATACTCGCATGCCATAACAAAAAGCAGCTACTGTGAAACCATTATTAATCGTCAGGCATTAATTTTCATAAATTTCGTCAGTTGACCGATCGGCGAATTTAAGATCCTAACGAACAATCATGCTCTATGTTTGAACAAAAACAAACACTAAGTTGAACGATATTTAAAAATTTACCGTAGACATGAGGCATTAAATTCCAACATAATCCATGCACACATTCACTGCTGTTTCGTAATCAAGATTAATCCGGTTTTGACACAAAGGGATGTTGATTACACAAGGTACTTAACTGACACGTTACACTTCTTTAAAACGCGTGTGCAGTACAGCTGTATCGAATGCGTTGACTTCGTTTATGTAGAATGGTAATGAATTAGCGCTAATTGTTTATAACTTTATTACCCATAAGGTGCATTGTGTTTTTCAGGGGTGTTGCATATTAGCCATCACGCAGCGAATGCCGATGAAAGACAATAAACCAAATGAAAAGATGACGATGTGTGATCAACATGCGTATTTATCACAAATTAATAAAGTATATTTTAATTGCTGTTTGTTGTTTGCGTTTAACCACACTTATTACTATTTTATATGTATCAATTTATTTACTTTTAAATTATTGACATTATTGATTTATATACCGGTAGTTTACTTTTTAAGAACAAACACACACATTATAATTTTAATGTTGATAATTTTATAATTTTAATGTTGATATCAAAATAAAAAACCTTTTATTTGAAAAAAAAACACTTAACAATCTGGAACCTCTTTCGTATAACACAAACAGTTTTTAAACGGTATTGACAGCATTTTAATAAAAATCATACCAACTAGAACACATACCCAAGAACATAAAAGTGACTAGTTTGATTTGATATTTGATAGAATAAGACTAATTGGCAATTGGCTTCGTTGTTACAAACACTCGTTAACGGTTATTCGATCCCACTCGTCCGCTAATCATAACAATGAACGTGTGAATGGCATACATTAAGAGGGTCCATTACTGTCCCTTGATAACAAAAGACTAGTTAATTGGCATGTGACAAACAGGCCCCACCTTCTGCAGTGATTCTCAAGTATGTTCCCGCATTCGTACCACGATTTTTCGCAACTGCGATTGATCGCGAATATGTATCACACAAAAATCGGATATTGACTGACGCATTTTTTTTAAATTCAAAATCAGAAATCGGCGAATTTAAGTGCTGACAAAATCGTCATTTTTATAAAAATGACGAAATTTTGTGCTGTCGAAAATAAATGGTTGTACACCGAAACAGGATATCAATAAAATTCCTATTGAAAATAAAATGTTGGTGATCCAGATAGCCGATTTCGTATACGAAACTAACATTTACAGTGCCTTTACATTAGATATGTATCGCTACATGTACCAAACATGACGATGCGAGGTTGTTTAAGACTTATTGGGCGGAGAAAACGGTATTCCTTGACATGCGCGTTGTTCAAGAAGTTGTTCATGTATAAGGATCGTGTCCGTGCTCAATAACAATCGCCAAAACCAATCGAAACTCAACTTTACCTTGAAAATAACGCCATGAGCAATCGAGTTATCAATTTTTTGTCAACCAAAATGCGTCCACAAAAACAACTGGTACTTAAACAGTGCTAATTAGTGTGAAAACAGTGATTTTAATTTTTGCCGTGTTTAATGACAATTGACGGTTCAGGAAATCGCGAAATATTCCATGAAAATTCTCCACACTCAGACCAACCAGAGGAAAACGGTTGATACTCGCTGAAACCTCTTCCGGCTGACCATATGATAGGCGTCATCCGATTAAAAATAGGTAAGTAATAAGGTAGATGTACCTGTTTGAAATCTTAATTTCTGCCTCTTAGCGAGGCATCGGCGGCACTCTAGAGGCCTCATTTATTGTCCAATCTTCATGAAATTTGGTCAGAAGATTGGTCTCGATAATATCTTGGATGAGTTTGAAAATGGTTATGTTTGCTTGAAAAACATGGCTGCCAAGGGGCGGGGCATTTGTCCTTATATGGCTATAGTAAAATCTTGTTAACACTCTAGACGCCACATTTATTGTCCGATCTTCATGACTGACTATTGGGGTTATTTACCCTCGGGACTTCGGTTAAAAACCATTGCCCGAGCACACTGCTTAACATAGAACTCTGCATAAAAAGCCGAAAACGGCCATAAAATGGACAGCCCGATTTTACTGGGCTGTACCATTGGTATAAATATAAAACTTTGCAGTGTTGGTGCGGTGCCTTAATAAAAATCTATTGGTTTAAAAATATATAACCTTTATATGAAGCGTTAAAAAGACGCAGTGCTATACAGTGAATAGGCCTAACGCGGTTAAAAAGCGGCGTTTTAATTGGTTGATGCGCTTATATAACGATGGCGCTGATTGGCCGAAATTTCTTATTAAGGATTGCCAGTAGGTCAATCCGTTTTAAAATAGATTTTCCCACGGCTGACTTTGTACTTTTAAGAAAAAGTAAACAATGATGGTTGATATGCAAAAATATAAATGAAAGAACAAGAATGAGTTAATCCAAAAGAACTTGGATTTGTTTTATAGTATTAGATTACTATGTTTTTGTTACATTACTGTGCTTATTATTAATTTATATCATTCATATGATGTTGTTATTGTATGTTATTCTTTGTATTGTTTTTTAAGGAGGAGAGAGAGAAAGAATAGCCCAATTTTTATAAGTAAAGATGGTGAAAACACACATACTGTTGTATGTGGCAGCATCATTACCAGACCCACTGTTCAGTATATACTGCAATGGGTTTGTTGGAGTCTTTAGACTTTGTGATCTGTAGTTTAAAAATTTGAATCCAAATAGGACTATTTAATATATTAATTATAGAAAAAGGAATACACAGATGTGTAATATGTTTGTGTAACAATATAATAATATTTGAGGGTTTTCCAGATCACAAAGTGGTTGAACATTGCCACAATATGTTTACATGCATAGTCAAGTACCATTTTTATGTGTATGTTTAAAGTTTAAACTAAATGCCAAACAACAAGATCTAATCATAAGAGAGATATGTTTATATCTAAGAACATTTATTAATAGGGATGCCAGAGCCTGATTTAACAGCTCTCAAATGTAGAGTGAAGTTGCATGTGAAAATGCAATTATATGAGAAGGAAAGGAAAAAAAAAGACAATATATGATGTCACATAGAGCGTGTAACTCTCAATTATATATTAATATTGCAATTAAGTATTGAGTTGTTAAAAAATTAATGAGTACAAGTTTATGTATGTGGCTCAATGTTGAACACTTGCAGACAGGGAATATAGCCGTAATGCTCCAACATAAGACCCTGTCTGTATGGAACTTAAGGAGGATTGGGCTATAGGAAAGAGAGATCCCCCCAGAGTGGCAATAAAACAATATTTTAAAAGTGGGTTTAGTAATAAACCCTTATGTTAAGGGCAATAACTTACGTGTCTCCAAACGGTCACCTTCATAGGGCCACATAAAAATTAAGGGTAAGACAATGTACTTTACAGTTAAAAATAAGACAGACAGCTAAATTTGTACAAGATGTACATTATTTACAATATGTACAGGACTATATGCATTTATATATTTAAAATACATGTTGCCACCCTGGAGGGTTGAAAGAAGGAGAGATTTTATGGAAGTGTAGGCCGATATGGGTGGGGGAAAAAGAAGAGCCAGCAGGGGTGGTGTCACTCAGTTGTACAAGGGAGGTAATTATGATGATGAAGTCTACAATGGTTGTTTCCCCTGGACCAGAGGGAGTGCACGGTCAATAAAAAATAGTTTGTATACTATTGAAGGAAAATTGATAATGGTAAGATGTAAAATGGTAAAAAGACCAAATATTACCTAGATACGTTAAGATAAACCCTAAAAGCTCTAATCTATCCAATATTATTAGTATACTGATGATAACATTGGAAGAAATAGTACTAAAGTACCTTATATGGTATCCAAGATGACAATTAGACAGTAAAACCGAGGCAATTTGCTATATAAAATAGCAATTTAATATAAAAATTAGGATATTTGCTATAAAAGTAGCAATTTTAACAATTAACAATTAGACAGTAAAACTGAGGCAATTTGCTATATAAAATAGCAATGTAATATAAAAATTAGGATATTTGCTATAAAAATAGCAATTTTAACATGAGTTAATGCAATAATAATAAAATTAAGGCAATTTGCTATATAAAATAGCAGTTTTCACAAAAATAAGGAAATTGCTACACAAGATAGCAGTTATAATAATCCTTAATGTACTCCAAGGTACAAGATTAGTACTTTCAACAAGGTCGACAATACTTTGTCCTAGATAGGGCTAAATAGGTGTTTATAATGGTATAAGGCCCTGCACCGTGCACTCCAGTCCGACATGGTTCTTCGAGTTTGAAGGAGAAAGGGTGGGGTGTCAAAGAGGAAGGGAGGGGGTGCAATGCAGCCAACAATCCCAGGTTACTGGACAGCCTCGTCCTTTCTTGTAGTAAGAAATGCCATAAAATATGATTGTATAAAAAAACTGAAAAATGTAAATGGTGGACTAACGTCATGCTCTCATAAAAAATGTATTAAAATAAAGAAGACCAGGTCAATGCCATTGGCCTGATTTAGAAAGGGCGGGGTAGAACAATAAACCCATTAAAAACTAAAATAAAGGTTGTGTAAAAGCGACACAAATCCAACACAATTATTTGATTACATCAGGTTTGTGCAGAGATTACACATTTTTAAAAGAAAACAGTCACAAGACTGTATAATTAGGTGGGTGTTGGCTGCTCTCCCTCCCCCAATGACCTAGATTTTGTCAGTTATTTGACAATCTAGTAAGTATTTGGAGAGGGCAGAGAAGACCGGGCCCCTAGCTGCTCCCTTGGGGTCTAGCACGTTGGTAAGGTTAAAAACTAGTCCATGGGAGTGCAATGCAGCTTCAAGGTGGTCCCTCTGCGCCTTATGGTTAGGACAGTGTAGCAGCATGTGGGGCGCAGTGAGAGGTTCCTGGCACCTAGGACATGCAGGGTCTATACCGAGGACATACTTTCCTGCGCCACCGGGTAATAGGGTGGTTCCCATCCTCAGGCGCGTGATGGCTCTGTCAAGCACAATGCTTGCTGAGTATCTGTCAGGCGGCCTGAGGGTTTTCGCAGGTCTAGTAAAAGTATGTCGACGGGAAGACAAATTGTCGGTCCGGAGATTCCACTCGCCCAAAACAAATTTCTTTGTCAGGGAGTAGATCTCAGAAGGTGCCAGGGGTTCCCCAACATCTACGGCCCCCCTCAAGAGGCCCTCTTTGGCCCCCCTGTCGGCCTGTTCATTCCCACTGATGTTGACATGTGCTGGACACCATACTAATGTGACCTTTAAAGATTTATCTAGGCACTGTTGATGAAGTTCCAAAATGCTAGCTAAAATATCAGGCCTAGATCTGCTATTTCTGTTTTTTATGGACTCAAGAGATGACATTGAGTCTGATAAAATAGCAGTTTTAGTAGGTTTATTGACCAATATCCAGCACAGAGAGAATTTAATTGCCAAAAGTTCTGCTGTAAAAATAGAGAGATTGTTGCTGAGCCTGTGTGTTTTACTAATGTTTTTTGAAGGGATTACAAAAGAGTTGGCTACCAAACCAGAGTTAGGGCATTTGGAGCCGTCAGTGTAGATTTTTAGATGCTCAGCATACATATTATCTATAAGAGAGAGAGCTTCTGACTTGATGAGTTGTGGCAAGTCAGTTTTCGTTATTTTATTAGAGAGTGATAGGTCAACATCAATGGGTCCAAGCGTCCAGGGGGGGGCCTTGGAGGGCCTCAGGTCTGCTACATGTACCTTGTCGAGACCGGCATCCTCAACCAGGGTCCTAATACTCGCACCAAAAGGTAGGGCGACATGCTTACGCTTAAGTATTTTCCCCTTGACGAAGGTGCCAGTCCCGACAAGTTTGTTTACGGGGTTTGAACCATGCCGAGACTTAACCCTGGCCCAGAAATTGAGGGACTGTTGTTTTCTACGCAAGTCAAGAGGTAACACACCGGCCTCCTCCTCTAGCAGTGCACCCGGTGTACAGTTTAGGGCTCTCAGAGCTATCCTTAGGGCCTTGTGTTGAATGGCATCAACCATTTTTAGGGCGTTTGGCTTAGCACATGCATAGATTTGGGCTCCATAATCTAGCTTTGGACGTATAAGGGACTTGTAGAGTGTTAAGAGGCTATTTTTATCTGATCCGAAACCTGTGCCTCTTAACATTCTCATTAAATTTAGGTCCCTTTCGCACCTTTCTGCCAAATATTTAAAGTGGTGAGTAAAAGTTAACTGTTTATCTAGGTACATACCTAGAAATTTCACCACTTTTTCAAAGATAATTTTGGTGCCGCCTAAATTTAAGTCCAAAGAGTGCTGAAATTGTTCGCCAAATAGTACTCCTACTGTTTTGGTTGGAGAAATTTTGAATCCCCATTCAATTGCCCATTTCCATATGGAGTCTAAGCCTGCTTGAGCCCTCTTTTGCAGGCGTAACATGTTAGACCCCTTTAACCAAGTGCCTGAGTCATCGGCAAACTGGGAGATAACCATTCCTGAGTCTTTTACGGCATCAGGTAGACCGTTTACGATGAGGGAGAACAGAGTTGGGGATATTACGGACCCCTGAGGGGTTCCGCGATCAGTTATGGCTACCTCTGATAACTCCCCATCGACCCTGACCTGGATTTTACGGCCCTCTAGGAATGCTCTGAGGTAGTGGAAACAGTATCCAGTGATTCCATAGTCAGCTAGCTTTTTTAGTATGCCGAAGGTCCATGTTAAATCAAAGGCAGCCTGAAGGTCCAAAAAAATTGCTAATACTGATTGCCCTTGATTTTTTGCAGAAAGAATATCATGTTGTAATCTAGCTAGCTGATCAAGAGTAGATCGCCCCTTCCTAAAGCCAGACTGGAAGGGGTTTAGTATGTTATTTGATTCCAATAAGTGTTCTAATCTATTTTTGACCATTATTTCTAGTAATTTACCTGCATGTGATGTTAGACTTATTGGTCGATATGAGTTTGGATCATTTTTGTCTTTACCAGGTTTAGGAATTGGAATCACTGTGGCCTGCTTCCACTCGGGTGGTATCCTGCCTGTCCTATACACCTGATTGAATAGGTTAAGCCAGATTTTTAGAGTTATGGCTGGCATATTTTTAAACATTAAATATGCTATTTTGTCAGGCCCCGTGGCGGTGTTGCTCCTGCTGTTAATGGCACTTAATAATTCTGTAATAGTGAAAGGTAAATTGAGAGGCGTGCTATTATCCCCAGGCTCATTTAAAATATTTCGGTGCTCAGTCTCAAACCGCTTTTGATAATTCAGAGTTTCAACGGGAAGGTTTGAGTCACTGGAGACAGATTGGAAATGTCGTACCAAAAATTGAGCCTTGTCCCTTGGGGTTGTGGCAATTTCGCCTTTGTATTTAAGTAGCGGTACAGGAGTGAATGAATTTCCTTTAATTCTGTGAATTTTTTGCCAAAAATCCCTAGTATTTTTCTTATTAATGATAGCTGAATCACAGAATTCTTTCCAATTTTGAGTTTTTGCGTCCAAAATAACCCGCTTTGCCTGATTTTCGAGGGACCTATAATTAAGAAGATTATGCTCAGCGGGGTTCTTTTTAAGGATTTTTAAAGCATTTTTACGATCCTGTACCGCATTGGAGCACTCCTCATTCCACCACGGGACCCTATTTCTGGCTTTGACCTTGCCGGAGGAGACCGGTATGCTACATTCCGCCATGGACAGTATCCTGCTGGTTAAGTTAATACAAAACAGATTAGGATCCTGGGAGTGAACATCTGCAAGGGAGAGATCTGAGCAGAGGTCCCTAAACTGAGCCCAATTAGCTTTATCCAATAAAAACTTTTGCTCCCCTGAGCATTGGGCCTCAGTTCCCTGTGCAATATAGTTGAGCAGGGTAACCTGTTGTGGGAGGTGATCAGATCCCATGGTATCTTTAACAGTTGCCCATGCAGACGCACTTGCTATCCTGGCATTAACAGCAGTAAGGTCAATGTGGGAGTTTAAACCAGTGGGGTTTAGCCTGGTTGGAGAACCGTCATTGAGCAGTATAAGATCTTGCTCGTCCAACCATTCTATTACCGCCCGACCTTCTGCATCTGAATTTATGGAACCCCAAGCAGGGTGATGTGCATTAAAGTCGCCTGTGAATATTACATCAAAGGGTCCTTTAATGGTCCTTAATTCCTTAAAGAGGCCGTTCAGAGTTTCAAGATCACATCCTCTTGAATATAAGTTGACCAGGATAAGAGGCCGGTTCTTGTCAATAACCAATTTAATTGCTAATGCCTCAATAGCAGTGCTACCATCAGATTTAAATTGGTTGTTCACTCCCAGGTGTTCATAATTAATTGTATTTTTAACATATATGGCAAGACCACCAGCAATATTTTGGTTTGAAGTAACATAATTCTTAAATTCGCAGTTATACCCTGGTATTTGCTTTACAGAAATATTTGAAAATTTAGTTTCCTGTAAACATATAATATGGGTATTAGGGTTGCAGTCAATAAAATATTTTAATTCAGTAAATTTGTTGGCGGAAAGACCACCAACATTGAATGATATTATTTGCAGGTTACTGTCCATAGTGGTGCGAAATTTACTTGCGTTTAATCTGATTAATTGAGTGGTGAGGAGATTTAACTCCTAGTTTGTGGCCTGCACAGGCCCCTTTGAGTTTTGCGGGGGTCCTGGCAAGCCGAACGTGTTTCTTATTTGCAGGGCGGGTACCGCTGGCCGGGGGGGGGCATCCTGGATCTGCTACTACTATTGGAGGATCCCCAGTTCCAGAATGGATTTTATAAGTTAAAATTTTATCAGGGGGGATAACCTTTGTTATTGATTCTCTGCAATTTTTGAATCGAGAATCAATTTTATTATAAATGTAAGATATAACTCGACTCCCAGTGGGCCTTTTCTGGTCCTTTATTATCTCAGCAACCAGATCCGCCAGCTCGCTGAGATATATTTTCCTATAGGTGGGACCTGTTGCTGGCGGACCCTTGATTTTAATAAATGAGTCCCCAGCAAACGAGTTACGTCTGCTGGTGTTGTCGGAAGGGGAGCTCATTGGGGATGTCTGGGAGTCGACCATTCTGGGACGGTTAGGGGGGACACTAACTCGGGGTTCCTCCTCTATTTCACAGATACCAGAGATAGAAAGGTTCTCCAATATACTGGAGTGCACTGACACCAGAGAGTCTCTCCCCGTGATATCAAACATAGAGTCGTCCGACAGTGTAGGACCACTACAGGTGGTGTCGCTAGCACCGTCGGTCAACGTGGTGGACGGGGAGGACCCCCTGGTAGCCACAGGAGGGCGTCTCTGAGTGGGTGGATCCCCCTGGATAGGCGATACAGGGGGGGTGGTGCATAAATCTGGTGTGTGTTTGGTTACCGGTTCCACAATAGTAACCTTAGGGGAGGATTTCCTATTTAAAGGTTGAGGGGGGGTACTCTTACCCACTAGCCCCTCAACTAAAGGACATGACCTCTCGGTTTGGGGCGTGATAATACCGGCAGAGGCATGTTTGGTTGATGACTTGGAACCGGTTGTGTTGATTGTGTTACGGGCGCCCACGCTGTGGCTCGCAGTGTCAGGCATAAATAGCCTGCTCTCCGCCTCAGACCAGGTGACCCCATAAAAATGAGCGAAGGTGGCTAAGGAGACAGCCTTCTTATAGGAGGGGCACCCCTGGTAGGAAGCAGAGTGCGGGCCGCCACAGTTGGCGCACCAACGTGTTTTGTTGGTGCACCTTCTCTGGCAAGTAGTTCCGGCGCAGCGGCAACAGGTAGTGATGCTGGAGCATTTACCCCTGCTGGCTATGTGTCCAAAACCCTGGCAGTTAAAACACCGGGCAGGTTGGACCGGGCAGGGACGAATGTCGAGGGCAATATTCGTGCCCTTCACAAGTATTTTATTAGGGACTGGGATAGAAGTAAGGAAAGTTATTTTGACCAGTCTCGGAAAGCCAGGGGGCGCAGGGCGATAGGGGTTAACCCTTTCCAAGTTAGTTATAGAGAGTTCAGAAAGGGGAATCGCAGGGCTAAATATAAGATTTCCTTGAAGTTCCATGAGTTCCTGACTTTCCGGGATCCCTGCTATGAAACCCGAAACTGACCTCATGTTTGAAGGTGATAAGGCCCGGACTGCGACGCTGCCAAGGTGGAAAGTCCCCCTAGAGAGTAGGGTGGCAAGCGCCTGAGCGGACTTGAGTTGCAGTAAAATGCAACCGGACGCAAGAGGCACAGTCCGCTCAACGAGTCCAGGGAGCTCCTTAGCCAAACACGAGGCCAGTTGAAATATAGTGAAAAAAGACATAATGGGGCCTACGCTTCCAACTGACTGGAGGAGGCACTTAAAGGGCATGATGTTGTGAGTAAGATGATGGGAATCTAACCCTGAAAGTGCCTCCCCTAGTAAAGGGGCCAGGTTCTTGCTCTGCCCCTTGGATGTTTTGTTGTGAGAGGACATTGTAGGAATTGAATGAGAAAAAGAAATCGACAAGGTATAATGAAAGAATAATCACTACAAACGCAATCCTGGGACAATCAACCAATATATATAAATTTAATCAAATTGCCGTTAATAACCTGACAGTATAACATAAATAACACGCACCGCACCGGTAAATAACCCAAAAAGTTTATATAAATAAATAATAATGCTATGTTAAGTCATTTGGTAGTTGCTATATACTGTAATATAAAACCAAGAAAAAAGTTTCCGAAAACCAAGTGACGTCCGAAATAGTGCTATTAAAGAATTTACGAAAAAGAAAAAAAATTAGTCATGGACGGGCAAGGAATCAATAGCGGTAGTAGTGTGGATCTGGAATTCTCTGTTCTTGCAGGGCCTCTCTGTTTTCCTGTAACTTTGGCGGTTAATTTCAGAAGCTTTTATATATGTTCTTTATTGACAAACAGCCAACATGGCGGCCGGAAACACGATCTTCATGAAACTTGGTCAGAAGATATATACCCATTAATTCTTGGACGAGTTCAAAAGTGATGCCGGTTGGTTGAAAAACATGGCCGCCAGCAGGCGGGGCATTTTTCCTTATAGACGAGTTAATTGTTATTGTTTACATTCGGGATTTTCCGCGCATGCGCACTGACTGGTTGGCAAAAACACTGGTTACAGTAACGTAGAACATGTATAAAGGGCTTTTGTTTAGTCAATAAATTGATAATAAAAACGAAATAAACATTAAAACTCTTTAAAAAAAAAAGTGCAAATATAGCATATTTAGTACCAAATAAATGTATATTCACAAATAAAATTTCCTCTTCATAAAAATACGAAGTAGTTATTAGCATAAAGTAAACGTGATCGGAAGACTTAATACTGACAATTCCACAAAACAAAACAATAAATTAGCCGTATTCTTTCTGGTAATAAGACTTGAATAAATTATATTTAAACAATTATAAAAAAGCCCTAAAAAGTGGAATACAGTACTATTTTTAAATATTGGGGTAATTTTCTTTTACATTGAATGAATTTACGTTTCGTTTACATTGAATGAATATAAATTCAATTTACCATACAAACGGAAAAACCCTGCATATTAATTACGCAAATGTAACTGTCTTTGCATGTATATTGAAATCTCTATTAGTAATAAGGAGTGATAAAAATATAGCATTTTATGATAAATGCATATATTTAATTTATCTAACGGCCCCTTTTGTGACTGCTTATGTTCATGATCGTGTTTCGGACCCTGCAGTAATGTACAATCTTTACACATAATAGCGGAGTTAACTTTTGCCGGTACCCGTTAAATACCTTAATTGCATAGCAGTAAAATTGCACAATAGTTAAATGTATAGTTATTAAACAATGTATTATTAAGTTTAACTGGCTAATAAATATATACACTCGGTCCAGTTAATACATTTCCGACAAATGTCTTCATTTTTGTTAAAATGTTAAAATATTTCATTAAAAAATTAACTTATCAGTATTTTTAGCTTTAAAATGTGGCTTACAACAGTTTGATGTGTGCTGCGTGGATGCAGTAGCGTGTATCCCCGTACATATCTTCGATGTTGTTATATTTTCAGCCTTCAGAGGCTGGTGGCGGTATTGTGTTTTTATTATTTTTTTAAGAATTGTTTTTAATGAAAATTCAATACTGCTCCAGCAGCTGGAGTTTCACTTCTTTATATTAAATGATTGCTCAATATGCCAAGAGATGACATAGAGGTATCGTGACTTATGTTTACTGACCAGACACTCGTCTGCAACATGTGGTTTATGCAGGGGTCCAAGTGTAGGTCCCTGGGTTTATGACACCATGTTTTCTTTGTAATTGTCTGGACAGTATCCGATCATAACGAGATAATCGGTCTGTGATAACGAAGGTGCAATTATACACCGGGATATAAATGCTGCAACAAAGAGTGCCAAAATTAGTGTGAACAATTAAATAAAACAATTACATTAAATAAAAGAATTTATTGAATGTGTAAGAAGGTAAGTTTTTCCAGACACATAAAGGTTCAAACCAGTTACCCTATGTCGCGTACATACAATTGATCTATTCGTTGTTTGTTTTTATCCTTATTTGTTTTCGTTCATTAAATTTAATTCATTCTGAAAGAATTTCAATTTCTGAGAAGTTTTTAACTATAAAAGGTTGCGATGAAGTGCCAAGTAGAGAGATTTTTGTTTAACCACATACCGAGCTCTTAGATTGTGTTCCACTCCCGAGTTCGTTGTCAGTAAAAACAAATAATAATAACAACAATAAAATCGTTCCAAAGATGCATTTCCTTGCATGCTAATGTTTTATTCAGACATAATTAGTAAAATTATATTTGATATTGTGCATGATTATCATTAAAAACGAAGATTTCGTCAACCTTCGCTATATGCGCTTATATAAATTGCACCTCTTTTGCCAACCAGTGGGCGGAGTCTAAACTTTGCAGGTGCGTGTGACGTCACGCGTTAACTCGTCTATAGACCAGTTCACGCGTGACGTCACGCGCACCTGCGTGTTTACATCCGGGCTACATTGGTAGTCAAAAGAAAGATACAATCAATGGGGAGAAATAGAGCGTGATCGGTTATATTTAAACGATTATATTTAGATTTTATTTTTCAACATGCCAACAAGTTGTTCTTCGCTACTGAAACAAATAAGATTGAACACAATGAATAAATAGATCAATTCCAAATAAAAAACATTAACAAATTAACCATAATGGTATTTGTCTGGGCAGGGACCTTTACCCTGGTCCAGGAAAACTAACATGTTGACACATTAAATAAACATTTAATTAAATAAAATGCAATAGTTTTCATTTGATTGTTTGCATCAATCTTAAAATCGTTTAAGCCTTTGTATTCCGGTGTTTAATTGCCCCTTTGTTCTGCCTAATCCGATTATCTCGTTTTGATCAGATATTGTCCAGACCTAACTAACAACATCCCAGCAAACATGCACATATGGGTCCCATATGGGTTGTTTCTGGGCAAACCCATATGGGTAAGCCCATATGGGAGTCATTTGGGTCCAATATGGGCTAGCCCATATGGGAATGCCCACAAGGGTCCCATATAGGTCCCATATTATTGCGCTATCGGGAAAAATATGTAAACTTGTATTTCTTTGATTAAAAACTCATTTCTTAAAACGTATGTAGGACTAACTTGATCTAAACGGCTAATATTCTACCCAAAAATAGAAAATCAATGCATAAGCAAATAAAATGCGGCCCATATGGGTCCCATACGGGTCCCATATGGGAGTCATTTGGGAGCTATATGGGCCTGCCCATGTGGGAATGGCGATAAGGGTCCCATATAGGTCCCATATTATTGCGCTATCATGAAAAAGATGTAAACTTGAATTTATTTGATTAAAAACTCATTTCTTAAAACGTATGCTGGACTAACTAGATGTAAGCTGCTAATATTTTACCCAAAAATAGAAAATCAATGGATAAGCAAATAATATGCAGTCCATATAGGTCCCATATGGGTCCCATTTGGGCCGCCCAACAAAGGACAAAATCAGCTACCGGGCTGTTTCTGGGCAAACCCATATGGGTAAGCCCAAATGGGAGTCATTTGGGACCTATATGGGTTAGCCCATATGGGAATGCCCTTAAGGGTCCCATATAGGTCCCATATTATTGCGCTATCAGGAAAAAGGTATAAACTTTTATTTGATTAAAAACTAATTTCTTAAAACATATGTATGACAAACTTGATCTCAACTGCTAATATTTTACCCAAAAATATAAAAATGAATGCATAGGCAAATAATATGCAGCCCATATGGGTCCCATACGGGTCCCATTTGGGCCGCCCAACAAAGGACAAAATCAGCTATCGGGCGCACATTTTTTTTGAAAATTCTGTTTTTGATATGGCTTTGTTTTAAATAATGTATATACTATGAATAATATGAAGTTATTTTCAAGAGATAATTTCAATTTGAATAATCGCGCAGAAAAATAAAGTATTTAAATAATATGCGCATGCGCAGATGTTAATTCCGCCTCGCGAAAACATTCAAAACAAAAACACTCGAAACGGTAAGTTGTTAAATTGTGATATTATACACGTAATTATATATTTCTTTTGAAATCAGATATATATTGCTGATCACGCATTATTTATTTATCTGTTACTTCAATGAATGCCTGTGTGTTTAATAATTTAAATTGCATATTATTAGATTTCTTCATCGCTTTGCCTTTGTCATGTATTTTCGCGACGTAAGTCGTAACGTTCGTTTATCGCCATAGATCAATCTCTTAGTTAAACTGCTTAATTCAACTTGATTCTGCCTAAAATTCAATACAAACTATTTATAGCAGACAGGCGCATGTCTGAAAAAATGAAACACTAAATTAGTAATCATGCTAATGCATGAGAATCTTACATATCTCATACATTGATAATATTAATTGAAACGTATAATATAATGTCTTTTATAGGTCTTTGATTACTTGCACACAAGCCAAGGTTGTCTGCCTGTGGACAAATTTTAATGATTATTTAAACACATATTTGCAGAATATTTTAAAAGTCTGTGTATTAGGAAATAATTAATTTCGTAATGTTTATTGTACAAATTTATTTCAGAAAATAAAATATTCACCACCACCTGGTTTGCCAACATCGTCTTTACAAGGAATGTCCAGCAGTGCATGACAGAGGCCGGTCACTCCCATTAAGTCCAGCTGAAGAGCCTTCCCAGTTTATAGGACAAAGTAACTAATTTTTGTGCTTGTAATTTTAACTTAAAATAATTTCAGTTTTGGAATTACTGCTTATTAAATGAATAATTACATAAATAAATGATGTTAACAGATAATCCAACTGAAAAAATAAATAAAATACACAGTCATTTAGTGATCTATAATAATACATACTTCTACTAATAAAAGAAACAAATTGACGTTGACGGGCATATAGGTGCAAGTTGCTATAATCAGCCCTAGCCGTACAACAGCTGTTGGGACAAATCGGGCCCACCGCCGTTATATCGGCACATATCCGATATAATTATATAAGACCCAGCTGTGATTTATATTATTGTCAACATAATTTTAGGTACAGTTCTTTTTTACTCTGTCTTCAGATGCAGTTACACAGATTTTAACGGTGTTGGAAACAATCAGAGACGAGAACAGGGAAACGAAGCGGATGCTGCAGCGGCTCTTGGCTAGGTCAGCTACTGATGACGAGCCAATGCAACTGCCAGAGAACATCAGTCTTCCAATTGGAACATTTGAGCAAATGGATGAGTTTGAAGAGCATCTTGGTGATGAAGCTACGATCCATCTTTTCTAGGACTGCTGCATAGTTCAAGCTTTTTTATCAAATATATTAAGCAATGTTGTCAATGTAATTGACAGTTCTTTCTTCATTGATCCTAAACCATTCCTTTAAGGCTCATCTTCTAAGAAAGCATACAATTTTTTTTATCTGGAAATGAAATGGTATATATTCCTTTGCAAAAGAAGAAACAGCATTCCAGTTTTTGAAGGTTTTAAAAGACATATATATATATATATATATATCATGTGCAATTACGAAAAACACTAGAATGTATGAAGATATCAAAGATAATAATATGGACTTGTTCTCGAAAAAGGATTTGCCATTTATTTGAGTTTTGGATTTTTTTGCAGGGTTTTTAATTTCTAGTTTATAAAATATTTTGTTTAGTCTTGCAAGTATGTTTCAAAGCTCTAGATAAGGATTTGTGAAATTAGTAACGGTATTGCCACTGACAGAAAGAAAAGGAGTAACGCTGAAAATCAATTAGTACCTGTACTACCATATCCAAAAATACAGGTAGTACTGTACTACCCGTGTTCTTGGATATTGATGGGTGTATACCTTACGTTACAGAAACATTTGCAGCAATTATAATAAATATATTTTGCTTCTTAAACAGTTACTTTATTAGGTTTTCCATTCTGAATTATGATGCAAATACAACTACACATTAAAACTCATGACTAAATACTATAACTTTATTTTGCTTGACAAGAAAACACAAGCCAACTTGTAAGCTAAGTAAATGAACACCAATGTCACTGTCTCATCTCAAAAGAATCATTGCTTTAGCAGTCAACTGTCAAAGTTGGCATAGACTATGCCAACTATTACAGTTAAACGCTCAAGCAAACACTTCAACTGGGCTTACAGATTGAATGTCAGAATGGTTAGACGACCGTATGTAGCCATTATATAACAACAAAGTGTTTATTTGAACCGCTTTCGGTTAAGCCGGCCTTCCATGCTCGCAGACATATTGTTTTTGACGGGCTTACAAGTTACCGGAAATCACGCCACAGAATAGATAATAATACTGGAACCCAGTCTACAACTTTTCGGTAATTTAAATTAATGAAAGAGGCCGTTAGGTTAGAGACCAACAAATATGCCGCGCTGACACCGACGTATCAGTACGGCCAGATTTTTTTCGTAAATGCGTAAAAGGGATATTAAAATCGTAATTGTACGTCCAGTTCATAAAAATAAATGCGTAAGCCTTCATGAAAAAGCCGTATTTACGTCTGTACGGCCCTTATCTGGAGCTCAGATGTTTTCTACAAATGTTCTTTGAGTACATGGTGTGTTATTTGTATTGGTCAAAGATTTAATATGCATGGGTATGCTTTTGAGTAATGTGTAGTACATCAGGAAAATACTTGAAGGTATTCTGTATATGTATTATATATTAAATATCAAAATAATAGAAGTCCTGAATTCTATAGTTGTATAACTGGTCAACATATATAATGTTATAGAAAAACGTCTTATTGCTTGAAGTTATGTCTTTATTGTTCCATGAAATAGTTTTACTGTTGGTTTGGGTTTATAGATTATGAGTAACATTACTCCATGCGGATAGAACATTAGATAGAAACATGTTTTCGTTAGCAACTTCATGTAAAATATTTTTGCTGATGTTACATTCAAAAAGTTAGGAATCACCATATTATTTTATAATTCTCTGGTAGAATAGTTAACGTGGGATCCTCCTGCTATGTATGTATGTATCCATGTATATGTGTGTAATACTTTATGTGAATACAAGTTGAGAGTACTTTAATAAATTTTTAAGTCTTTTAACAAAAACCTTGTATTTCTTGCAGGATAATGATATTTAGCTCTTGAACATTTTGATATTGCTCTGTTCCAGCAAGAAGAAATAGATAAAACATTTAAAAAAATGAAATTGGAAGTACATGTACAAGAATCTTTTGTCTGATGTTCAATTTGAACACAGTATTTCATGTTTGCAGCCTACATATTATTTCTAACATAACCTGAATTTCCATTAATGTGTTGTCCAAAATTTTACAGGCTCTGTGTACCCATATTGAATACAATGCTACCAGTTTGTAGCCCATATTTAGAACAATACTGCCCGTATGTAGCCCATATTGAGAAAAAGGGCTACTCTTATGTAGCCCATATTGAGTAAAAGGGCTGCCTGTATGTAGCCCATATTGAGTAAAAGGGATGCCCATGTTGGACCTATATGGGTCCCATGTGGGCACCTATAATGGGCCCCATGTGGGCTGCCAACATGGGACCCAGATGGGTAGTGCAACCGGGCTCCACATGGGTCCTATCTGGGCTGCCCCATATACTTGCATGGGGCAGCCCAGATGGGACCCATTTGGAGCCCGGTTGCACTTCCCATCTGGGTCCCATGTTGGCAGCCCACATGGGGCCCATATAGGTGCCCACATGGGACCCATATGGGTCCCATATAGATTGTTTGCTGGGATGGTGTCATAAATCACACTAGGTGGCAGATATGACAGTCTGGTCATTAAACGCAATTGATGATGCCACCATGTCTTCATTCTGGTAGTATTAAGTAAATAGGTATTTGGTTGAATAAATTTATCGCCGACATACTTAACAGTTGCTTAAATTAGATATGTTACGGTACCTATTGTACAAATTTGAAGTCTATAGATTATCGGAAATTGAACACGGTAAAGATACAAGCCCGTTTTATTTATATAAAAAAAGTATTTATGAATTATACAATGTAAATAAAAAATATTTAACGTATTTAGCGGGCATCGGTTAATTATAAATACGTCATTCCGTATGAAGATGTAATGTTACGGCAATGCACGAAATACATCATAAAAACAAGAAATTACGTTTGACATCAATGGGGGTAAATAATAATGAAACAATATGTATATATTATATTATATATGTATATATATTATGTTGTGTGTGTGTGTGTGTGTTAAATGTTTGATAGTTGTCACTCATACTCGATCACTAGTAACGAGTTTACAAAGTACATGAATACACAGTTCAAGTTGCATCATGTGAGGTTGTGTTTTTCAGTTGAATGTTAATATTCCTCAAGTCTTTCTCTAACAACACCCATCCAAATTAAAATTACATGCAAATACCGTCATGAACTTCGCTTTTAATAGGGCTTTGTAGTACGTTTATTTTCAATGAAACACTGACACATTCTAGCTATCACTAATTTTTTATTACTCTAGTTTACGCATGCAATTGATAATTATAATTTTACAATTAGATGTATCATTATTTTTATTGAAACTTTTCTGCAAATAATTATACGGCTAATGCATAGAGCTCTTTGTTGTGTCGAATTGTCTGTCGTTCAGTCTTCAGACAATCTTAATTACTTTGATGCTAATGACGCGTTCTTTTAAAATGCAAATAAATGTGTAAATGCATTCTTTTGGCACTAAATATTATATTTTTTAAATATTATTTAGGTGTTGTTTTTTTTAGTTTCTTTCCGATTTATTGACTAAACAAGTCTCGTTATCCATATGCTTTGCGTTAGATGTAAGCAATGCTTTTGACTACCAGTGCATTGCGCATGCGCGAAAATAAGGAATCAAAACAATAACAATGAACTGGCCTATATGGCTTTAGTAAAACCTTATTAACACTCTAGAGGCCACATTTATTGTCCGATCTTCATGAAACTTGGTCAGAAGATTTGTCCCAATCACATCTTGGATGAGTTAAAAAATGGTTCGGTTGCTTTAAAAATATCGCCACCAGGAGGCAGGTCATTTTTCCTTATAAGTTATAACTTATATGGCTATATATGGCTTTTGTAAAACCTTGTTAACATTCTGGAGGCCACATTTATTGTCCAATCTTCATGAAATTTGGTCAGATGATTGGTCACAATGAAATCTTGGATGAGTTTGAAAATGGTAACGTTTGCTAGAAAAACATGGCTGCCAAGGGGCGGGGCATTTTTCCTTGTATGGCTATACATGGCTATTGTAAAATCTTGTTAACACTCTAGAGGCCACATTTATTGTCCGATCTTCATGAAACTTGGTCATCCCAATAATATCTTGGACAAGTTCAAAAATGATGCTGGTTGGTTGAAAAACATGGCCGCCAGGGGGTGGGGCATTTTTCCTTATATGGCTTTAGTAAAACCTTGTTAACACTCTTGAAGCCATATTTAGCTTCCAATCATCATGAAATTTTGTCAGAAGATTTGTCCCAATGATATCTTGGACAAGTTTGAAAATGGTTCCTGTTGCTTGAAAACATGGTCACCAGGGGGCTGGGCATTTTTCCTTATATGGCTACATGAAACTTTGTCAGAATATTTGTTTAAATGATATCTTGGATGTGGGTTTCCGGACGTTTCACCCCCAAGACGTTTCCTCCCCTAGACGTTTCTCCCCCAAGACGTTTCTCCCCCACTTTGGTTTTAGTGCAGACGTTTCCCCCCCAATAAATGTATGATTGTTTGGTTGAAGTTTATTCTTGATTTATTATCAAAATAATTATTTTGTTTATGAAGTTTTCAATTAACTTTATTTATGAAGCAGCTTGTTTGATTATTTGTTTGGTTTAACTGTGAATGGAATGCATGTAAATCATTAGTGTTGAGGAAATGTAGTTGTTTGTTGTTTTTAATCCAATTAATCCAATTAAATAGGGTCAATTGGTGAATTGATTAAATGGTTAAAACACATTTATATTAATTTCAAAACTGTTTTCCTTGTAACAGTTAAATATGATAAATAAATAAACTATATAATTGTCAACAATTATATTTTTTTCATGCATTTATATGTATGTATATAATAATGATTGGATGTCACTGTGAAATACAACAGATGCATCTATGACTACCATAGTTTGGATTCAAAACCAATTATAGCACTGTGGATGCTATTTTCCTACTAAAGGCTTTTATAGATAAACATTTAGTTCTAAAAAGAAACTATACTGTTGCTATATCGACCTTATAAAATGTTATGATTCAATATATTGAAACGGACTATGGTACAAGCCTATTAAGAGCGAAATAAACGGTAGATTGTTAAAAATTATTCGGTCTATGTATGATGAAGTGAAATTATGTGTAAGACATATGGGGACGTTGTCGGATTTCTTTAATTGCGAAGAGTTCACAGAAGATTTTTGAAACGAATACTGGGTGTCAAAATGAGTACCGCTAATTCAGCTGTATACGGGGAACTAGGGCGATACCCATTATATATAAATTGCTATGTACGAATAATAAAATATTTCATAAAATTGTATACTGTTAAACAAACTAATTGTATATTATATATAACACCTTTTAATGTACTAGTTTGGTCACTTTCGCATTACTATGCATGTGCTTATTGCTTATTATATTGTCAGTTTTGTATATGTAACGATGAACTGTAAATGTTCAAGTTATATGAATAAACTATCTGTTCTGTTCTGTTCCATATATAAAACTATCAATTAAGTCAAATAAAATCTATTCATTAATAATATTTAATACAGTGATAAACTATTTAAAAACGTTTTTTTGCATAATAAGGTGCTAATCTCATCTTATCCCCCTGTCACCTAATCTCATCAATGCTGATTAAAGGGCCTGTATATTGCACCCATAATCTAGCTGTTATCTGTTGTACTACACTTGCTAATCTAATCAATGCTTGTTTATTGCACCCTAAGTGCCTAATATCTTGTATAATGGTAGGTGTGGTTGTTATTTAATATTAGCCAAATGATGAAAATGCTGTCACATTTTTGTGGCTTCAAATTAAATTAATTTTTAAATTGGAAGGTAAATGGTATTAATAAAGATCTATGACACACTGATAGTTATTTATCAAAATTAATTTTGAGAACTACAATTCAATACTGGCTGTAATAAATTATAATTTTAATGTCATATAACAACTTTATTTACTCAAAATAAAAATATGTTATAGTTATTATTCATTCTTAAAAATCATAACTTATGGCTTATCTTCATTATAACACTGCATTATGTGAATTGGGAATAAGACATCAATTTGGGAATAAATTGTGTTTTATCAAAAGTGCATAATATGCAGTTTTATATGTTGTATTTATCTAGTTTTACAAATTATAATTAAAACATATCGCCTACTGAATGTAATAAGTCATGTAACTGACATTTTTATACATTTTATACATTTTTACTTTTTTCCATTTTTGTGTTTATTAAGGTGACATACATCAACTGAAAAAATATTAAGTCAACCTTTTTGGTAAAAATAATGTTTTTATCCAATTTTCGAAATGGACATAACAAACGCATGTCATTTTCTGAATGTAAAAAGTAGCGTAAGTGACATTTTGTTAAATTTTCACGAGAAGCACAAAGATGTTTTATTAAAATAATAAACATTTTTCCGTATTCAAATTTTCTGATTATAATAGCATTATTTAAATTGATTTTACTTCAAAACTGGATTTTTTATTAATTAAAAAAAAATCCTCATAAAATGAAACTGTGTCCATGCCGTGCAAAAATACACTTTAAATGAAAAAAATTCAATCACTGTTAATGAACAAGTAATGGAAAATATCTTATTAAACTTAAATTATAGATTTGTTTGTAGCAACATGAATTCATTAATTCAATAATAGTAATTCTTTACTTTGTAACATACCATTCTACTTAAAATGATCATAAAAAAAGGTGTTTGTTTACTCAATTGATTTATACAATAGTTATAATTGTTTAATTTGTAGCATACCATTCCACTTACAATGACCATCAATGACCATCAAAGAACATCAAAGGTGTGCTTTTACTCAATTGATTAATACAATAGTTATAATTATTTTAATTTGTAACATACTTTTCCATTTAAAATGACCATCAAAGAACATCAAAGCTTTGATTTTACTCAATTTTTCAATGAGCTTAATTAATGCAAGAACAATTTAAGGCACTTTAATATAAAATCAAGTATAATTAGATCTATTTAATTGTTAAATTTGTTAGAGGCTTCCCTAAACAACCATATAAAATCATTAATTAATATTTCAATTAGTCAGGACTCAACTAACATCATTTTTTTACACATAAAATGCACTCAATTAAAATACTAATACTTTATTACAAATAACTGTTGCTAATATACATTTACATATTATGCAGACGTTTCACCCCCATTTTGGGGGTGAAACGTCTGGGGAGGAAACGTCTGGGGAGGAAACGTCTTGGGGGAGAAACGTCTGCCACCCTTGGATGTGTATGAAAATGGTTCTGGTCTGTTCAAAAACGTGGCTGCCAGGGTGTTCACTAGTCATGAAAGTTGTTTAGAACATTTTGTTCTAAACGGTATCCGGAGAAGTGCCCCCCCGGAGAACTGCCCCCCGGAGAACTGCCCCCTTATTTTAAAGGTGGCGGAGAGGTGCCCCCCCCATAAAATCGGTAGGGGCGGAGAACTGCCCCCCTGTCAGAATTTAGTAGGCGGATATCTGCCCCCCCCATCAAATCTGTATTCTAAATTCTAAACAGGTCAGTTCCTTTGAATCTCAGGTGAGCGACTTTGGGCCTTTCAGGCCCTTACTCTAGTAAGTTTTAAAACTTTTTTTTCAAATACTGTCATTTACCACATCACGTCTGTGTAATACAGAGTAAAAAAACGAGATAAAAACTAAATTTATTACACAATTATCACAAAACCATACATAACAGGTTAGTTTCTACATGCCTCAGGTGAGCATCCTAGTGCTCTCTTGTTTTGATATTAATTTATTAAGTTAATTTACACCTTGACACTAAGGTGCACAAAATTATAAATAATCTTTGCATAAAACCTTTATTTTAGCAGGCCCTTAAAAGCATTGTAGTGTAGTCTTAGTGTAGTTTTTAGTTCCCAGGTGCGAGCTTATGATGTTCTGCAATTTTATGGTTTCAATGAAAGCACACATAATGTAAAATTGGAAATATACCAAAGGTGATAATAATATTATAAAATACAATTAAAGGGAAGTTAATATTACATTGTTAATTTGTTAATTTACCAATATAATTATGCCCCTTATCAATAGTTCACTATTGAGCAGTTTAAGTAATGTAGATTGAGACTACATCATAGTTTCTGTTTGAAAGTAAACAAACCATTACTACAAATAATATTCAGCAAACTCTTTATATTTTTAACCATTATTGGTTGTGTGGGGAAAACAAAATTGACCCATCAGATAAGTAAATGCTTTATAAATTGTCCAGATAAAACATTGTTTACCAGTTTGACTACCCTGAATGTTAAGTGCTGGGACAAGATCACTCTGACCCAAAAAATGTTCTGCTCAGTAAATTAATTTAGAAGTATTGTGCTAAATTGTATGTGTAGACAGCCTTATATGCAGAGCAGACTATGAATTTCACAGTTATTTAAAGTGAAATTAAACCTGGCATTGTTTTTTTATAGACATACATTTAAAAAATTCTAATATCCTCTTATGGTACTCTACACAGTTTGTGCAACGTATTTCTATTTGACTAAAACTGGCCACATTCAAGGGTTCACTTGGTTTATATTGTCTGAAATAGTAACACCACTTTACAAATGTTCTCTTAAATAGCAAGCCCCAGATGTTTCATATTTGGTATATAACAGTGTACAATGGGCCTTTGCAAAACTATGCCATTATTGTTAAATGTCAGCATGCCTATGGTTAAAGACTTTTTAAGTATGCCACTCTGAAACTGAAAGGGGTTCATATAAAGCATGGGAAATGGTATCATGGGCCTCTACAAATACATTCAAGTTTTACCCCTGACATAAATAAGCCAATAAGCAATTTTTGGGGATACATTTTTCAGTCTTGTTACAAGGTATTGGGTGAACATCCGGAGCCTGTGGTCTCTCTTGTTTGGGTTATTGATTTGGTATTAGCATTTTAATTGTACAAATTGTGTTGATAGAGAAATGAAAATGGGATCACTAATATACCAAAATACGAAGACTGACTCTTGTTTGCTCTCGACTTGTGGCCAATTTATCTACTATTACAATTTTGTTGGTGCTTCTGTATAACCCCATGTTTCTTGCATATTTTCAGCACATTGTCGTTACTCCTAGCGCCATGATGGCTGTGTTCTTAGTCAGCACCACCAAAGACCATGACACTGTTGGACCATTGTTGTCAAGGTAGGGAGAATTCATCTTATAAGGACTCAGCTAAAACTGATATCTTTAAACAAATCACAGTGTCTTAATTTCATCCACGCAAAAAAAGACTACTTTTTTCAGTAGACCAGTGTGTTGCCATATGATGAATATAGGAAGATTTGGCCAAAGATAATGCCATACATTAATAAACCTGGATCCTGCACAAAGAAGGCTGTCCTGTTAATTTGTATGATGGCTACTTGGGGGGAATTATAGATGTTTATTGATATCCAGGTTGAAAGGTCAAAGCTTGTCATCAGCTTAACTGGTATGCTGGTTACATGGGAGGAAAGGAAGATGTATATTTATTAAGAGGTCACCTGGTCAAAGGTCGCATTTTGTAATTTGGTTTTTCTTCAGTACATAGACAACGCTCAAGTTATGATAATATAAATTAGTATGCTGATTAGTCTTGAGAAAATTATGTTTTTTAAACAAAAAAGAATATGTCAAGGTCACAGAATATTAAAAAAATAAAAACAAAACACAATTGCACATTTTTATAGACATCTTGGCCTCAAGTCATTGCTGCTAATATATTATTTAACTTACACCACTTGTCCATGTCAAAAGTATAAGTATGACATCCATGCACAATTAATTAATGCAAGTTGACAAAGCTCTGACAATATTATTAGGTTAGTAAAAATTAGCTTTTTATGCCCCCCTTCGAAGAAGAGGGGGTATATTGCTTTGCTCATGTCGGTCGGTCGGTCGGTAGGTCGGTCGGTCGGTCCGTCCACCAGGTGGTTGTCGTATGATAACTCAAGAACGCATACGCCTAGGATCATGAAACTTCATAGGAAGATTGATCATGACTTGCAGATGACCCCTATTGATTTTGAGGTCACTAGGTCAAAGGTCAAGGTCACGGTGACCCGAAATAGTAAAATGGTTTTTGGATGATAACTCAAGAACGCATACGCTTAGGATCATGAAACTTCATGGGTAGATTTATCATGACTCAGTGCCCCAGATAAGCTGCGTATCTGCGTCTTTCACCCTATTAAAATGTTTAAAAACGCAAAGATATACAATATCATGCGTATTGAAAATGCAACCAATTTGACTTTTACGCAAATTCCTAAAATTCAATGCGTACGATACAATAGCTTCAATCGAAAATTCTTCGCTCATTTTCGGTATATCCTCTTTGCAATTATTATCGTAATGCAACGTCTCTTTTATTCAGCAAGAGTCTTCTTGAAGGAGCAGGAAACATTTAAAGTTATTCAAACGCTCTGCGGACTAGATTTTATAGTTAATTACATCATCTGACCAAATTATTTACGACAAACATGCGTTTTCAATCTGATTTAATCCGTCGCTCATTGTGCATGTATTTGTAAAGCGTCTGTCCTTTCCGTTTCTATAACGGTACAAAATAATAATGTCTAAGAGAGGCCGAAAGACGTCCGCGATTGTTGCGCCAAAATATCAATCGATTGCAAACTTTTTTAACAAAGAAAGCAAGTGCAATAAAGTGACAAATCATTCGTGTTATCAAATTTTTAAGTTTAAAGGTTATATTATGGACAGTTTCAAGAATTTAAGATGTTATGAAACATCAGTTTATTAAAATTAATTATAATAGTTTACAGTTTTATTGAATCAATACAAGTGTGCAGCTTCAACAGAAGTAATCTGAATCTGAATGGATACGTTGAAGTGACCAAGATTGGCTTTATTCAACGGGGAAAGCAGCAATGATTTTAAGGTATGAATTTTTATAACTCATTTCACCCTATTTCAAGACCGAAATCACCCTATTTTTTAAAATCAATGGGTGAAAACCCTATTTCCCAAATAATTATCTGGGGCACTGATGACTTGCAGATGACCCCTATTGATTTTGAGGTCACTAGGTCAAAGGTCAAGGTCACGGTGACCCGAAATAGGAAAATGGGTTCCGGATGATAACTCAAGAACGCATACGCCTAGGATCATGAAACTTCATGGGTAGATTGATCATGACTCGCAGATGACCCCTATTAATTTTGAGGTCACTAGGTCAAAGGTCAAGGTCACGGTGACCCGAAATAGTAAAATGTTTTCCGGATGATAACTCAAGAACGCATACGCCTAGAATCATGAAACTTCATGGGTAGATTGATCATGACTCGCAGATGACCCCTATCAATTTTGAGGTCACTAGGTCAAAGGTCAAGGTCACGGTGACCCGAAATAGTAAAATGGTTTCCTAATGATAACTCAAGAACGCATAGGCCTAGGATCATGAAACTTCATAGGTAGATTGATCATGACTTGCAGATGACCCCTATTGTTTTTGAGGTCACTAGGTCAAAGGTCAAGGTCACGGTGACCTGAAATAGTAAAATGGTTTTCGAATGATAACTCAAGAACGCTTTTGCCTAGGATCATGAAACTTCATAGGTAGATTGATCATGACTCGCAGATGACCCCTATTGATTTTGAGGTCACAAGGTCAAAGGTCAAAGTCACGGTGACCCGAAATAGTAAAATGATTTTCGGATGATAACTCAAGAACGCTTTTGCCTAGGATCATGACACTTCATAGGTACATTGATCGTGACTCGCAGATGACCCCTATTGATTTTCAGGTCACTAGGTCAAAGGTAAAGGTCACAGTGACAAAAATCGTGCTCACACAATGGCTGCCACTACAATGGACAGCCCATATGGGGGGCATGCATGTTTTACAAACAGCCCTTGTTTAATATTTGAATTGGTATTTATGACTTGAGTTTTCTCCGATTAACAAATGCAATATTGAACAATTTCAGGTCTTCTTGTTTACTCATGATGTTCTTTTCTTGTGCTCTTTTTTGGATTGTATTGCTGTGGATTAATTTTATTTAATTGACATGACATTGTGTGGATTTGGAAACTCGATCATATTTGTTGGATCTTCAAGTCGTATTTTTGTTTATAATGACTGATATAAGACTTGAGATGTAAATGTTTCTAAAACATTTAATTTAATTCTTGAGCTGACCCACCAAAAATCCTAGAACATTAATGTCCAACAATTAATATTGGTTTTGGGGTATATAACTTATGCATTTATATGGATATATTCATATTGATGCAATTTATTTATGGAAACCTTTTGAGGTAAAACATTAAGAGAGAGGTCATGGTATTGTGAGAATTCTTATATGTTTAATACAACAACAAACACTATTTTTCAGAAGAAATTTTTATTCACACATTCAGAAAAAATTATTATGCTATAAAGTATGTGCTTTCCAGAGTTTGTGAGATAGATTGTCATTTGTAAGTTATAGTTTAAGTTTCTATTTGAATCTGAATAATAAATTTATTATACATTTCATGTGGTATTAAAAAATGAATATAAAACAATTATTATTAATTGTCTTATAAATTGTCTTGTTCTTTAAAATTTAATAAAATCTGAATTATTGTTTAGTTATTTTATTTAATTTTATGCAATAATTACTCATCTTATAAAAATGTGTTCAAGAGAAAGTTAATCAACTTAAAACAACATATCCTAGTTTTTGCATATTATTCAGGCCACAACATATTTATCAGTTGCTCGACTGACTAAATCAGAGGCAAACTCAAGGCGCTGACTAATAAAACATGTTATGTACATATTTGTTCAATATTTGTGCCACACGCATTCATTGATTACTGCAATTTGTTCTATTAACTGTTAAACCAAAAATAACAGTTTAATGTTGTAAAATATGTAAACTAAACCAAAATGAACAGAAAAAACAACTACTCCTCTTTGGATGCATGGCCAAATGGGCTAATATAGTGAGCAATAAAAATCAAGAACTGTATTTGTGAAACTCCATGCCCAAAAATCCTAAACGAAACTCAAACATGATCTGTAAGTCATCCAGGTTGACTCACAAACCAAAAATCCAGTCAATATCTGCAAGTGTTAAGGAAACAAACTCTGGAAACAGATGCTGAATGGACGGAATGACAGACTAACAGACTGATGTGCGAGTGCTATATGCCACCCTACCGGACGCATACAAATGTTGAATTCATTTTACAAATTTTAGGTGCGCCAAATAGGATGAACATATTATCATTAATTATGTATATATAGGACTAGTTATGTTGGTATCATATCATATTGCATGTACTAAAATTTGTCCACATGTGCAATTTGTCTTCAGGAAATGTTGTAAATAAAACTTGAAAAATCATGAAAATCTGTCAATTTGTTGTGGCCTCAGTGTCAAAATTAATGTATTTTAGGAAAACATTGATCAAAATTTTTTTTATCAGTAAGCTTGACAAACAAATAAACTTCATTATATATCCATGAACATAAAAAAATAGTATGAAAGGCAATTTATCTATGCTGTTTACCACAAAAATGAATGACAAGGAATATTCTAAAACAATGAAATTAAAAACTTCTGGAAGGCACAGAATGCAATTGTGTACACATACAGACATTTCAATGCTAAAACAACGTGAAGTATCAACAAAACTGTGTGTGGGAATAGTCACACTTTCTGTAAAAAAAAATACTTATTGCGATTGTATAGGTCTTCTGGAACAAATGTAGTAATATTGAAAAATTGTTTTTACGTGATAACAATATATAATTTTGTTTTCAAAAATACAAAGGTACTACATGGATTGACTACAATTATTTTCTTGGACCATATGACCAGCTTACTCTTAGATTTAAGATGAAGCATTTTATGTTGATTTTATTTAAATTATGTTGTTAGAGTTTTGGTATTGAGTCTATAATTATTAACTTTTACCACCTCTACATTATTAATTAAGAAATAAGGAAAATATGTTGAATGACACACTAGCATTGTTGCTTTGTATATATACAAACTGGAAAGTTTTTGTTATTGAATTTGAATCTATTATTTATTCTTAATCCTAAGAATTGGTGGAATAATATGAGCCCTGTTTAGATTCTCATTGTTTTTGATCAGTGCTAAAACCAAGACGGAAAGAGCATTGAGGTGCTGTTCTTTTTTGGTTCCTAATGTTTGCCACATGTCAATATGAACATTTGTTATATATTGGTAAAATTGAAACAATAAAACATATAATATACATGAGTATACCCATTCCAAACCCTTTATAAGTATTTTAATACTTATGAATATTAAAGTAATCCTTTTTAAAATATTCAGTATCCTGTAGCCTTTGTTAACTGAGATCTTTATGCATTTTTGTGAAATGTCAATCCAGCTTAAGTTGAATTCTTGAACATTGTGTTATTTATACATAGAACACAAATAGTATTATAAAAAAGGCCTCTCAAACAGATACATACAAAACCAAAAACAAAGATCCCATGGGCTAGCAATAAAATTGTCAAATTGATGCTGGTTTTCTTCAAGGCATGTTTTTTATGTCCCCCACTATAGTAGTGGGGGACATATTGTTTTTGCCCTGTCTGTTGGTCTGTTGTTTGGTCTGTTGGTTGGTTGGTTTGCGCCAACTTTAACATTTTGCAATAACTTTTGCTATATTGAATATAGCAACTTGATATTTGGAATGCATGTGTATCTCATGGAGCTGCACATTTTGAGTGGTGAAAGGTCAAGGTCAAGGTCATCCTTCAAGGTCAGAGGTCAAATATATGTGGCCAAAATCGCTTATTTTATGAATACTTTTGCAATATTGAAGATAGCAATTTGATATTTGGCATGCATGTGTATCTCATGGAGCTGCACATTTTGAGTGGTGAAAGGTCAAGGTCATCCTTCAAGGTTAGAGGTCAAATATATGTGGCCCAAATCGCTTATTTTATGAATACTTTTGAAATATTGAAGATAGCAACTTGATATTTGGCATGCATGTGTATCTCATGGAGCTGCACAATTTGAGTGGTGAAAGAACAAGGTCATCCTTCAAGGTCAGAGGTCAAATATATGTGGCCCAAATGGCTTATTTTATGAATACTTTTGCAATATTGAAGATAGCAACTTAATATTTGGCATGCATGTGTATCTCATAGAGCTGCACATTTTGAGTGGTGAAAGGTCAAGGTCATCCTTCAAAGGTCAAGGTCATCCTTCAAGGTCAAACGTCATATAGGGGGACATTGTGTTTCACAAACGCATATTGTTTTATCTTGCTTTCTTTACATAATTTTGAAGGCCAACATTTGGTTGTTTCATGTCTTTATCTGAAACCATTTTTCAACGCCATTACTATTTCCAATAAATATTGTATAGATAAAGTCAGTTTTACAGACAAAGCTATGCAGACCAATAAAATAATCACATGGCCCATGGAATCATTGAAGGGGCATACTAATGGTAAATTGCATAAAAAATGTACTGGGTGTAGAAAAAATAGTTCATTAAAAGCAAATTAAGCTGTTATATGCACATATATACATTGACTTTGACATTAAAATAAAATATTATATGTTTGAAACAATCTGAATAGTTTGATTTTGTAATAAAAAGACACTTAACTTGTTTCGTAAATAAATTACATGGATTTCAATGGAATACAAATACTTGTTTTAAAGGTAAAATTGCTACTATTTTACGCAGATAATTTATGTAAAAAATCATGATTATGCCCCTTTAATATAATAATTAGTAAATCATAATAATAAATAATAAAACACCTTGCACCACAAACAACAGAAAAACATACAGAGGTCCCTATGACAAAATAGAAATAGAAATATCTATATAACGAATCTTTGTGTCTATTAATATAAGGACAAGGACCAAGTTGGCCTGTGTGTTCTCTACCCCTTTTTTATAATGAAATGGATTTCAATGATAGAAAAACTGCAATGGTTGAATTTCGTTGTTGAAACATACTATGAAGTGCAACTCTTACAACTAAAACCATATTCTGCTGGAATGTTTTTGACCTAATATGAACCATGCAATTTAAACCACTAAATATCATTAAGACAAATGCAGCTTCGATAAATAAGTGGATAATTTGGTCCTTGATGGATGCAACATAAACAATGTCGGGTTAATGTTTGAAAGCTTAAGTATATATATACAATCTCATAATGTGATCGGACTGTCCGTCCATCTGTCCGTCCGTCTGTCCGTCTTTCCTTCACACTTTGCGATTAGGTTTCGAAAAATGCTCATAACTTCTATGTCCCTTGAGATATAACCTTCATATTTGGTATGTATGTGTATATGAACAAGGCCTTTCCATACGCACACAATTTTTCACCCATGTGACCTTGACCTTGAAGTTAGGGTCCGCGTTTAGGTTTCGAAATCTGCGTTTAGGTTTCGAAAAATGCTCATTAACTTCTGTGTCCCTTGAGATAAAGCCTTCATATTTGGTTTGCATGTGTATATGGACAAGGCCTTTCCATACGCACAAAAAGTTTGACCCCTGTGACCTTGACCTTGAACTTAGGGTCCGCGTTTAGGTTTCGAAATCTGCGTTTAGGTTTCAAAAAATGCTATAACTTCTATCAAAGCGTTTATAGGGGGCATATATGTCATCCTATGGTGAAAGCTCTTGTTACCAGTATGTTTGTAATAATATTACAAACACTAAAATGTCTGTGCCAAGTTCTTAAGTCATCAGAACCAAACTGCAAAATCTCAAAGCAGTGTAAAAATTGGATAGAATGAGATTGTAATAGAGGACCAGATGAAATGTGTACTTATATCTTCCTTTATTTTTTGTATAGCATGATCATGTATACAATAATAAAGAAAGATAATTATGAAGATACTCTATGAACAATACATTTTTTTTATATAGATAACTATTCATTTTGAAGCTTTTAAAAATCATATTCATGCATTTTTTTTGTATTTTATTTATTTTATATATTTTAATTCTTTTTTTCCTGCTCTCATTCCTATCATACACATTTGTGTCCTGTTTCAGTGTTACCATTCATTACATAAAGAGAAAACACAGCTATAAATTCACACTATGCATATATATATATATATTTTTTTGTTTTCCAACAAACATTCTTTCAATGGCTCTCATCTTTTGCATGTATGTTTTTAAAGCTATTTGATTTTATCAAAAATTGTTTTAACAATTATAGCAAAATAATAATAGTTGCATACAACAATTTTACAAAAGCTTGAAAATAATCAAATGTTCAACTCAGTACAACACAAACAAACACCATTAGTATAATATATATACAAATGATTAACTGTACATAGGTTTTTTACTGTTTCTATGTGAAACTTTGTACACTATAACCAAACATACCATGCCCAGATTTTGTCATACCGTAGGTTTCCACGTATAGTGCGCAGTGTTTTACCTCCAAAATTCAAATTAAAAAGCTGGTGCGTGCTATACATTGATACAGCGCTATCCTGGCTGCTAAATTGGTAAAAAAATGTTGTGTAATCGTAAATTATCAAAATGGCCGCAATGTTTTTTCCAGAAAACTACCGCCCTATAATCGTACAGACTGAGGGGCCATTGTCGAAACAAAAAGAAGTTGCTACTGGTAGATATGAATGCGGTAGAAGAAGTTTTGGTCAAAAATATATTTGTTTGAATAAACTTGCGGACATTTCTTTGTTTGTGTTTTTACACTATTTTATTGATGAATTCCGATGGGGATTGTTGTCGACATTCCGGAGAGCAGGCAAGGGTAGGTGCGAACGAGGTCTTTTTTGCAAGTAACGGTAGGTGTGAAAGGGGGTCATTTTGCACTTTGTAATTGGCAGATGTTATTGAGTAATATGTGCCACGACTTGTTAAGACGCTAATTGACATTTGAGACACTAATTGACACTTGAAAACGTGAAGATATGCAATTGCATTTTGTGTGTATAAATATTGAACGTTCAACAGTGGTGTACCTCAACAACTGTATTCCCGTCTCCCATGCAACATTCAAATTTACCGGTAATGCCCATGCTTTCCCCGAGTAAATATCACACGATGTTCACTAATTCTTATTTTCTCACTTTTTTCACGAAATGCACATGGACTATTAATCTTTTGCTAGAAAATCACAAAATTGTCAGAAAAGTAAAGTGCTATGCAACCCATGCTCCTAATCATAATGACGCTTCCTATTTTGAATGCTTAATTAAGCTTTCCAATGCCCCGGATTATTGGATTGTGCAATAGTAAAATGGCGGCCATTTTCGGTCCGATTTGGTGGTTGTTTTGTCTTTAAATATTTCTTTCTCCATGTTTGCATTTAAAAAACAGCCTGCGCGCTTAATACACGGGGGCGCGCTATACGTGGAAACCTACGGTATATATAAACATGTAATTGTGCACATGTTTCAGCTGATGAATCATATCATAATAGTAAATAAGAGGGATATCTTTTTATTCGCCAAATCAAACTCTATGACAAAAGCTTATGTATTCATTATGACATTTCTTAAATATTTTAAAGCATACAGGTCAGCATAAGGTCAATGTTGGCATGATATTACAAACACATAAACATATGCATTGACAGTTCTAGTATGTTGGATTTCATACATACACATAAATCATTTACAGTTCTAACATAACATGGAAATAAAGTTATGTTATCATCAGGGATCATATTTTCCGGCAACATCAATCGGTCTGGATTTAACTGGGGAAAATGTGTCCGAAAATTTATATCCGAAATCATGACAAATTACGTAAAAATATATACAATTGATTTTGCCATTCATGAAGGTGGTATATAAAAGTTAAAGTTTAATTCCCTTAGGCATTTTTTTAAACGGTAAATACGAGTTTTCTCAATTGGTTTTATCATTTGCTATTTCATTGTTGCTTCGTGCACGGACTCTAGATGAGTCAATATACGCTCTGTTTTTCGTGTGCTGTTTTATCTGACTTTTTTTCATTGTTGTCAATATTATTAATCTGTGTGAGTTGATACCACGCATCTAAACTTCCGGTCGTGGTTATTCAACAACAAACAATAAAGTACACAAATTATTTCGATTCTAACACGATTTTTACTAAAGCTTTATACAATGTATATTATTTTTCTTGTGTACTTGTGTGAAGTTCCGCCCATAAAATAACTTTCGGCTGTTCTGTCGATCAGATCCGCGACTTTCATTCATTTATTGCCGGATTATTACGCTGGTGGAAAATGTATCGGCATGATTTGTTTAGTTACAGCGCGTGCTTTCAGTGTATAAGGTCCGCCCACAATTATTGCAGAATATCTGATTTTCTTCTTTGTTTATATGAAAGTTTACTGTTTCATGCAAGAAATGCACAATTTCCACGAGGATAACATCAAGATTTCCATCTCCGAAGTAACTGTCAACGATTTTATCGTGGACGAGTTGACATTACGGACCGATTAATTAGTGTGCTGGGTATAAGCCATTGAAATTATGGATTGATATTGACACGGGTTATTCACGCATGACTAATACACAACCGCGCGAATCTTCGCTGCTTGGGGTCATACTAGTAGGCTGACATGCAATAAACTGGTCCTGACCGGTTTAGAGACTGCAGCGAATGGTATATCACACCTAATCGAGATAAGAATGTAAATAGGGGGTGTTAGCATGCTCACTGTGTAATCAATTTCATGACATGGGAATTTTAGCAAACAGAATAGGACCGACTGTTTGGGATTTTCAATCGGTCTTTCATGACCCCAATCGGTCTAGGACCGACAAAACCGAAAAAAATATGATCCCTGGTTATCATACATTCGCATGAACATGATTATTGACAGCTCTAATGTTATATGGAAATTAAATTAGGATTTAATTGCAATGACAATTCCAATAAGCAACTTGGAAATAAAGATAGGATGTCATTAATATCAACATAAGAAGGGATTAAGTATTCACTTATAATTCACATTATAAGTAACATTCTCAGGAGAAAAGCTTTCTACATTTCTCATCTGTAACATATACAGGGGAAAATGTACGAATGCTGAAATCAGTATCACAGACAGGAGAAAGCTGCCCTTGCATTATTCTAATCAGTAACTTATATAGGGGAAAAGCAATTTTTTAATCAGAAGCATCTACAGGAGAAAGGTACCTTATGTTCATATCAATAATACGCATGTAGACAAGCTTTTTGTACCCTACCGGAGGGGACTTATGGTTTGCGCTCTGTATGTCAGTCTGTCAGTCCGTCACACTTTTCTGGATCCTGCAATAACTTAAAAAGTTCTTCATATTTTTTCATGAAACTTGAAACATGGACAGATGGCAATATAGAGATTATGCATGTCAATTCATTTTGTTCCTACATCAAAAATTGTGGTTGCTATAGTAACAAATGTAAAGAAAAAAAAATACTGACAATGGTGGAGTTTCACCGGTAGGGGACAATATTGCTTGGCAATCTCATGTCTCAGTTTATATCCAACAAACATACACAAGAAACAAGTTTTACATGTATTATATTTACATTTTGGAATGTAAGTGCAAATAAGTTTTCAATGTTCACATCATTAATGTGCTAAGGATACAAGTCACGCCAGCAATAGAGCTAATACTGAAATATCTACACAACAATGTACAAAACAAGAATCTTGTTCAATGGTAAAAAGCAAGAAGAGAAAAATGTCATGCATTAAATCTTCATATCCACACGATACATACATCAATATCTTCTTAAATGACATAACATACACAACCCAGAGGATAATACAACCTTCTTGGCAACAATTTGAGAAGGCACACTTGCTATTGGTTACCACAAAGGAAAGCAAAGTTTGTATGGTTTATACAGCAAGCTGTACAGAGAGTTAAAAGTATATATGAAAATATAGTGTCATGAATTTGGAAAATTTGAATTTATACTTAATTTGTTGAATGGATGCATCAAAATGTTGTTTTGTATTGTGAAATGCATCAAACAATCACTTTGTGCTATACAAACCACTGGAGCACCACAGACATGCAATAGTCCATTAGTATTTCATATTGGTGTTTTTTACCAGGTTTTCCGAAGGAAAAAACTGGTTATTAGATTGGCGCATGTCGGCAGACGGATGGGCAGGCGGAACAAGCTTGTCCGGGCCATAACTTTGTCGTACATTGTGAGATTTTAAAATCATTTGGCACATTAGTTCAACTTCATGAGACGGTGTTGCGCGAAAGAATTACAACGATATCTCCAAGGTTAAGGTCACAATATGAGTTCAAAGGTCAAAAATTGCCATAAATTAGCTTGTCTGGGCCATAACTATATCATTCATTTTGAGATTTTAAAATCATTTGGCACATTTGTTCACCATCATTGGACGGTGTGTCGCACAAAAGAATTACGTGTATATCTCCAAGGTCAAGGTCGCCAGGACTAAAAATAGATTTATTTTTAAACAAATGGGGTAAATTTTAAACAATCAGTTCAGTTTGAATTGTCTCCCTTTATCAGACTTTTTTTCAACTGAAAACCTGGTTTTGTGACAAATTTGTCCCTTGTCTGTTTTGTATATATAGGTTTATGACCAGCAATATGTAATAATGTAAAATAAGCCGCGAAAACTCTGCGTAACATCCCTAACTTCATGTGATGCAGCTAAGAACTGCACAGAAAAAGACATTCGCTTTCCATGATCTCATTCATTGAACTCTTTACCTTTCTCAAACGCCAACCACAATCAACGCCGTATATCTTTTTTAAAGATATTTCTTGTTTGTCTTATTTTTGCCTTATTGTCTTTATGCTTAATATTTTAGTTTAAACCTATAATATTTTCGAGTGAAGAACACTTAATATGTTGTTTTGTCATCACATAAAATCAAGTATTTTGAATAAGATTAACACTAATTGTAACATATCTACCATATAAATTATAAATTAAATGACACTATTGCCTTCATAATATGATACAACTTTTCACTGAATTTACTGAATTATACATGATGATTTTTGATTTTCAAGCTTCATTTTATACAATTCCATTTCCAACTCTTCTCTTCTTTGTTCTTCTCTATAATATTTTTTCTCCCTTCGCTCATCCTCTTCCTGCCTTGCCCTTCTTTGTTCTGCTTCATAAGCTTTACGCTCCTGTCGATCTTCCTCATCCTGTTCAGCCTTTAAAGTAAGCTTAGCCATTTTCTGTTTTGTTTTATAAAGTTCACGCTTCCTTTGAAGTTCCCTTTTGTGAGCAGCTTCAGCAGCTTTAATGTTTTGTTCAGTGATTTGTTTTTTTAATGCCTTTAAAGCCTCGCGTTCAGCTTTTAGAAGTTCTTCTTTGTGCTTTATTTCAGCATCTCTTGCAGCTTCAGCAGCTTTAATAGCAGCTTCAGCAGCTTTAGCAGCTTCTTCAGTTTTTACTTGTTTAAAACGTGAACTGAAGCAGGGAGAAAGCTTTCTTGCATTTGCACTGTCAATGGAAGTGAATATATCCTTTATAATTTCTTCCTTTTCTGTTTGTGAACCCTTATTGTCTATGTAAAGCTCCTTATCTTTACAAAACCTGAATACAGGTTCAACTTCCGAATGTTTTCCCCCAACATTGGCATGGAAGTGTTTTTCAAGTTCATCTTCATCTTTAGTAAAAGTCATGATTACAAAAGCGTAATCATTAGCATCATCTCCAAAGTATTCCATGAATCGTTGGAATTGGTCTTTTACATCCGTGATTCTGTTTGGATCAATTACAAAACAAACTGCATGAAATCCGGGATGCAAATCTTTCTCTGCTTGTAAAAGTTGCTCCTTAAAATCTTCATCACTTTGGCTGGAGGGATCAATCACTTGGAATTCCAAAATCTGTACTTTACGACCGTTGCTTTCCCAACTCTTAAAAAAAATAATATATATATATTATATTATATTATTATGTTATATTATATAGAAAACACAGTTGGATTTGCACAAAATTTGGTTACTCTGGTGTGATAACATAACATTAACCATATATATATATATATATATATATATATATATATATATATATATATATATATATATATATATGCAAAACCAACTGTGTTGACTATGCAAAAATTATAAATGTTAAGCTTTCTGGGGTGAAAGTGCTACTGAAATGAGTAATTGCCTGGCGACAGCCTCTAGTTTGTTTTAAGCTCACCTGTGCACATTTGCTCAGGGTGAGATATTGGGATGGCCTTTGGTCCATTGTGTGTATAACCTTGATCTTTGAAGTAGAGATAACACTTTATCTTATGATGGTTTGTTTTTTAGCCAAGTTATTTCAAAACCCCACATGATATGGCAAAGGTATTGCTGAGAGTAGGGAGACAGTTGTTAAACACAACCAAACACCTTAAGATACAAAATAATTCAATTTTATGGATGAGACATGAACTTTTCAAGCTGTTTTATTGTCTAATTGGACCTTTAATCTCTAAGTGTGACTTGGAGTTACAGAGAGGGGAGCTTCATTCAACACCTTATCTAATGGTTTACATTTTTGCAAGATAGACAATGCCGCTTATTTAAGCGGCCTTCTTTGAAGCCTTGATAGCCATAAAAATAATTGAAGCTCCAATAACAATAACACACAAATTATACACACAATCAACAAAAAACAACAACATTGCAGTCAAAGGGTAGTAACTGTCTTAATAAATATTATGAGTTGTCTCACATGTTACAAAAGCTTAATTTATGAGTTAAGTGGTGATAAGGTTTTTATGCCCCCAGTAGGCTGGCATAATAGCAGTTGGACTGTCCGTCAGTCCGTCCGTCCGTCTGTCTGTAAATCCGTCCGTCCATCTGAAAACTTTAACATTGGTCATAACTTTTGCAATATTGCAGATAGCAACTTTATATTTGGCATGCATGTGTATCTCATGGAGCTGCACATTTTGAGTGGTGAAAGGTCAAGGTCATCCTTCAAGGTCAAAGGTTAAAAAAAAAAAATCCAAGGGAAGTAACACGCTTTAAAGGGAGATAATTTATATTTATCATTTGGCAGGTATACAGATCATTTTCACAAGTGAAGTAATATTTTTAAGGGATAAAAAAAAATCAAAGCGGCGCAGTAGGGGGCATTGTGTTTCTGACAAACACATCTCTTGTTTCTTTTATTTCACTTATTGACCGATTTTTTTAATGCATATAACTTTTATTTAAACCTGCACAATATTATGTCAGGATAAACATTAATTCTGTCTATGTTTCATCAAGATTGAGCCATAACTGTGGCTTCTAGAGTGTAAACAACGTTTTTCTAAGACTAGATCTGGTGACCTAGTTTTTCAAAGCATATGAACCACATTCAAACTCAGTCTATAAAAGGTCCAGATATAAATTCTGACAAAGTTTCATCAAGATTGAGTTATTCATGTGGCCTCTAGAGTAGTAACAAGGTAATTCTAAGATCCGACCAAGTCTTTTTCGACGCATGTAATCCAGATTCAAACTTTGCATAAATTATCGTCAGTAATAACATACTGAAAAGGTTTCATCAAGACTAAGTCAGAAACATGGCATCTAAAGTGGTAACAACATATTTCAAGATTTACCCTTGTGACCTATTTTTTGGTGAATGCAATACAGATTCAAACTTGGCCTAGATATTGTCAAGATAAACATTCTGATCAATTTTTATCAAGATTGCATAGTACAATTGGCTTTGACAGGAGACTCGTTTAAGCTCCCCGAATTTTTTTGGGGGGGGGGGGCATTATTATATAAGTGCCAGTTTGGGGTTCCTTACTTCCTTCCTTCCGTCACACTTTTGTGTTAGTTTCTCATAGCGCTTTCAATATTTTACAGATCTCTTACATATTTGGCATGTAGGTACCTTGCGTGGACCTCTACCTTTAAATGAAGTTTGAGGTCACTGGGGTCAAGGTTGCCAAGGCTAATAATAGATTTTTCCATCACACTTTTGTTACAGTTTCTCATAGCGCCTTCAATATTTTACCGATCTCTTACATATTTGGCATGTAGGTACCTTGCATGGACCTCCACCTTTTAATGAGGTTTGAGGTCACTGGGGTCAAGGTCAAGGTTTCCGAAGCTAATAATATATTTGTTTAGGTGGTTATTGCCCTTCGTTAACAATTCTAAACAATTTGATCTTTCTGTGAAAGATCACAGAAACTTATTATCTGAAGTTTATGAAGCCATGCAGTATCCTTCATGGTGGGAATACCTAAATATGTCATATTGTTCCACTCTAGTGAGTTTTCAAGGAGTTATGGCCCCTTGAATAATAATCTAGATGCATGTGACTCAGATTTTATCTCAGCCTATATATTGTCAAGATAAACATTCTTTAGACGTTTTATCAAGATTGGATGAGAAATGTTGCCTGTACAGTGGTCAAGAGCTTAAAGTTGACAATGCAAATCACCCAAGACAAAGCAAACAATGCCGGACTCTGGTGATCACTATGGCTCACCTTGAGTGCTTAGTGAGTAGTTGACCCCTTTTGAAATTGGGTTCAATAGGTCAAAGGTCAAGGTCACTTTCACACTTAGTGCGAAAATGGTTTCCGATTGATAAATACGTCAACCAATTGACGGATTGGCTTGATACTTCACATGTGCATTGGCCTGGGACAGTAGGTGACCCCTTTTGAAATTGGGGTCACAAGGTCAAAGGTCAAGGTCACTCTCATACTAAGTGTGAAAATTGTTTCCGATCAATAACTTATCAACCAATTGACTGATTGGCTTGATACTTCACATGTGCATTGGCCTTGAACAGTAGATAACCCATTTTAAAATTGGGGTCATTAGGTCAAAGGCCAAGGTCACTATCACACTAAGTGTGAAATTGTTTCCAATCAATAACTCATCAACCAATTGACCGACTGGATACTTCACATGTTCATTGGCCTTGGACAGTAGATGACCCCTATTGAAATTGTTGTTATTAGGTCAAAGGTCAAGATCACTATCACACTAAGAGTGAAAATTGTTTCCGATCAATAACACATCAACAAATTGATCGAATGGCTTGATGCTTCACATGTGCATTGGCCTTGGACTGTAGATGACCCGTATATAAATTGATGTAACAATAGATGACCCGTATATAAATTGATGTAACAAGGTCAAAGGTCAAGGTCACTATATTTTGAGCGGGTTCCGATCAATAACTTGGCAACGAATTGAACGATTGGCTTGATACTTCACATGTGCATTGGCCTTGGACAGTAGATGAAATCCTATTGAAATTGGGGTCATTAGGTCAAAGGTTAAGGTCACTATCACACTTCGTGTGAAAATAGTTTCTGATAAATAACTTGTCAACCAATTGATCGATTGGCTTGATACTTCCCATGTGCATTGGCATTGCACAATAAATAGCCCTTATTTAAATTTGGGTCACTAAGTCAAAGGTCAAGGTCACTGTTACACACTAAGTGTGCAATCGTTTCCCATCAATAACTCGTCAACTGATTCACCGATTGGCTTGATACTTCCCATGTGCATATTGGACAGTAGATGACCCCTATTGAAATTGGGGTCACTAGGTCAAAGGTCAAGGTCACAATTACACACTAAGTTTGTATTTGTTTCCGGTCAAACCCGTCAACTGATTCACCTTTTGCTTGATACTTCTCATGTGCATTGGCCTTGGACAGAAGATGACCCCTATTGAAATTGGGGTCACTAGGTTAAAGGTCATGTCACTGGCACAATCAGTTGGAGAAGCGTTTCTGATCAATAACTTGTCAACGCATTGACTTATTGGCTTGATACTTCCCATGTTCATTGGCCTTGAACAGTAGATGACCCCTATCAAAATTGGGGTCAGTAGGTCAAAGGTCAAGGTCACTGCCACAATAAGTGTGAAAATTGTATCCGATCAATAAATCATCAACGAATTGACCGATTGGCTTGAATTGTACCTTTTTTAACACCCCTATCCTAACAAACTCCTCCCCCCCCCCACTTTTTTTGGGAAACAAAGGAAGTTTTCATTTCAAGCAATTCAATTCATTTATTCAATAAATGTAATAAAAGAACTCCACATGCAAACACCTTGTATTTGAGAAAGCCATGACAATTTCCCACACATAATATGGAAGACATAATCCCAGAGATGTATTTCCTCCCTGCCAATCACATCAATTTATTAAAGTGTGTAATAAACGATACATTTGCCCAACGAGGAACTTCCCTTTATTGACTCCTATAGCAAATTGTTAGTTTATGCAATACGTTTTTTTAGTAAAGATGTCATAACTATGGGCTTCAAAGTGTTTATTTGGCTATTCATTCCCACGCACTTTAAACACCAAGTAATTATTCCCTTATTGCATCTTTTATCTCCATTGTTATATTTGTGTGTGTTTTTTAAATCACTTATTCGCAGGATACATGAATATTAATTTTCAAACATGTTTTTGCCAGCACCAAAATCTATTGTTGCCTAAGGTGTTATATCCATATGTGAAATGTTGGCAGAGAGAGAAATATATGATATTATTTTTAAATGGTCTTGATTTCATTTCTTATCTGAAAAAGTCATTTGGATTGTATTGTTAACATGACTTGAACCAATTCTAGCTACAATTAACAGAGCATACACTATGTCTAGCGCGATTTCTGCCATCCACATCGCATCACCGTGATTCAGCCCAAAGTGGACAATTACTATCTCATTACGATACACCGTTGAACACGGTGATTTCCCCGTGGCGAATTACGGTGTCAGTCTCTGCATTACAGAAAATTGATCTCACCGTGGACCACCATGATCGCGGTGGACCACCGCGGCCTCGGTGGTTCCCTGTGAAATACAGGTAAATGTGAATGAATATGTATATTTCGAGATTGCAGACTGTATAATTTTTGCAAAGTTTTAGAATATTTTGTTACATTTGTATGTACATTTGTATACATTGTAACTTGATTGTTAACAATCGTCATTATTTTCTATTGTTTACCCTCGTTCCGGAATCATTTGCCATGTCGTACATCGAGCATGCGCGATATGGTGTACTTTATATTTTATTTCTACAGTTTCTGCGTGAAGATTTATTTGTTTGTTATTTAGAGAATTGTTTGTTTTTGTTAAAATTTCCGAAAATCTTTCTCGTTTGTGCACGTATAGCTCGCAGTATCCAGACAAACGGCATCCAGACAATCGGAACCCAGTGTTTTTTGCATATATGGACAGTCAGCACCCTGTAAATTTGTCGACCCGGACAATCGGCACAAGCTTTAACTGTATACCCAGACAAACGGCACCCGATTGAATTGTATACCCATACAAACAGCACCCGATTAAATGCGATTGATAAAGCCCGTCAGCACCTTGTTGAACTAATTTGTCTAAACCGCTAATTGCTTTGGTGAAAGAGATGATTAATAAACCCCGTCAACAAACTGTGTTATCAAACCAAGTCAAAGTCCAAAATTGTATTGCATAAACATAATACAATGTTACAGCACAATAAATAATAGTGACATAATATAAGTGTGGATTGATTAACGTTATCTGCTAATTGGTTTAATAACACCTCTAAACAATTTACAAATATTAAAGAAAATTGAGCTGAACATGATTAACAGGTCATCTTGTTACCAGTTGTTTATAAAAAAGATATACACGTTATTTTACCGAGCGGAACTGTCTTTTTTATTAAAATCGGATTTAGTGTTTGTGTGTCGTATGAATAGACATCGTTGCAGGAAATTAAAATGATCCATTGTCAAAGGTAAGTACGGTTGACATTAAATGCATTATTTTTCTCTTTACGCGATATTGTGTTAGTATGTTGATGCTGCATTAACATTTCTTAAAATTGACAAGAAAAAATGGCGATTATTTTATCCGACGACATAAACAAAAGTTTGCCTCTACAACTTTTCCGGAGAGTGCAAAACGCGTGCAAATCGGGCCATCAAGCAGGAAAAATCGGTATCGAGATTACTGTGTACACACTCAACCCTGTGTATTGTCAAACACGCGTCAATAAACTTGTGCGACATCGTGGCCTAGAGCGTTTTTCTCAATCAGTGTCCGACAGAAGTGATACATTAAAAATTTATTTTATCTTCCCGTGCTTGACCAATTATCCGTAACTGTTAGATCTTCATTATATTTTCGCAAATTATTATTTAATCGCTATCAACTAATTATCCCCGTAATTACCGCTATGTGTCGTCACAATTTACAAACACGTTTCGTTTCACCGATTTTTAAACGTTCCAAATTTGCAAATTTTGTTTATGAAACATTTAACTGTTGTCGCTTGTTTTAATCAATTACAAGCGTGAATTGATTTAAAATTAAAACCGGTGCATCCGATGTATTACTTCAAGCGCAGCCGATCAAACTCACCATTACCCAAACAAAATATATGTAGATGTATACAATATATAATTTGAAAACACCACAATACATGGAGTGGTACTTTTTATTGCAACGATTCTGTCCATATATATAGCTATGACCGGGTACTTTAAATAGGGTGCCTATTGTCCGGGTGCCGTTTGTCCGGATACCGCAAGCTATACGTGTACAAACGAGAAAGCATTTCAGAAATTTTAACAAAAACAAACAATTCTTAAAATAAACAACAAGTAAATCTTCACGCAGAAACTGTAGAAACAAAACATAAAGCACATCACGCTCGATGTACGACATGTCAAATGATTCTGGAATAAGGGTAAACAATAGAAAATAATGACGATTGTTAACAATCAAGTTACAATGTATACAAATGTACATACAAATGTAACAAAACATTCTAGAACTTTGCAAAAATTATACAGTCTGACATATTGAAATATACATGTTCATTCACATTTACCTGTATTTCACCGCGAACCACCGAGGCCGCGGTGGTTCACCGCAATCATGGTGGTCCACCGTGAGATCGATTTCCCGATAACGCCTGCGGTGTTCATCCACTGTCGACGCGATCTATCATGATGGAAACACCTTCCGATCGCGGTGATTTTCCACGCTCACGAAAAATTGTCCACGGTGGGAGTGAGTTGGATGGCAGAAATCGCGCTAGACGTAGTGTATGTTTTTTGTGATTCTTAGTCCTGATAAAAAGCTATTGTATGCAGCTTGTAAAACGTCAGGTTGTCCGCATGGAAAGGCGGGGTTATATTGATTTCTGAATAAAAACTTCATAGGGCAGAATTTAACATGAGATCTTTTACTTTGGTAAACAGTTTGGTAATGTATTTTTATTTTTCTCAGTCTATACTGGGGAACATATTGTTTTTGCCGTGTCTGTTTGTTTGTTGATTTGTTTGTTGGTTTGTTAGCGTCAAACTTTAACATTTGCCATAACTTTTGCAATATTGAAGATAGCAACTTCATATTTGGCATGCATGTGTATCTCACGGAGCTGCACATTTTGAGTGGTGAAAGGTAAAGGTCATACTTAAAGGTCAAAGGTCAAATAAATGGGGGACATAGTATTTCACAAACACATCTTGTTAACATTTCTTTTTATTGTGAATCCTTCTAAATTGTGTTTTCTATAAATTAAGAAAAAAACATTTTGTAAAGCACTACTGTGTTCAGATAGGTCAGTATTATTTCAGTTTAAATGATAATTTTTTTATGTCCCCCAGTCTATACTGGGCAACATATCGTTTTTGCCCTGTCCGTTTTTATGTTGATTTGTTTGTTGGTTTGTTCGCATCAAATTTTATTATTTGCCATAACTTTTGAAATATTGAAGATAGCAACTTGATATTCGGCATGCATGCGTATCTTATGCAGCTGCTCATTTTGAGTGGTGAAAGGTCAATGTCATCGTTCAAGGTCTAAGGTCAAATATATTGGGGACATAGTGTTTCACAAACGCATCTTGTTTTAAACTGCACCCGGATGATGTGTTTTAGCTGGTAAGATTATGGAAAAGAAATTGATTTAAAGCTGTGAAAAGTGGGACTTTACTGTATTTAGTATTATGTAAGTTAGACATTCGGGTATCTTCTATAGAACACAGAAATAAAAACTGGACACTGTCTGAGTGCAGAGACCAGTGTTTGAATGACATAATTATGCCTGCTCTGCACTTTTTAAAAAGTCAATGAACATGTTGTTTGAGTCTCGTGTTTAAAATTGATGTGTACTTGGTTGAATAAGATATAATTAAAACAATATATAAGCCAGTTTAAATAGATTGTTTAATCATTCTTTTGTGATTGGAGACTGTATTTGTAATTTAACCTTGTTTTTTTGTGATACCGGTATTTATCAATGAAAACCCCTTTTAGGGGGTCCCAATTAAAATCCCCCCTTTTGAAAATTTAACTGTCCCTCAGGCATTGAAAGGTACCATATGGTAAAAAACAAATAATAAAGGTAATTTTGTGACTGCAAATTATACTTTTGCAAGTACAGTCCACTCTCATTATCTCGAAGTCTGCGGGAACAAGAAAAAAAATCGAGATAACGAGAGTTCGAGATATCCGATTAGGCGTTTTCAAAGAAAAAATGAGACGAAAATTTACCTTGTTTTTAACATCTAAATACCTGCTAAGTGGTCTAACTAAAGCCGTCACCGTGTGGCATAATACTCTCTACCTGATATATACGCGTTTTTACGAGGCAAGATTAATTTTGCTATTTAATTGCTTAAAATGACGTTTTAAGTATTACAAAATTGCATAAACACATGCGGTTATTATTTTTCTAAACTGTCGAGTAAACATCCGGTAATGTTGCTATTTAAAGTTATAATGATGCAATTGACGTCCAATATGAACATGCGTAAATCACGTTCCGGAATACTGAACTGTACAACTGTACATGTACATTTTGTAGTTTGAAATATTCTTTTAAGTTAGCCATGATAATGACTTTTGGAGTTCAATGATAGAACAAGATTTTTCTAAATTTGCAACGGTTTATATACGCAAAATATAACTCAATGCATTTTGGAATGTTGTTTATAAAAACAAATAGTCTTTTGGCCTTTCTGCAGATTGTGTATTAATTGCAGTTAACTCATGTTAAAAAGTGACAGTTAAAGTGATAGGCCTTACTCAAGTGTTAATCGCTAACGATATTATACACGTGTTATCAGTGATGCAATTAACGGATCAATTTCCTACCGCACAGTATCGGGAGCAGCAGGGCGAAGCGGGACGGTGAAGTATCAAAGAAAAATTTTCTCACCTTTTGCCGACTCTGGGACAGTTATTCGCACTTCGAGATAAACCACAGTAAATACATGTAAAATCGGGACTGGGGACACAATTTTATATCGACATATCGAATTATTCGACATAACGAAAATCGAGATAAGGGATGTTTATTTATATAGAAAAAAAAAGTGAAAAAAAGAGGACATTGAGCTTACTTCGACATATCGAGAATATCGAGATATCCGATGTCGAGATAACGAGAGTGGACTGTATTGATGTAAAACAACATCTAAATAGCTTAACATTACACAGTATTACATACTTGGTTCTGTATTGCTGTGTTCATCTGTGTTGAAGCATTTTCATTAAACAAGCTTGTCCTCAGAAGTGAGTTCCCAGTTGCACTTTTTCCATGGCCAGGTAGTCCAAAGAGGAGAATTCTTAGATCTTAACATATGAACAAAATATATTATTAATACAATGTATATCAATACAATAAACATATCTAATTGACTTTCAACTGACCCAAAAGGACCTTTTCTACAGCTCCCAGATAATTTGTAGATCATTTTCTATAAGTTGAAACAGAACTTCAAGTAATTATAACATAAAGTAATATGCTGCAAAACCATGGCTATTTGTTGTTTTCCTAAAATTACACTAATGTGAATTGCCATTTTATTTACAATATATTTTTTCATGAAATGCATTGTGTAATATACTATAGTGTAATATTTTGTTTGTCCCAAGCTACAGTCAAACAAGAGGCTGCATAGCGGAAAGTGTATATGTATTTTACGCATTTGTAGTCCCTAAGAAAGTAAAATTAGATTAAAGATCTTTCTTACTAGATTCAAGTTTTAATTGCTTCATTTCCAACCCAAACATACTGATGAGCATCAAACAGCATAAAACCTAAAACAGACAGTGAGTTACTCAAGTTACTCACAAGATGTTCTGGTTTTATGCTCTTTGCTCATAGCCATTTTCACTTTGCTTCTCAGTGGGAAAGGGATAACTTAATGTGCTTTTAACAGCATGTTTGATATTATTTTGGATGTATTATTGTATATCGCACCTCCTAAAAAAAATGACCTAATCCGATTGGCTTAAAGCGGTCACGTGCCCATGGAGTATTTTCTGTACACCCCGAGTAATTTCCATACTACCTGAGTAATGGAGTAGTTGGTTGAGATATAATGGTAACACCATTACTGGATATACACCCTCAGTAATTTAATACCATACTGGAGCTTCCCTCTTGTATGGTATGAAATTACTGAGGGTGTATATCCCATACACCGTCAGTTACTAACGGTGTAACTAGGTATGTTCCCCATAATTGTGGGGAAAATAGCAGTTGAAAAACATCACAGGTTCACTGATTATTATTTTTTACAGGTTTTGTCCTGCCTTAAACAATTCTTATATGTTTAAATGCTTGGAAAACTGTTCTGGTTGATAAAAAATATAGTTGCCAGGGCGTTTGGATGGGTCATGTCTGTTCCTTAAAAACACTTAAATGAAACCTTGATAACACATTTTAAGTCATATTCTTTATCCTGAAAGTAGCTTAAAACATTTGTTTGAATGTTTTCTCTGCCAAGATAAAAAAACTAGTTTTTGTCTGTTGAAAATTATAGCCACCAGGGGCAGGGCAGTTTTCCTATTATGGCTTAAGTAAAACTTTGAGAATACTCGATAAGTCCAATTTTTGGAAAATCATCATAGCAGTTTTGCTCAGAACAATTGCTCAAAAGATATGCTCTAAACAGTTCTGTTTGTTTGGGCCTAAGAGAGTGACGTAGGGGATTTGTGATCATTCATATTGTTTTTAAAAATCATGGCTTCCAGAAAGTTGGCTACCATAATAACTCATCATTTGCGGACACTTCAAAATAATAAAAGAGACAAAATTGCAGCTTTTTGAAAATTAAGATACATTATAACTATATTGCATGAATGATTGGATATCGGTATGCTATTTATAAACAGTCAATTGTTTCAACAAATAATAGCAAATAATAGCATGTGCTGATAAAATATTATGCAGTATAGTTAACATTACTTTTCTATATCTTGCACTAAATGCTGTTAGGTAAAATCAGTGTCTATTAACGGTGTACATGGTTATTTAGTCAATAATGCAAATGTAATTGTTCTTTGCTTTGAGGACTTTGTCTGCCAGATTTTATTAACTTAATGCAATTGCAAAAATGTATGATCAAATTGTCAGATAAGCGCAACACAGCAGAATTCTGGAGAAATTCTGGAGCTCCATTGTAAAATACACTGTCAGACAATTTAGTGTCATTTATTATGGACAAAAATCAGTATGTGCAAAAATGTAGGGTCATGAAAGAAAAATTGGGGGCTTAAAACATGGATGTTGGAGTGTCAAAAATAAAAGAATAATAACAGTAGTTTAACCTTATGTTTCTATAGTAAATACTTGTGAATATTACCAGCACCCCTATTACATATTGAAGCATTTTGCCCTCTTGTTAATACCTGAAATGTTGAAAAAAATGTACATTGTCATTAGGAAATAGTTTGAATGATTACCCTCTTTTGACCGGTCAGATCCCAAACCACAGACATGTATCTGATAAAAGTCTTTTGCTTTTCTTTCCAGCTCTCTGGTGATTTTGTTTCGAAAGTATGGTCTTGATGCTTTGGCATTGGCTTCATCCACTGCTTTTAAAATATTCCAAACCATTTCTTCCTTTTCATCTTTGGAAGCTTTGTTTTCAATGAACAACAGTTTGTCTTTACATCGTTTTCTAAGCTCTTGAAATGCCTTCTCTCCATCATCATCTGGCTTTTTGTCACCGTCTTTTATGAAGTTTTTCAATTCATCTTCTGATTCCATACGGGTAAAAAGGACAAAAACGTAGTCATCAACGTCTTTTCCAAACAATTTAAAGAAAATGTCAACAGTTTTTACCAATTCTGATGTAAACCGATCTTCTGAATTAAGTACTAAGAAGATAGCATTGAAGCCTGGCAATGTTATTCCTATGCATTGGACTATTTGTTCATAAACAAATGCATGCTCAGTGGATGTATCAAATATTCCAGGAGTGTCCACAACTTCTAATTTTCTTCCAAATCTTGTTTCTACCTGCAATAAATTATTTATTATATTACAACAATCCAATTGAACAAAGTTTAAAATAAAGGTTATATGACCTAATTCACTGTAAAAATTTGTATTATGCATTAAATATTGTTTAACAATGTGTTATAACAAGTGGGTCATATTTTGTGATGTTTTAAGGTTTTGATTTGTTATAATGCTCTTATTAATATTTTGCCCTACATATTATAATTAATTATATTATTGTTATTATTATTTTCCCATGTAAAAAAACCCAGATGAATTAAGGGAACATCATACTTTTCAGGGGGGGGGGGGGGGGGGGGGGTGGAGGCGACAGGAGAGTGTTGCACACAAGAACTACAATCCAAGTTTAATGTCACAATTCAAGTTTAAAGTTCTAATTTAAGAAAGTTGTACTTGTAACTCATAAATTTGTGAGGCTGTATGGACATTACTTTCCCTAAGGCCAGAGTTTTTTAATAAAAAGATTTTCGGATTTTTTTCCAAAACATGTCCAGTAGGAGGACGGAAAAAAAAAAAAGAAAAAAAAGATGGTGACCAAAAATGCACTATGCTAAAAATGTTATGGTATGAAGTTCTTTGTATATTTTGTGACCAAAATAATAAATGTCAATGAAATTTATTATGTTCTAAACATTCTCATACAAATATTTAGCAATAAACACATTTATTAACAGACCTGCATTTCATACGAATATAATTATAGTTGCATAATTTTCTTTTATCCGAAACAGTTTCTGCTACAAATGAAAATGCACAAACACGCAAATATGTCTTTTGCAAGTAATTCCTTTTGAGACAAAATGAACATCTGAATTAAAAAAAACTCTGGCAAAGTCAATCTTCAAATTGAAAAATCTTAATCTGTCATCCAATCCCCCATGTCACTGCCTAGGCACTTTAATATTCCTCTATTAAAACAACATCTTTTACATGTAATTCAAAAATGAAACACGCCAAGTGTTGCTCGAGTATTAAAAGAAAATACAAACCAAAATCTATTAGTTACAAAATTAACAAGATTAAGCTTGTGATGGTTTAATATTTAAAATTGTAAAACACAAAGCTGAACAAGTTTCCCACTACAATCTTATAGCAAAGAGGAATTATGTAGAGATAGAATAACACATTTTTTTTACAATATATGCAGTATGAAACTAAATTATAATGAATACTATCAACTTATAAAAATACGCAGAAAACATGACACACAGCATAGCATGGAATTATTATTATCATCATCTTACAATGTTATTACCAAACAATGGTTAACATAGTCATGATCATGACACAAGTACAAATCAATTTTAATAGGCCAATGGGGAAATTTTGCACACATATGCAAAGAAACAATATATTGAAAACGCATCATAGAGTACACAGTATATGTCTCTGTAACGAGCTCTTAATCTGCAGTAAATATTTACATTATAACTGAACAAGATTATCTGGATTTATTAAATCCAGCGGTCAGAGACATATGCCCCCCAAACGTGACCTCGAACTTTGACCTAGTGACCTGCAAAATCTTTTAGGCGTCATCTGTCAGTCATAATCAATGTACCCATGAAGTTTCATGATCCTAGGCCTAAGCGTTCTTGAGTTATCATCCGGAAACCATTTGGTGGACGGACCGACAGACGGAACGACGGAATGACATGTGCAAAACAATATACCCCCTCTTCTTCAAAGGGGGGCATAATAATGGTTTGTATTTTATCAATTAATCAGTAATTAACCCTTTGCATGCTTGGAAATTTGTGGTCTGCTAAAATGGTGTCTGCTGAATTGCTACAATTTAATAGCATTTTCTTCGATTTTTTCAAAGAATACTATCAGAATTGCAAACAGTTTTGATCCTGATGAGACGCCACGTTCTGTGGCGTCTCATCTGGATCCAAACTGTTTGCAAAGGCCTTCAAAATTTGGTTCTCACACTGAAAGGGTTAATATAAAAATAAATAAAATCATTATTTTTGGTCAGCCTGCTAATTGCAATGACAGGTTTGCCAAATAATGAATATATTGCATATATTAAATTGTAAAATTTCTTAAATAATTTACAAATGGTTTACCTGGCAGATGGAAGGTAGCAGTAATTCCTCCTCATCGCCATTAGGACATCAAATGCATTTTCTTTTATAATACTACGATCCTGTGTGGTTTGGTACTTTAAAATAGCATGTATGCATTTCAAGTCGCTCTCGACCAAAACATTCACTGGCATAGATGGGTCACACTTAACCTTATCTGTGTCAATCATTGTCTTAGACGCTTCAAGTGAAGCGATTTCGTCGTGTTCATTAACATGTTTGCGCACAACATCGCCAATTGATTGGTCACTAGTGGCTTTGATAAATTGTTTTGTTGTTTTAGCATCCTGGTAAATAATAAGTCCAAACCAGTATAAAGGCATTAATTTGGGTCGTGTCAGTTTTGGAAGGAAAACTATTTGGCAAAAAAATATGGAAATACAACGCCTTTGCAGCAACATTTACGACAATGATTTTTTCCTTCTATTTTCATTGGATTTTAAAAGTATTAAATAAAATTTGTTACTTTGATAATGATAAGTAGTTATATCTCTATTTATAGTGAGAATATTGTGAATAAACATATTAAATTTGGAATACAGATTTATAGTGCTGATTGTGCACTACGTGAGCGAGGTGTTTATTTTGCGGATCGGCTAGTATGAATTACGAGTGTTATAAAGCCCTATTTGTCTGCGTGAACAAATTTGATGCTTTAGATGCACACTTGCACATCATGTGGAGTTCTGCAAACATCATTAGATACAGACAGGCACACTCTTAGGAGTTCAGAATACAGATTTATAGTGAAGATCCTGTATCTTCTATTTACCAGCGTCTCTGCGTCTCTTCGCAAGTTTTTATACGGGTGTTATAGCGTTGGTGAAGTAATGGGCGCCTATAAATCTTTATCCAGATAACGTTCGCATCGTGCTTATAATGTATGTTAAAATCGGGTTTATAAATTATTGGTCCCTAATGATCTGTGCTCAGTTTACATGACATGCGCTTATATACGTCCATTATCCCATAGTTGAACCCTTTAAATATATGCGTCCATAAAATTGAGTGAGATTGGGATATGCATGGGATAACTCATTGATAGATATCTATGGACTATCTGCGCGAATTCGAGTGTAATAGCGTTTGGGAACTAATGAGCGCCGATTATTCTGCGTCCAGACGTTTTTTATATCCCGCGTGAACGGTTATATTCGTGTTTAAAAATGATGGTTTAACGGTAATCTGGGCCCAGTAACATTTACATACGGTCGTACGTGCATTATAGAGCATTTAGAGCCCTATCAACCCGAGTCGAGAGTCAACACATTAAGCATAGGCGGCTCCAATGGAGGGTAGCGGACGCGGCGTACGCCCCCCCCCCCCCCTAAAATCTTCAAAGTAAAGATCAAATCATTTGATGTTTCACACTTAGCTAGATCTAAATCACCTATGTACTCATTTTTATCTTCTTCTTCGAACTCAAAATTGCCCACTAATCACAGACAATCGCTAAAATGTTTTAACTTTATACTCTGTGTCGCCCGGCGTATAAACTATGCATATTTTTGGCATTATAAGAAGGTACTTTGATGAAAGTAAATAAGGCGTGACATGTCCGGAAAGTGGTTGACAAAGCCTTCAAAATCACTTTAATCGTGGGGCTTCCTGGAGGGGGGGGGCTCCTGTTGAGTGTGCTTTAATGCTATTAATTGCATCAAATAACTAAGTTAATTAGATTGATGTACGTGCATGAAATCTCCGCGTGTTTTATTTTATATATTTTTTTTACCATTGTATAATTAATACACCCACCCCCTCCAAAAAAGCATCCAGACAACGTCCACTTCGTGCTTATACGGTACAATTCGGGTGAAACCAGGGATGGATGCCTATTTATCTGCGCCCAGTTAACGTTCACATGCGAATATATGGTCTTAATTGCATTATAGTGTAATAAAACCCAATAAATCTGCATCGTATGGCCTAATAAAACCCAATCAATCAGCATCGAGTGAATAAATTGAGTTTCTTTATACGGTTTCAATTGCATGAAGAAACTCATCCACTTCTGTTTATCTTTGTCCATAGAATATGCACATGTTATTTTACGGATTTAATAGCGTTGAGGAACACATGAACCCATATTGGTATGCGTCTAGACAACGATCACATCGTGCTTATACATCGGGTTTTATAAATGAAGGACAACAAAAATCTCATGTGCTTATCCCTTTACCTCTCACAAATGCACTTTGATGCATTTAAAGTCCTTTAGAAAATTAAATGAAATAAGTCCTTTCTTAACATATTCAAGTTTTAAATGCTTCATTTCCAATCTTTATGTACTGATGAGTAACAAACAGCATAAAACCTTAACAGACTGCGAGTTGCTGTTCTGGGTTTATGCTGGTTGCAAAATCAATTTTCACTTTGCTTCTTATGGGAGAAAGGGTTATACGGTCTATATTACAATTTAGAAGTTATACACTGTAATTACCTTATAATTAATGGATTGTTATTGTCAATGACTTTATGTTCTCTGATAATGTCATATCTTCCGTTTTAAGACAAAAATTGTTACAAACAAAAATGCTTAGAACAAGAACAACATTTATTCAGCAACAAAGCTTATACAAGCTCATAGCTTACATTATATATGGATTATACATTTTATTTATAAGTGATGGTAGAAGATAAAGAATGGACGATATTGTTATGAACTGGTTAACATGGTATGTTTATGAAGGGAATACATGATTTCATATAATATTGCAACTTTTTTAATTAATGACATTAACATGATAAAAAGGAGTACACCTTATTGGTAAATGTGCGTGATGCATATGGATCAATTGTTAGGCTTTAAGACTAAATATATCTAATATGTATATCATTACATACATACATACATACATGCATGCATACATAAATATATACAACTTTATATGGTATTTCAATATGAACTCACATCTATGAGATTTAACCATCCTTGGCCACATAAGTGCCGTTGAGTGCAGTCCTATGTTTGGTTAAATTTATTTGTTGCGAAAACCCGGATTAGACTTAAAATGTTACAAATAAACAATAATTACAACTTTAAGTATTTTAAGATCATCTTTGAAGAGTGTCGCCATAACTAATGCGATAACGACGAATATGGTTAATTTCACAACTATACACAGTTAACATCATACATCTCCTAAAATGCAGATAAAATTGACGTTTTAACAACGCATTATTTACACGAACTTCATCTTTAATATTTACCGATTCAAGGTGAAATGGGAGAAATGGTTTACACACAATCTATACATTGCTGCCATTCACGTCTGTGGAAAACCATCTCGTTTCAAGAAAATCATACCATAACATCGAATAAACTATGAATATACGCAAATGCTAAAAAATGCATTGATTTTTAATCAAGAAAAAAAATAAACTAGCAATAAAAGAACTCAAATATGAACGCTTTTGTTTTGCAGACGAATTACAAAATATAGAAAAGGAGAGCGTATTAATAAAAGAAAGGCACAACATTAAATATATAAGGTTCATCAAACCCGATATTTTTGGTGTATTCTGCAGAATGCGTCTTAAATTAAAGAAGTTAAATCGAACCACTCAACCGTAGATGATATTTATAAAAAAAAATAAACACTTGTTCGATGTGAAAGAAAGCCAAACATGAAAGTACTACGATCAAAGTGCGAATAAAAGTATAAATACATTTATAAATGTTAGCAAAACATGACATTTCTAAACGTTGGAAAATTAATAAATTAACAAAAAAATAATAAAATCCATGGAAAGCAACAACCTCCGGATGAGATTATCAAATGTTCAATAGTAAGACATTCAAAAGCAAACAATAACCATTGGTTTAATCAATTAATATTCTTGTCTTGGTGCGAAGGGAAAAAGTCATAGTTTAAAGAAATTGACGTAAATGATGCCAACAATTATAAACGCATACCTGTATATGGATATTTTCACGGATTTTGGCATGTGTTGAAGTTTTAAAAATAAAAATGATGAAATAAATAAAATAATGTAAAAAGATAAATGTTTACATCGGAATTAAATAGCTCAATAATTAAACAAGAATAAAATCAAAGATAAAAAAGTTATCCTTAACTAGTCTTAAACAACTGACCATTTGAGTAAAAGACTAGAACTTAAACAAGTCGCCCATCTGTGATCGTGTAGTAAGTAATATGTTTATGTTATAATTTATATCAGCAATCATCGTACTGTCACAAAATATAATGATAACAACAGAACTCGCCAAATTATTCCTTCGTAATGCATTAAATTTTTAATGTGTTTAAATCATCAAAATATGCAAATACTGTAATATTGTAGAGCTTAGTAAATGTTCAGTATTACCGATTCCTCGCAAAAAAAAAACTACAACGAAAATTTTGAAATCTGAAAAAAAAATCAATTTCGTCAATTTACCAAAACGTGAAAAGGTCCATTTAACAAAACAATGGTACAAATCTATTCACAAGAGGCAAATTAATATCAGACATCAGAATTTTAATATGTTCACTATTTACAACAAATGTAAATGATAAAGGAAAATTATGTCGCATGTTTCGTTTACAAAACAATGTATGACCTTAGCATCTTAGGCCGAAAAGTAATATATGAAAATATAATAACACAATTTCTTAAATTTCGCCTAATGAGATGTATAACTCTGTCAAATGTTATGTATCATCCTCTTATCCATATTTATACTCATACCAAGTTTCAATGAAATCCGCCAAAGCACTTCCAAGATATGGCTCCGGACACAAAAAATTATTAAAATATTTTCGCAAACTTAATGATAAATCCGAAATGTTGTTTACATTTCGTGACGTCATTTGACGTTGCAATGTTATTTCAGCAACATAACAAAATGCGATTGGTCAATCAAACGAAAATAAGCCAATGAAAATCCTTAAAAAGTATATTACACATGTGTAAGATAAAAATATTCGTAATGATTATATTACAAGGGGAAGCAGGGTATGGCATGTGATAAATATATATCTGTATTGAAGTAACTGTTAATTACACACTAAGCACACTCACAAGTTGAACTAAGTTGTGTTGGTCATCATTGCTATCACAACCCTTCTTTGCTGCCTTATTCATGTGATATCTGATCACTTTTTTGTAGGGGCAAATCTCCTTTTAGTTCTTGATGGAGCAGGTGTTACATTCTTCATAACAAATGAGGTCAGATGGCATTGCATTTCTTCAACATTTGCAACGCCCTCTTCCACCACAAGTTTTTTTAATTTTTGAGGTAACATCACTGTCGATACGTTGCAACAGCCCAGCGTTCTGTTGAAGATTCAATAAGAAATTTAAATAGCAGCAATTAATATAAACATGCACTTTGCAAACATTATCACCCCAATGTACGATCATCTGCATTTTAATACAGATCTTCAAGCTAATATAAATACATTATTATAAAGAGGTGTCAAATTGAAAAGATGTAGATGTCTCAGTGTCTGACAGACAGTGTGACCCCAGAGTGCGTTGTTGTTGATTAGTTAAGATAATCAGTAAAATTTGAATCTTACATTAACAAGAGCTTGTTAACAGACAAAACAGCAGCCCCCTAGTGGATATTTGCTGCATTTTATTTATATAACCATAGCTATCAGCAATTTGAACCATATTAAAGAAACTGACACGAAGTGCATATTCCCAATACGGCCATTTATGCCCTCCAAACTTTATCAACTCTGCTTACGTACTTTTTGAGTCAGCACGCTTTTAGTTTCCACTCATTTCTTTAAACTCAGCAACAATAATTTGCGCAGGAGGCAAAAAAAAATGAAGGAAATTGTACATTCAACTTTTTGTCCCTCTTTCAACATACCAAATTTCATCAACCTAGGTAATTTACTAGTTGACATATTGCAATATGCTGATTGCGAAGATGGACATACACACACACAAACGGAATGACAACTGCAAGTTCAATATACCTATGCCTTTCGGCAGGGAATAATAAAGAAATTATAATGGAAACCAGGGCATAATCTTTATGTCCTTCTTCTCCTCATTATTTCGTTATTATTATCTTAATTATTGCAAAACTTTGACTTCTTAAGAAAGTCTTTAAACAGTCATTTTTAATAAAAGTCCATATAAATCTTTCGACCACTGGCGTGTGGCTACCTTCGATTCCAGGAGCATGCTTTTAACAATCTTTAGTTTTATTATTTGATGTCAAATAACAACTATCAAAACTCAAGCATTAAGAGAAAATTAATTGTAAGTTATTTTATTATACACATCATCTTTTAAGGAAAGATCTAGGATAATGTAAAGGTACAGAGTGCTGCCAAACAAATCAGGTTTAAAGCTGGAGCAGTCTGATGACATTTTTAAATATTCTGCGTAATCCTATTCATCTTTCAAAAAGTCAAATTCAAAAGATTTTTACATTTTTTTAAATTATTACGTGCCAGGTAAACAAGAAATCCCCATGATGGGGCAACTGTTGACAATTTTGATCACATGTTACAGCAAATAAATCAACAGAAATTTAACTTTACAGAGTGTTACTTTACATATCAGTACCTCTCCACTTGTATGGTACTTGTGTTCGATGTTAGGAAACACCACCATTATCTTCTTGATGCCTTTACTCAGATCACTCCTCACATTAGAAGCAGCCATTTTTTGTCCAGCTCGCTTGATGAACCCTTGTATTAAATGACATAATGTTGACAACCTAAACAGTGCTTAAAACCAACAAAAGAAAAAAATGATTGGATGAAGATGTTTAATTTAATTGTCATCATATTTTGCTTATCACACTTTTACAGAGGTAAAAACAATAAAAATGAGGCAAACACAATACAAATGTACATTTTGTAGGAATCAGAAGAAATTGATGATATAACCAGTGGATTTTGAGCATTGGTGCAATAGTAAGGTTTCTTAAGTGTTATGATTGCAATAAAACAATGTAATGTACAGTAATTGTCCTGCTTGTGGGTAAATTAAATAAAAGAAAAACAACACATCCAACCTTTTCAGGGGTGAATATCAACACTTCCTTCAGAATGATAGAAGCAGGACAGTCCAATTTTTTGGAGAGCTGCACTGCATGCCTTGTTTTCTATTTAGCATATGAATGTTGCTCACTGCTAACTGTCTTTGTCTGAAAAGTATGTTAATATCTTTACAACTTTATGTACATGAAAATGCATATTTTGTCTGATATCACACAGTGTTGAGTTTTGACAACTATTTGGACCAAATTTGTTTAAGAACAGATACTGTAAGTCTAATTTCATCATAATATTAGTCAGTATAAAACAAAAGGGTAAACATTTTACTCTTCATGGAATGATCTGATCAATGTTAGCATTTTACCAAGTCCAAAGAAATAAATCTTATATTTTTATCTGAGCATTCATCAAGACAATAAGAACAAAAATTTTTGTTTTGCACTGAAATCAACACCATTTTAAGAACATTTTTAAAATCCTGTGTCCATCATTACATGTACATTGTTTATTTTTGCATTAAATGGCTTACAGGATGCGCTACATTGATGTTTCAAAGTTTATATATAAAAGATTTTTGTTCATTTAGCTGATTCATCTGGATCCTATTTTTTAACAAAATTGTTGTTAAATACAATGCTTTCCAATTCAGTAAAGACTGATTTATATGAGACATTGCTATTGTATTGTTTATGAAAAAAAAGATTCTGCATACTAACAAGGTGCTCAGGTAAGCTAACAAGAGCACCGCATTAAAGGTGCCACGCTCGGCTGCGGGTGCAGTTTTGAATACATGAAAGCTTGTCAGATTTTTTTGTGTTTTTTTTAAGAGGTCACAGTGACCTTGACCTTTGACCTAGTAACTCAACAAGAGGGCCATGATGGCCCTGAATTGCTCACCTGACTCATTAAGATCAGATGAAAACTATGACCTCTATTGTCTACACAATGTTTTTCTATGATTTGACCTAGTGACCTAGTTCCTGACTCTAGATGACCCAAATACAATCCCAATCCAGATTTCATCAAGATAAACATTCTGACCACAGTTCATAAATATTGGATGAAAACTGTGACCTCTATTGTCAACACAAGGTTTTTCTATTTATTTGACCTAGATTTTTACCCCAGATGACCCAAATACAATCCCACCCAGATTTCATCAAGAATTCTGACCAAATTTCATAAAGGTTGGATGAAAACTGTGATCTCTAATGTCTACACAAGGTTTTTCTATTATTTGACCTAGTGACCTGGTTTTTGACCCCAGATGACCCAAATAAAATCCCAACCCAGATTTCATCAAGATAAACATTCTGACCAAATTTCATAAAGATTGGATGAAAACTGTGACCTCTATTGTCTACAGAAGGTTGTTCTATTATTTGACCTAGTGACCTTGTTTTTGACCCCAGATGACCCAAATACAATCCCAAACCGGATTTCATAAAGATAAACATTTTGACCAAATTTCATCAAGATTGGATGCAAACTGTGACCTCTACTGTCTACACAAACAAATTGTTGACGGACGGACGCACGCACACACGCAGGCACGCACAACGGACACCGGACATCACACGATCACATAAGCTCACCGTGTCACTTCATGACAGGTGACCTAAAAATATGTGTCGGAGATAAACATGAACAGTTGTGGTTAAAATCCCATAGAAACAAAAGCTGTTTGTAAAACATGCATGCCCCCCTATATGGGCTATAAGTTGTAGTAGCAGCCATTGTGTGAATACGTTTTTTGTCACTGTGAATGGTGGTGGTGGTGTAGTAGTAGTAGTAGTAGTAGTAGTAGTAGTAGTAGTAGTAGTAGTAATAGTAGTTGTAGTAGTAGTAGTAGTAGTAGTAGTAGTAGTAGTAGTAGTAGTAGTAGTAGTAGTAGTAGTAGTAGAAGCCCCGAGCCAATTATCGCTTAGTCTTAACAACTTTTGATCTCGTTGACGCAAGTCGGTATATTCCCCCGGGTCAAATGTGACGCATGACGTAATTTTCTCAAGAGTCAAAAAGGGGTCTTCAGTAATTTTCAAGCGTCAAAACCCGGGAGCTCGGGTCAAAGGAAAGCCCTGATAATTTGTTAAATAATCAGAGCTTGATTCAATGTATTCAAAATGACAATAATGGAAGGTAATTGTATTTCTCTTCAACTTATAATTGATAATATTTGACAACAATTTCATTAATAATATTCACTCTAGTCAAGGTCTACAAAACGGTAGTGTCAATATTGTAAGGAAAACAAAAATGGAAATGCCGATTTTTTGGTTCTATAATCGATTATTTTACGATTATACTATCAATTTCATGATTTTAAATTTGTGCTTTTGCATCGTTAAAACAATTAAATAAAAGTATCTTGTCTTCATTGCGATTTCTCGTGTGAAGATTGGCAGACGACATCTTGAAAACTTTGACAAACATGCGGTAGCAGTTTCTTTACAGCAAAATGTTTGTTTTCTAACCATGTTGCCAAATTGTCCTTACAATACTGACTCGACGAAGGTCTACAAAACGGTCGTGTCTATGGTCCCAGTGTCAATATTGTAAGGAAAACAAAAAGGAAAGCTAAATGTGTTTCTTTCAAACCAACTATTTTTTAAAGATTAACATGTCTCTCTTTTCTCTTTTCATTAAAATATGTTTGAGTTTCTTTCAAACGCCAGCTGGTTACAACCACAACAATCAATTAAACTTTGAAGAATAATTAATTTATGCTTCTTTCAACAGAAATCATTACGTTTAGATATATGAACAAAATAATAAAATGAATTTACCTGAATTACCCAAGTTTTTTGTGCTGTAACCAATTATGTAGGTTATTCGTATCAATTTCATTTCTTTTTATGTAAGCTTTTGCATCGTCAAAACAATAAAATAACATTATTTTGTCTTCGTTGCGATTTCTCGCATGGAGATTTACAGACGCCATCTTGAAAACTACGACCAACTTTCGGTATCAGTCTCTTTACGGCAATTTTTTTGTTTCCTTACATCGTTGCCAAATTGCTCATACGAAACTGACTCGACGATTAATTTGTGGTCTCGCCACCATTTTGCATGTTTTCAGTAAAAATGATCGATGTTACAGAAGCGCTTATGATACATTTACACGCGATATCGGTAAACGCTTTAAATAAATTACTTCTCTAAAACCCGAAACGCGTTTTGTGTCTAAAACCCGGCTTTTGGCACCCGAAAAAAAATCCGAGATTGAAATTATATAATTTTTTTTTTTTTGGTTTCGTCAAAAATAGGAGTCGGCGGGTCCGAAAATCTATTTATTAAAAAACTCTGGCCTAAGTGACCAGTATGATGAAAAAGGGAGCATACTCCAAGGTTCAAGGTCAGAGTTAATTATTTTAAATCAAGTTAAGCAAATGCTTTATGTGATGGGAAGTAGTGTAGAAAATCAGGTCTCTAGGTCATATTAAGAAAATGTTTACTTTTTCATGATCATTACATGTACTGTGCTCACCCTGGATGGATTGTTAAAGAACATGCAAAATTGCACCTGGGTTGAAAGCATCTGAAAACAAGGTCCCCAAGTCAAATCTTAAACTAGAAATGGCGCGACAGAGGCCGACTCGTATCCCCATGCCGCAAGCTACCATGTGTTTAAGTTTCAAGGTTCTAATGATAAAGGTGAAGGAGGAGAGAGTGGCCAGGACGGACGGACGAAAGGGCAATTTTGGGTGGGTGTGGCCTATGTGGGCGGGGCCCTGGGGTGGGTAATGTGGCTTGGATTTTAATTACACTGAAATAGCTCGGGATCTTGACCACCAAACTGGATAAGATTTTAATTTGGCTGAAATAGCTCAGGATCTTGACCACCAAACTGGCTTGGATTTTAATAAGGCTGAATCGTTTGGGGTGTTGACCACAAAACTGGCTTTGGATTTAAGTTATGCTGAAATAGCTTGCGGTCTTGGCTGCCAATCTGGCTTGGATTTTAATTATGCTGAAATAGCTCAGGGTCTTGACAACCAATCTGGCTTGGATTTTAATTATGATGGAATAGCTCGGGGTTTTGACATCCAAAATGGCTTGGGTTTTAATAATGATAAAATAGCTTGGGATCTTGACCACCAAATTTGCTGGGATTTTAATTTTGCTGAAATAGCTTGGGGTATTGACTGCCAATCTGGCTTGGATTTTAATTATGCTGAAATAGCTCGGGGTCTTGACTGCAAATTAGGCTTGGATTTTTATATGTGCTGAAATAGCTGGGATCCACCAAACTTGCTTGGATTTCAATTATGCTAAAATCGCTCGGGGTCTTGACCGCCAATCTGGTTTGGATTTGCTGAAATTGCTCTTGATCTTGACCACTGAACTGGCTTGGGTTTTAATTATGCTGAAATAGCTTTGGGTCTTGACCGCCAATCTGGCTTGGATACAATTATGCTTAAATAGCTCAGGCTCTTGACCACCAAACTGTCTTGGATTTTAATAAGCCTGAAATAGCTTGGGGTCTTGACCACAAAAATGGTTTAGATTTTAATTATGCTGAAATAGCTTGGGGTATTGACCGCAAAATGGCTTGGGTTTTAATTATACTGAAATAGCTTGGGATCTTTACCACCAAACTGGCTTGGATTTTAATTATGCTGAAATAGCTTGGGGTCTTGCCTGCCAATCTGGCTTGGATTTTAATTATGCTGAAATAGCTTGGGGTCTTGGCCGCCAATCTGGCTTGGATTTTAATTATGCTGAAATAGCTCGGGGTCTTGACCGCCAATCTGGCTTTTATTTTAATAATGCAGGAATAGCTCGGGGCTTTGACATCCAATTTGGCTTGGGTTTTAATTATGACGGAATAGCTCGGGGTTTTGACAGCCAAAATGGCTTGGGTTTTAATAATGCTAAAATAGCTTGGGATCTTGACCACCAAACTTGCTTGGATTTTAATTTTGCTGAAATAGCTTGGGGTATTGACTGCCAATCTGGCTTGGATTTTAATAATGCTGAAAAAGCTCAGGGTCTTGACCACCAATCTGGCTTGGATTTTTATATGTGCCGAAATAGCTGGGATCTTGACCACCAAACTGGCTTAGATTTTAATTATGCTAAAACGCTCGGGGTCTTGACTGCCAATCTGGTTTGGATTTGCTGAAATATCTCTGGATCTTGACCACTGAACTAGCTTGGATTTTAATTATGCTGAAATAGCTTGGGGTCTTGACCGCCAATCTGGCTTGGATTTAATTATGCTAAAATAGCTCATGATCTTGACCACCAAACTGGCTTGGATTTTAATAAGCCTGAAATAGCTTGGGGTCTTGACAACAAAAATGGCTTAGATTTTAATTATGCTGAAATAGCCTGGGGTCTTGACCGCCAAAATGGCTGGGGTTTTAATTATACTGAAATAGCTTTGGATCTTGACCACCAAACTAGCTTGGATTTAAATTCTGCTGAAATAGCTTGCGGTCTTGCCCACCAATCTGTCTTGGATTTTAATTATGCTGAAATAGCTTGGGGTCTTGACCGCCAATCTGGCTTGGATTTTAATTATGTCGAAATAGCTCGGAGTCTTGACATCCAAATTGGATTGGGCTTTAATAATGCTGAAATAGATTGGGATCTGGACCACCAAACTGGCTTGGATTTTAATTATGCTGAAATAGCTTGAGGTCTTGACTGCCAATCTATCTTAGATTTTAATTATAAATTAGCTCGGGGTCTTGACCGCCAGTCTGGCTTGGATTTTAATTATGCCGAAATAGCTCTGGCTCTCGACCATGAGATGTTCAGGATTAATTTGAAGTCAATTGGTCAATAAATGAAGAAGTTATGTTGGAACAAAATTTTGGCTGCCGGTGTGGTCAATGTGGGCAGGGCGCCCCAGGATTGGTAATGGGGCCATGCATAGTTGAGATTGACCGTATTGTCATAAGAGATGTTCAATATCATTTTGAAGTGAATCAGTGTAGAAATGAAGAAGTTAATTTTTTAAGAATGGCACGGCTGAGGCCGACGCGTATTCCCAGGCCGCATGTTTGACCAAGGAGGCGCCCCAGGGTTGGTAATGGGGCCATGCATAGTTTAGATTGACCGTATTGTCATAAGAGATGTTCAGTATCAATTGAAAGTAAATCTGTGTAGGAATGAAGAAGTTAATGTAAAATAACATAAAAAAATGAGTGAAAATCTCTGACCTGGCCCCATGTTCACAAAACGATTTTGCAATTGAAAATCGATTTTAACTGACATCGATTTTCTTTTTTGCCTATCAACTACAATGGAAATCCATTTTCAATGACAAGCAACATCGATTTTCAATTGCAAAAAATGTTTTGTGAACACAGGGCCTGGCCTCACCCCAACCCCCATAACATTTGACGCAGGGGTCAGATCGAAATTCCAAATAGTGCAGGGTCGCACATATGCTCATAGCTTCCATGTGTGTAAGTTTCAAGGTTCTAGTGCTTTTAATGTAGGAGGAGATAGTGGCCAGGACGGACGGATGGCGGAGATAACCACAATATCCCCACTCTTTTTAAAAAGCATGGGGATAAAAAAAATAATTGTTATCTTCTAAAAGCCATATTCACCACTCAATCTGGATGAAAGTTGGTGATAATGTATTATTAAGATAATATAAAGACCAAGCTTGAAACTGGCTTCATTAAAACACTAGGTCACTAGGTCAAATCTGAGAAAATCTTCTGTAACAAATCTAGAGGCCACATATCTTACTAAATCTTAAAAGCGAGATTATACGATTTTTTATATGTGTTAAATTGTAATATATTGATAAATATGTTACAATAACACAAAATAGGCAAGAAAAAAAAATTTCATTGAAGACGAATTTCATAAAATGCAGCAAATACATTAATTAGCGCCCCGAGCCGATCGATTGTGACGAAGATATTTCGTACATATTTTCCTACAATAACAGAAGCATTCGTGTTTTTATTAGGATCAGAGTTAGTGTTGGTGTGTCGTATGAATATTATATCGATGCAGGAATTTTAAATTAACCACTTAACAAATTTTAGATTCACATCGTACATATGCATGATTTACATGCTGGCGAATTCGACTTTACAGCCTTTTTCGATTTCAGAATTAAATATCTGCATACATGCCATAATTTTTCAGACCAATTCCGGGACTTTGAGTTAAATTGTCCGGGACTTTTGCCGATTTTCCGGGACATGTATAAAATGTAGCGATATTTATAGACATATGCATTTTTGGTACGTTTTTTTTTGTTTCGCATTGTTAATTGCAAAAGTTTGAAAGCCTATCCGAAATACACTTGATCTATTAACGTCAAATTAAACATAACTACTTCCGTGACTAGATACAAGCCACGTGTTTTCAGTGTAAGCGTTCTAAACATAGATGGTGACGTCACTGCGTTATTGTTATTAAGACCGGTGTGTAACGCGTAGTTGTTGATACGCCTTTATTCATTTATAACATGGCGAACGCAATTCAAATTCACTTATTATTTTTAACGTTATGTTTACTGGGGATTTAGAACAAGACAATAATGAACCTATAGTGAGGATGACGTTTTTATATGCTTACTTTTTTACTCAACTTCTTTGTCGTTTAAACGTGCGAACATAAACTGCTTTTAATTTTTTATTCAGCGATAATGAACTTCAGGTGTGTGAACAACTATCCTTTGCCCTTACGCAGCGGGAAATAATGACGTAGTAGATTAAAGTCAATTAACAATCACATTTAACAATGCTGCCTTTTCGGTTTGACCGCGAACGTGAGACAATAGATATGATAACAGGACCCCTGTTAATTGATCGATTTTGACACGTAGCGTAGTCTGCCTATTCGGGTAAGCATTGTCATGGAGACGCTGCAGATATACACAGATTCGAGGTGCAGTTAAGCCTAAGATAAGGTACATGTATATATGGATTTTGTAAATACCGGGACATTTGACAGATTTCCGGGACAGCGGGACAAGTTCCTCATTTCCGGGACTGTCCCGGACAATCCGGGACGTATGACATGTATGTATCTGGCTTATTTCGCATTTTTTTACACATTTTCTTCTTAACTTTTATTTTAATGTATATTAAAATATATGTTTAATAAGTTTTTTTACACCTTTTTTATAAATTAATAAATATTTGACAAAATCGTATATACTCGCTTAAATAAACATGCTTATCTTGACTAAATCTAGACCAAGTCTGAATCTGGAACATGTGCATCCAAAAATTAAGTCACCAGGTCAAATGTTATAAAATCTTGATAATCCACTGTAAAGGTTAAATTTGTGACTCAATCTTTATTAAACTTGATCAGAATGTTGACCAACATATTATTAAGGCTGAGTTTCAATCTTGTTCAAGTTCCTCCATTAAAGCGGGTATATACGATTTTTTTATATGTGTTTAATTGTAATATATTGATAAAATATGTTACAATAACACAAAATAGGCAAGAAAATTTATACATTACAGCCGAATTTCATAAAATGCAGCAAAGACAAATTAGCGCCCCGAGCCGATAGTGACGTACATATTTTCCTACAATAACGAAGCATTCGTCTTTGTATTATAAACTACGAGGGGTGTTCCAGAAGTTCGTGGATTTTCGCTATAACTTATTAGTTTGCTGGTAAAAGTAAATGAAATTTACATATTATACAAACCAATTATCACGGACTTTATATATAAGCTAAAAATGCATGAATTCCATAAAGCGCGTTTGAAATGCGTTGCCATAGAGACCTCAGTAACGACATGCGGCGCACTCGTGTATATTATTATAAGTATGAGCGTTACGCGAATTTAAATTTGGTTTAAATGTCGTTGATAAACAGAATTTACGGCAAATTTCACGTTGCATCGCCTAAGTCCTCCTTACAGCCCAGATTTGGCCCCTATGGACTTCCGCGTCCTCCCGGAAGTTAAATCACAGTTGCGCGGTATTCGCTTTGCAAGTAAACAGGAACTTACAGTTGCAGCAAAGCGAATCGTGCCGTCTTTTGACGCTGACTGGTATAGAGACACTTTTGACAAGTGGATTTCCTGACACATAAAGTGCATTCGCGTTGGAGGTGATTATGTGGAAAAGATTTGACAGTTGTTAACTTCATAACGTCATTAACGTTAAAAAGAAACGTTACACATGCGTCGGTGTGCGCATTGTGCACATGTTTAAATCTCTGATATATATATTTATTGTTTTATGTATTTCCATGATATTTGGAGAGTATATTTGGAAAGGACGAAATATTCTTAACATGCTATTTGTTTGTCCATTTATGTTACCAAATGAAAGTTATAGCAAAAATCCACGAACTTCTGTAACACCCCTCGTAAGTTTAGATGCACATCGTACATGTATGGTATACATGCTGGCGAATTCGGCTGTACAGCCGTTTTCAATTTCATAATTAAATATCTGGCTTATTTCGCATTTTTCGACACATGTTCTTCTTAACTTTTATTTTAATTTGTATTGAAATATATATATAATAAGTTTTTTACACAGTTTATATAAATTTATAAATATTTGACAAAATCGTATATACCCGCTTTAACTTGGTCCAAAAAAGGAGGTCAAATTCATTAGGTCAAATCTTAGAAAATCTTGATAACCACTTTAGATGCTTGATTTATGATTCAATATTGATAAACTTATTCAGAATTTTCTTTTTTGCAATACCTATGCTGTTTTTGGATCTAGGTCATGCACATGAGAAAACTAGGTCACCAGGTCATATTATAGAAAAAGCTTAGTACCACTCTTGAGGCCACATTTATGACTGCATCTTTATGAAACTTGATAAAAATGTTTTATCATGACTGAATTAAGACCAAATTGAAATCTGGGTCACTGCATCTACAAACATGTGCACCTGGTCAAATCTTTAACAAGAAATATCTTTAAAAAAAGATATTCGGCGTATATCCTGACTATCCTAAAGTTAGGAAATTTACATTTCTAGTTTATTAAATCAAAAACAAAGGCTTACGTATTTTGTATTCTTTTTTCACTTAATAGTCGCAAATTCAGGGCATGAAATGTTTGTAATGAAGTGCATGTATTATAAACCGCGTAATTTTACCACATGAGATCTCATCATATGTGTCCTCACATAGTTTATTATGAATGTATTTCTTGATCATTGAAACATATGATATGTCGATATTTGATGAGACACAGTTTTCTGTCCACACATTCAAATACCACTGTTACATCTTTGTGATGGAAAAATTGGTCTTGTGACATATGTGGCTAGCGTAGCTTAAACTCAGCCTGCCCATTTGCGCAGTCTGGTTAGGGGTCACGCTTTCTGCTATAAAAAAAGCATGCACGGTTTCATGATATCTCCAGAGTAGCCATTTTCATTATGCATATCCTGACAAGACTGCGCAGATTTGCAAGCTGGACTGGAGCTGCGCAGGCATGATGTAACAAAAGACCCGTTTTCAAATGACACAGGTCTTCAAAAATCTCATTGCATCTTGTAAATGGAATATCAAACTGCGAGAACTTTCCAATAGGAAATTGAAGTCAGACTGTGTTATTAATAGCAAACTAGCAAATATCATTAGTCTATTCTGGCTTGCATACGTCCTACATGTGTGGCTATATAATTGAACAATTTCCCTACTATCAGGGACACAAGACAAATGACATGTTCTGTTATATTTTCATTCATTTCTTTCCCTTAAATTTGTTTTATTTGATATCTTGAAAGCAATAATGTGTTATCAACATAAGGTATATTCCATCTTCCACTGATACTGGCACAGCACAGATTTTGAAAGTCTTGGGGATGGAATTTACCGGCAATGCGCAATTGTAACTTGGCAAAAATGTGTGTCTAAGTTTTGTTTAAACATGCAGAGAGACGTCCGCATCTCTCTACACTGAACACTGTTACGTCCTATACTACGCAGACATGGTGATTTTGCCAATGCTTTGGGGGATATATAATATGCTCAAATAAGCCAATGGAATAAATGAAGTGTACACTGTAACTTCAATATATCACGGTCCATTATATCGTGTTGTCCAATATATCCCGTATTGGCTATGGCTCCCAAAAATCTGACAAGCATGATCCCGAAACATGTTTTAATCTGAGAATTTTCTGAGAAAAAAAAAGGATTCTAGTTAGTTTTTCAACCTTTTTATGCCCCTGAAGGTGGGCATATATTGATCGCACTGTCAGTCTGTCTGTCTGCCTGTCCATCCCACTTTTGCGTTTAGGTTTGAAAATGCTCATAACTTCTATTTCGCTTCAGATGTAACCTTCATCTTTGGTATGCATGTGAATATGGACAAGGCCTTTCCATATGCACACAAATTTTTGACCTTAACCTTGAACTTAGGGTCCGCGTTTAGGTTTCAAATCTGCGTTTAGGTTTCGCAAAAAGCGTTTTTCGGGGGCATATGTTTTCCGATGGAGACAGCTCTTGTTTCACCCACTTTAATTTTCTGTATAAACCGACATTCATAAATCCAGTTTTGTCCAGATTGTTTGCTTTCATTGTAAATCACTTGCACACTTGTGTATGTGTACTGCGATAAACAATAACACCGCTTGCCAAACTTCACAGGTCATTTCGAATGTCACCATTCTCTATTGAATTTGCTTTGAATTGCTGAATACACACCAGTCCACACATGAAGGTGTATACAATTAGAACTGTTAATGTCACAGGTAAATACTTACGTATCTCAACAATCTTTGCGCGCTAGATACAGTGTAAACTACTTGCTTTTTATTTAGAAGTAAAGATCCCTCAGTTTGTCAAAATGCACTACTATTAAAGCCCATTGTTTCCATGAGGATGAATGTCATGATATTGTGCATGGGGTCTCATTTGTGTATGCTTTCTTGAACAATAAAACTGGGCAATGGTTTTCGGATTACAAATTTAATTATACCAATTGAAAAATACTTACATGGAATAATGTTTTGTGTTCTACCAATGTATAACATATGGAGATAACACATAATTCAATAAGGTACGTAAATAGCATGTTTTGAAATTGCCAAACTACTCTAATGCATACATATACATGCATGAACGACCTGTCAAGTTATATCGCGCACCAGACATGTCACGGTTGCCATCTTTTGACCCCACAAACAGCGATATATTGGAGTTGCAGTGCATTCATTTACGACGGGTCTGCTGGCGATATGTAAAAGGTGAAAAGCTGGGTTAAACAGCTACGCCGAAAAAAATCTTACCACTCTAGGGGCAATATTTGATGACTCAAGCTTGATGCAACTTGGTCATGCTGTTTATCTTTACAATATCTAGGCCAAGTTGAACCCTTGGTCAAATCAGGGTCTAAACACAAGGTTATTAGGTCAAATCTGAAAAAAGGTACCACTCTGAGGCAACATTTAAGACTCTTAATGTCTTAGGCTTCTTGGTCAGAATGATAATTGTGACATGACGGCAAATCTCTTCAGCAAGACTAGTGGTATACCGTGAATTCAGGTGAGCGCTTAAGGGTGATCATGTGCCTCTTGTTAGGATTGTTCAACTAATTTTATAATAGTATTTTTGTAAAACCCACATATTTTATCCCACTTGATGAAACAGAATGTTTATCTGGATAATATATTGGCGAAGTTTGAATCCGGATCATACAAAACTAGTGTCTCAGGTCCTTTCTTAGAAAACCTTGTCTAGAGGCAACAATTATGACTTGGCCTTGATGAAACTTGCTCAGAATTACCTTGGCATTGTTTAGGCTGAATGCAAATATGGATTGCATGTGTATAAAAACTCTTCTTTTTCTTAGAAAAACATTGTTAACACTCTAGAGTTCACATTTATGAATCAATCGTGTGGAAATTTGTTCAGTATTTTTAATTGGACAATATCTAGACTGTGAAAACTACATGTATATTCTTGTTGTACACACAAATTGCAGATGACTACCATTAAAGGACAGAATAGTAGCATTAAGCATTTGACAAAATGCAATGTTTAACCCTCAGGCCCTTACTCCAAGGTCACAATTAAAGCTCAAAGTTTAGAACAAAGCCTCAAGCATGACACAGATTTTTTCTGCATAGCTGTTTAACCCAGTTTTTCACTTTGGTTGACCTTTTTAAGCGTCCCATGAAATTTGAATAAAAATATATTACCAATAGGCCAGACATTTTTTGTAGTAGAAAAATCTACAAACAGTTGACTTTTTGTTTTGTGAAGTATGTGGTATATAAAGGAATAAAGCCTTTTGCTTGAGGGACAGAACAGACAGACAGAACTCTCAACATCAATACAGTTTGTGTGCGCCCCTTTATATTTAGGAGATTGTCAGCGCTAGAGCATTAGTACTCAAAGGCTATGTGCTCATATTAAGTAATTACTACCATATTGCATTCTGTGTACTAGTATATTTTAGAAAATAAAAGTTTTTTTTTTCTAGGGATGCAAGAGGTTAACCCGTTGACGTACTGAAACGACCAGTTGATCGGTTACATTTTCGGAAAAAGGTTAACCTGACAAAAATAATTTGAATATGCTTTTTTGTTGGAATATTTTTTCTCTTTTTATGTTCCCCAAAAATCATAGCGCCTTCAATATTTTACCGATTTCTTACATATTTGCATGTAGGAACCTTGCATGGACCTCTATCTTTTGATGATGTTTGAGGTCACTGGGGTCAAGGTCAAGGTCACCATGGCTAATAACAGATTTTTTCGTCACAATTTTGTTAGAGTTTCTCATGCATAGCACCTTCAATATTTTTCCGATCTCTTACATATTTGGCATGTAGGTACCTTTCATGGACCTCTACCTTTTGATGAGGTTTGAGGTCACTGGGGTCAAGGCCAAGGTCACCAAGGCTAATAATAAATTTTTCTGTCACAATTGTGTTACAGTTTCTCATAGCGCCTTCAATATTTTACCGTTCTCTTACGTATTTGGCATGAAGGTACCTTGCATGGACCTCTACCTTTTGATGAGGTTTGAGGTCACTAGGGTCAAGGTCAAGGTCACCAAGGCTAAAAATAGATTTTTCTGTCACAATTTTGTTCGTTTCTCATAGCGCCTTCAATATTTTACCGATCTCTTACATAATTGGCATGTAGGTATTTTGCATGGACTTCTACTTTTTCATGAGGTTTGAGGTCACTGGGCTCAAAGTCAAGGTCACCTAGGCTCATAATAGATTTTTTAAGTGGTTATCAACACATAGATTGACAAAGCACATCATCGAGGAGCATCCATCAGTTTCACTGATATTCTTGTTCATAAAATAATTCGTACGATTTTACGTTTTGCGCCCGACATACTTCCAATTGGCGCTGGCGACTAGTAAGAAAAACATGCCGCACCATCGACGGTAAAAAATAACGTGTCAACAAACAAGGCAATAAAGCAATAAATCAGTTCCTTTATGGTAACAAATAGGGGGTATGTTTTGATAATTGGCACTTTTGTTTTGTTTAATTGGCTAAAATATAACTAGCAAACTTCGGGGATAGGGGGCTATAAGCAAAGACGAAATTGACATGTTTATTGAACTTGCGATAAAATTCAGTTGAGACATTTGATGGCTTATTTTGATGTTTTGTTAACCAATATTCAACAATGATTTCTCGCAAATATAAATTATTTATAAGAAACAGGTTTATCAAGAATTGCATTCATAGATAAAATATTGTCGATGTTGTAGTTAAAGTCTTATTTGTTTTATCAGAAATTAAAATAATTGTTAGTAATTTACTTCATCCATGATGCCACCACTACCGTCTGAGGCAAGTTTAAATTAAAAAAGCAAAAATTAAACTGATTTAATAAATAAACATTTATAATAAAATTAAAACAGAATAAACCAAGAAATACACCATTTGTGAGCGATGCAACACAAACGTAATGTAAGCGGCCCAACCAAAATTAAGTTGATGACTAGTGAAAATGAAGATTGTGTAATTCTTAAATTTTTATACATATTCTTTTATGCAGGAAAAATAAATATAATATCTAGCAAACATTTACAAAATTATTAAAGGGGCCTTTTCACAGATTTTGGCATCCCGTACGAAATAATGGGGCGGATTCCGGGCGTAATCAGGGCGGAATTGGCACGTAATGTAGGAATTACGCCCGTACAACTGGCGGAATGAGTTTTACGCCCGGAACTAAAATTATGTCTGGGCGTAATTCAACTGTTTTTTCCGGGCGTAAAACAAATCCGGGCGTATTTTTATACTTAGAATTTGTATGATGGAGATTTGTGGACGGAATTTTGCACTTTGTTTCTTTCGTGGGGCAGAATTTCATACTTATAAAATATTTGTGAAGCCACATGACGGAATTTTGAACTTAGTAGTTTTTACAGAGAGTAATATTGGACTTAGCAAATTTCTATGAAGCTGAACAATAACTTAATAAATTTAATTTAAACCAAAGTACTGAACAAAATATTATCAGTAACTGATAACTTTAAATAAACGTTTTTAAATAAAAATATTAAATTTTTTATTTATACATTTGTACAATCAATGAACATTCATTATAGACACAACTATTTCAGTCACAGTATAATTAATTCAGCATAAAGCTTTGATCTAATTTATGATTTTCATGTTCAGATTCTAAAACATATTTTGTAGTATTTTTATACTTAATTTGTGAGAAGCTGAAAAGGAGACAGACTTGTGAACTTGTGATCATGAATTATACTCTTAGATTTTGCACTATTATTGGCAATATTGCTGGTAAAAAAAATAGGAGATAACAATAACACATTTTAATTAAATATATTTTATCTATTGCTGACTTTTACAGTTTCCACTTATAATTTTAAGTCTGAGGGATGACCTGGTGCATTAAAAATCTATTTGCAATTATTTTTTAATTCATGGACCTTTAATTCTTCTTCTTTTTTGAAAATGTTGCTCCTTTTTAATAATTATTTCATAACTACAATAATGACTGTAAAGTTTAATAAAGAACAAGACTTGGTAATGTTTTCATCATTTTAAGGTTTCCTTTAACATTAAATACACAACAGTCTAGTTTAATATTATTTGTTTATATCATCAATATGAATGCAGTTTCTCTCCATGTTACTCTATAAATTATTTTTTTTATAGTAGTTAAGATTTCCCCAGTCTGAAAAGACCATAAACATGTACACTCAGATAAACACTGACAAAGAGCTGAGTTGATCTCAGGTATTGTGCTGCCCATTCAATATTCACCAAATGCTGAGTCACATCTGTACATGTTTATAAACCATCTGGACTTATCAGGCTTCAGTGGATTGGTTCAGACTGGTACAGGAAGTGAGTGGTAGAAGTTGCTGTTTGAAAACGAGCGGTTAAGCAAATTACTGACTCTGAACTAAATTGTCAGTATAATGCTTAAGCAAAATGAGGACTAAACTGTAGTGAAAAAATGTCTTGCAGGGAGTACTGTGTCAAAAACAATTTGTATTTAATACACATAATGTGGAAATGAAAAATAAGTTTGTTGCAAAAGAGGTTCAAATTGGCTCAGGTTTAACTGTGATTTGGTCTCACCAAATTCCTGTGTTTTTGGAATACTGCAGAACAGCATAAAAGGTTTGTATTTTTACTCCTTCATTCCTCTATTATTTAGATTATTAACTGATATAATTGTAATTGTATTTGTGTACTGTCCCAGTGGGAAATGTAAAAGGATGATGAAAAGTAGACGGGCATCTGAAGGAAAAACAACACAGTTTGAAACTAAAATGAAATACACAAATTTCTTTAAAATATATAGTAAGTACTTAAATTAACATTTCGTTTTCAGATTATGTCATAGCATTAGGGAGAAAGGTTGCTGGTGGCATAACAAATTTTCCCATCTCGGACCTCAAAAGCCACATCACAAATTGAAGAATTTGTTTGCAAGAAAGCACAGACTGTTGAAAAAAACATGTTGTGAAAAAATGAACTTTTTTATATTTGCTCTGTGTGCGCGCCCGGATGATGAGCACAAAGCGGTCCTTGACAAAGGAAAGCTGGATTTGTTGATAGGTAAATCACAATTTTACTACACAAGTTATTGTATTATTAGTTTAAAATAGTTAAGTTCAAAATAAAGATTAATTCGAATTATACGATTAGTGATCCGCTTAGGGCTAGGCCTGTCAATAACAGGGTGTCTCAGTACCTTGCCGCACTAAGATCCAAACCTGCCCCCTTTGACCCCCAACATGTTTTTAATTGGTTCTGATCACATTATTTTACAGAATATTCAATGAATTTTCAATAAACTTATTTTATTTTAACAGTGAAACTAGTTTTATCAATTAAAAAAAATATTAAATGAAAATGCATGTTATATTAAATAATATGCGCATATATAGCACATGTTATTTGAAATATTCCACAGGGATAAATATCCAAGCACGTTCAAAAGTGTACTTAGTTGCCAAGTTTGGACCCTGTCTTTTTCAAATCCTAGCTGGGGCCCTGGATTAGATAATAAGTTTGAAAAAGCAATTAATTCTACATAAGCTGTTAACAGTATTTGCAATAGGTGAACTGTAGTTGTACTAAATATCAAATTGCATTTCAGATTATGACATAGAATGGGGGAGAATCGTGGACCTGAACAATACTGTGATAGAGAGGAATTCCTACTCAAGAAAGCAGTTTAAAAAACGCATTCAATGTGAAAGAGTGCACTTTTTTATTTTTGGCTTGTATAAGAACAGTTTGTTTTTTTAAAAGTGCATGTCTATCAAATTATTTTTTATGTATATATATTGAATATTTTTGTTGTTTGTCTTTAAAAGCTACATTGTATCTTAAAAGTATCATCAAAATGCGGAACGAAAATGCGTACATTTTCCGCATAAGTTCCACATTTTTTTGTGACTGCGGAAAAATGTGGGGATTTTCAGCATTTGTTCCGCATTTGCAGAAGTATAAAATGGTGATCCATGTTTTTAAAATGTATTATCTTAAAATAAAAATAAAGATAGTATGTTAAATGTATCTTGTCATATTTTTGACTAGTTTTTAGCTAACCTGAGCACAAAGTGCTCATGGTGAGCTTTTGCGATCGCCTTTTGTTTTTTCAAATGGCCTGTCCTTATATGGGTATACGGGTATATTTACAATATGCATGTAATCCGATTTATGCCCGGTATCTAAATTACGCCCGTAATCTAAGTTACGCCCGTAATTTTAACATTCCGCCTGTAATCCGAATTCCGCCCATAAACTGCTTTCCGCCCGTAATTTAAAATTCCGTCCCACCTCATTTACATATTTCGCCCCTGTTTTCCGCCCGGATTACGCCTGGAATCCGCCCGGAATCCGCCCCTCTTCTTAAAATCATATATAGAAAAATACGCCCGGAAATATTTTTTACGCCCGGAATTTAGTTTGCGATTCCGTACCGATTCCGGGCGGAACATTTCGTACAGGTTATTTTGAAGTTTGTCATAAAATGCTTTATATTGATAAATGTAAACATTGGATCTTAAAAGCTCCAGTAAAAAATCAAGAATAAAATTTAAAAAAGGAAAAAAAAGTAGCTGGTACCAGGGCTCGAACCAGTGACCCCAGGAGTCCTGGAGTTAGTCTGAAGTAAAAACGCATTAGCCCTCTTGGCTATTCCGCCGGGTATACACAGTTCAAGTATATTATACCTTATATAAGCAATCATCGTAGTTTCGTAAATTTAAACGACAACAACTGAACTCTCCAAATGATTCAATCGTTTCGCGTTGCAATGCTTTATAATTTTTATGTCCCCCACCACTATAGTGGGGGACATATTGTTTTTGCCCTGTCTGTTGGTTGGTTGGTCTGTTGGTTTGCGCCAACTTTAACATTTGCAATAACTTTTGCAATATTGAAGATAGCAACTTGATATTTGGCATGCCTATGTATCTCATGGAGCTGCACATTTTGAGTGGTGAAAGGTCAAGGTCAAGGTCATCATTCAAGGTCAAAGGTCAAAAATACTAAGTCAAAGCGGCGCAGAAGGGGACATAGTGTTTCTGACAAACACATTTCTTGTTAGGTTTTCAAATCGTCAAAAGATACATATAAGGGCTATATTGGACTATGGTAAATGTTCAGGAATACTGTTTCCTCACAAATATCATAACTAAAACGAAAATTTGCGAATCTGAAACAACTTTTTTCAATTTTTTCAATTTACCAAACCGTGAAAAGATCCCTTTAAAATAATTGTTACAATACATTTTATTCAGAGACAGACATGTTATCAACACATGCGATTTCAAATTACTTTTGTTTCTATAGAGAGTACAAGTACAAGCGGTATGACATTGTTTATGTATACTTTAAACATTTTAACTACTTAAGGTGTTTCGGTTAACCGGTTACTAACTGGTTACAGCAAAAGGTTAACCAGGTAATGATTTTTGTAACCTTTTGCATCCCTACTTTTTTCCTATCTTGATATTCGTTTTGCTCAACATAGTTAAAATTGTTTTTGATTTTGAACATTAAACATGTTAAAGCATACATTTTTAAACAAGCCGTCATTCAAGTAGTTGAAATTTGACCTCACTTTATGCATTGTATTCCAACCCACAAGGTATCAGGGTCAGTTCATGGTCAGGTTAAGGATCGTTGTATAATATATCGTGTTTACTAGGTGAACTTGAATTTTATTTTACCAGAAATATCTTAAATGTTGATATTCGTCTATATAATTATCGTATGTCAATAATAGATTCTCAATGTGTTTTCAACAAAGACATGACAAATACAAAGAATTATTCCATCATATTTAACAATTTATTAAGCATGAGCGCGATGATTCTCAAAACTATTAATAATCAAATAAGATAACAATGTTTGACAAACAACTAAAACAGGTCTGTTAGAAACACACGCTTATACATATTTAAAAAGTACAGATAATTTAGCGTGAGCTGGGTTTACTTATATGTTTTCATTTAATTTCCATTCTTGTTTTGTATTTCTGTTCTGTATCCAGATATATGATCATTAATATCTACTAATGTGAAATAAGTCATTAAATCTGGCATAACACCCTGTAATCTATTTGCGTGTGATGCAGCTAAGAACTGTGCAGATATAAGGCATTCACTATCTTTGATCTCATTGATATAACTTTTTATCTTTCCCCAAAATACCAACCACAATCAACAACGAATATCTTTTTAAAGATATTTCTTGTTTTAAAGCCACATTATACTCAAAATCAACTATTTAAAAAAAAAAAAATTTCTTAAAATAAAGTTAACCCATAACAAATCGGTGTTCCTTATAAAAATAACCAATATACCAATATATTCCATGTGAAATTCCTGCAACCATATCTGAACATTTACTATCAAACGCGAGATTGTCTTCAGGCATTGGTGGAAGCACAACATAGATTTTATGAGCGCACCGAAGCTAATCTCGCGTTCGCGCGTTCATTTACAAAATTGTCATTGATGTTGAGTGTTAATGGGCTTTTAAATAAATGGGATGAATGGGAGAAAGAGTTGCATACACCTAAACCCAGTCCCTTGGATGAGGTCAAATCAAGTTCCCATAACAAGATTAAAAAATGAGAATTTAATTTAGTCTCTTTTGCCATTATTTCGCCAATTAAAAAAACTTGAATAACATACTGATATGAAGACAATGACTCTCTTCATTAAAGCTCAGGCTATAAATTCACATGAAGGCCCTAGTTAATACATACCAGCCTTTTATACTTCTCTGTAACAGAAACACGACTCTTTTTATCATAGAATCCGTTTTCTCTCGTGATTCCGAGGAGGGTGTTCCCAGTTGCACTTTTGCCATGGCCAGTTTTTCCAACAAGAAGAATTCTTAAATCTGAATACAATTCATAACTTGCATTATATGGTGGCATAAAGGTTGAATGGTTTTTATGGTATGATAAAATAAAATAGTTTATAATACATGTATACATTAATACACAAATCTCTTCTAAGAAGATATTTCACTAGAAACCTATCGTACATTACCATGTTTGCACTCCGTTTGTCTTGATGGTTCTGCCTCGTCTGAAATAAATTTAATTTAGTTAACCTATTTATTTTAACTTGATCGCATCAAAAAGCCTAAGGATTATTGAAAATGCTTTTTGATTCCTTTTTCTGGGTAGAACCAGTACTTGGTGTCTAAAGGGACAATTTATAGAACAGTGGGAAACCTCCCTAGACCTATAACCTCCCAGTAACTTAATGGGCACCATATCCACAACGCCACAGCGACATTTAAGTTATATATTTGTTATGACACTAATTAATACATTAATTGGATGTAATTGATAATCTTAAGTCCATATAGCTAAGCTTGTTTTTGTCCCTTACCGGTTTCACCGGAAGGGACTTATGGTTTTTCGCTCTGTGCGTCTGTGAGTCTGTCTGTCTGTCTGTCACACTTTTCTGGATCCTGCGATAACTTTAAAAGTTCTTCATATTTTTGCATGAAACTTGAATCATGGATAGATAGCAATATGGACATTATGCACGCTATTTAATTTTGTTCCTACGTCAAAAATTCTGGTTGCTATGGCAACAAATAGACTAGAAATACTGCTGAAAATGGTAGTTTTCTGGATCCTGCGATAATTTTAAAAGTTCTTCATATTTTTTCATGAAACTTGAAACATGGATAGATGGCAATATGGATATTATGAATGTCATTTCATTTTGTTCCTACGTCAAAAATTCTGGTTACTATGGAAACAAATAAAAAAAAAAAAAATTTAAAATCAGACAATGGTGGAATTTCTGACAATGGTGGAGTCGGTAGGGGACATAAATTGCTTGGCAATAGTCTTGTTATATTTACAATATAAGTAACAAGTCATGTAAAGTGCATCTTTAAATAAGAAAATAAGGCATAATAATTGTTTTTCAGAAATAACCCATTATTATGCCTCGACAACATATGTTTGGACATTAACAAAAAAATAGGAATTTTGTGAAGTACCCAAGTGAAACAGTTATTTCAAGAAAATCCTGAACGGTTAGGAATTTTGTGAAATGCCTAGATTCACAAAATTACAGTAACATATAAACATGTTCAAACTCTTTTATTACCTGATAATCCTGTGTTATCACGATCTTGATCTACAAAAGCAAATAGGGCCTATATTGATAATATATGTGACTAAGAATGTAGTGCCATTATACACAGAAAATTAAAATACAGATTGATTGTTCTTTATGGTGGTCAACCTTTGTAAAAAAAAAATGTAGTAGTACAATAATTTTATTATTTTAAATGAAATGTACATTAAGTGCAGTTATAAACATGTCCAATTATATTAATAACTGGAAATTCTTATGTAAGTCTGTAATCAGTTGTTTAACAATTTAGGTTAATACCGTGTTCTTGATGGTAAACAGCCATTCGCAGTTTTTAGTGTAACAGTTCCGTATTCACACCGAATGTCAATATGTCGGACAGCGTTGTCATCAGCACAATAAAGGTGCGACTGAACTGGAAGCAGGGGCCAAGGTGCTTCTAGAAGACTGGAAAGATCAAAATGCCTCTGTATTTCATTGTTCTTGTTTTTTCTGATAGATCACCTTTTTGTTCGTCAAGTGTCGTGCGGCATCAAAATTTGCCTTGTTAACACTCTAGAGGCAACATTTATTGTCCAATCTTCATGAAATTTGGTCTCAAAAATATCTTGGATGAGTTCGAAAATGGTTACGTTTGCTTGAAAACATGGCTTCCAAGGGGTGGGGCATTTTTCCTTATAAAAAATATGGCTATATATGGCTATAGTAAAATCTTGTTAACACTTTAGGGGCGACATTTATTGCCCGATCTTCATGAAACCTGTTCAGAAGATTCATCCCAATAATATCTTTGACAAGTTTTAAAATGATGCTGGTTGGTTGAAAAACATAGCCGCCAGGGGGCGGGGCATTTTTCCTAATATGGTTATATTAAAACCTTGTAGAGGCCACATTTATTTTCCGATCTTCATGAAACTTGGTCAGAAGATTTGTCCCAATGATATCTTGGATGAGTTAGAAAATGGTTGTGGTTGCTTTAAAAACATGGCCACCAGGGGGCGGGGTATTTTTTCTTATATGGCTATATATGGTTTTAGTAAAACCTTGTTAACACTCTAGAGGCCACAGTTATTGTCCAATCTTCATGAACTTTGGTCAGAAGATTGGTCTCAATGATATCCTGGATGAGTTCAAAAATGGTTGCGTTTGCTTGAAAAACATGGCTGCCAAGGGGCGGGTCATTTTTCCTTTAATATGGCTTTATATGGCTATAGTAAAATCTCGTTAACACTATAGGGGCCACTTTTATTGTTCGATCTTCATTAAACTTGGTCAGAAGATTGATCCCAACAGTATCTTGGACGAGTCCAAAAATGATGCTGGTTGGTTGTAAAACATGGCCGCCAGGGGGCGGGGCATTTTTCCTTATGGCTATAGTAAAACCTTGTTAACACTCTAGAGGCCACATTTATTTTCCGATCTTCATGAAACTTAGTCAGACAATTTGTCCCAATGATATCTTGGATGAGTTCCAAAATGGTTTTGGTTGCTTTAAAAACATGGCCACCAGAGGGTGGGGCATTTTTCCTTATATGGCTTTAGTAATACATTGTAAACACTCTAGAGGCCACATTTACGGTCCTATCTTCATGAAATTTGGTCAGAAGATTGGTCTCAATGATGTCTTGGATGAGTTTGAAAATGGTTACGTTTGCTTGAAAAACATGGCCACCAAGGGGCGGGCATTTTTCCTTGTATGACTATAGACATGTATGGCTAAAGTAAAATCTTGTTAACACTTTAGAGGCCACATTTATTTTCCGATCTTAATGAAACTTGGTCAGAAGATTCATCCCAATAATATCTTGGACGAGTTCAAAAATGATGCCGGTTGATTTTAAAAAACATGGCCGCCAGGGAGCAGTGCATTTTTCATTATATGGATATATTAAAATCTTGTTAACACTCTAGAGGCCACATTTATTTTCCTTTCTTCATGAAAGATCAGAAGCTTTGTCCCAATGATATCTTGGATGAGTTTTAAAATGGTTTCAGTTGCTTGAAAAATATGGCCACCAGGGGGCTGGGCATTTTTCCTCATATGACTTCATGAATCTTCATGAAACTTAGTCAGAATATTTGTTTAAATGATATCTTGGATGTGTTTGAAAATGGTTTTGATCTGCAGAAAAACGTGGCTGCCAGGGTGTTCACTAGTCATGAAAGTTGGTAAGAACATTTTGTTCTTATGACATCTTGGGCTGCACAGAAAAGGTCAGTTTCTTTGAATCTCAGGTGAGGGCCTGTTGGTGTGTTTTTAGCTCACCTGTCACGAAGTGACAGGATGAGCTTATGTGATCATGTGATAGCGGGCGTCCATCGTTCATGCGTCCGTGCGTCCGTCAACAATTTGTTTGTGTAGACAGTAGAGGTCACAGTTTTCATCCAATCTTTATGAAATTTGGGTCGAATGTTTATCTTGATAAAATCTGGGTTGGGATTGTACTTGGGTCATCTGGGGTAAAAAACTAGGTCACTAGGTCAAATAATAGAAAAATCTTGAGAAGACAATAGAGGTCACAGTTTTCATCCAATCTTTATGAAATTTGGTCATAATGTTTATCTTGATGTAATCTGGAATGGGATTGTATTTGGGTCATCTGGGGTCAGAAACTAGGTCACTAGGTCAAATCATAGAAAAACCTTGTGTAGACAATAGGGGTCACATTTTTTTCAGATCTTAATGAAATATGGTCAGAATGTTTGTCTTGTTAAAATCTGCGTTGGGATCGAATTTGGGTCATCTAGGGTCAAAAACAAGGTCACTACGTCAAAGTTTTAAAAATTTTAGCTTGTGAAGACAGTAGAGGTCACAGTTTTCATCTATTCTTAATAAAATTTGGGCAGAATATTAATCTCGATGAAATCTGGGTTGGATTGTGTTTGGGTCATCTGGGGTCAAATACTAGGTCACTAGGTCAAATAATAGAAAAACCTCCTGTAGACAATAGAGGTCACAGTTTTCATCCAATCTTTATGAAATTTGGTCATAATGTTTATCTTGATGAAATCTGGAATAAGATTGTATTTGGGTCATCTGGGGTCAGAAAGTAGGTCACTAGGTCAAATCATAGAAAAACCTTGTGTAGACAAAAGAAGGTCATAGTTTTCATCTGATCTTTTTTTCAATTTTGTCAATGTACCAAAATGTGAAAAGGCCCCTTTAAAATATAAAAAAAGTGACCTAAAAAGCAACTAAATATCTCATTTTTCTGGATATGACCATAATAGCACACAAAGCAAACACTTTTGCCAAACACTATGTGAAGAAATATTGTTCAAAGTTTTATGTGATCAAACATTCATAAAATTGCTGTATAATGTTCACTTTTTCACTTCCAATTTATAACTATAAAATCATTCAGACTTTCTTATCTAGTAGTATGATGATAATAATACACTGTAACTCCAATATAGTGCGGTCCGTTATAACGCTGTGTCCAATATAACGCGGGGGGTCCTTGGATCCCGTTTTTTCTCCAACCTTCCATTTCTGATTCAAACCAATGTTATGCATCTTCATGTATTTTCAGAAAATTCAAAGATGGCGGCGATCACAGCCTGCTTGCTTTATCCGTCCGTTTAACCGATTTTAATCGATTTTAATCGATTAGAAGTTAAACGACACGAGAAAGCTAACTGGTGTTAATCTCTTGTGTAATGTCAATAAAGGTCAATAAAGGTGTGAAAACTTGCGAGTCAGTGTTTATTACATGTATTCTCTATCAGAGCGGCTCAGTGCGCTATTTTCAATAAGGTAAGTGCAAGTGGAATAATTATCAAATTAAAGTTATTCAAAACGATTAAAACATTTTTACTTTGATTTGATTGCAGTTTGTCCATATGAAAGGAGCGGCTGTGAAATATACTGCGCACAACTAGTATACTGCGCAGCCAGAGACTCGTGCAAGCAGAGAAAGATGACGGAATATTTCACATTTCATAGCGAATAGATGAATTACCTGTTAATGTTTTGTATGTATCGTGTATTGTATAAACTTTGACAGTGTTATCGTTTATTATATGCTATACATGCTTGATAAATAAAAAGATCTTTGTTTATGTTTAATGTTTCTGTTGTTTCTGTACGTGTACGAATAATAAATTAAATAATCCTAACGATTTATTTACGTGCTAACGCAGTATACTTAACAGAGATTCACTTTAATTTTTGCCATTAATCAGAAAGTCCACTGAAAGCACGATTTTTACATGACGCGTATGACGCAATAAAACATTTCTTTGTACATGTGTCGTATTGCATTCAATCTAAATTTAAAGTCGCTCGCCCAAATAAAGCTCTGTCCCATAATGCACTGTACTCTTTTTCTGAAAATTGGCGTCGGCATATGGATGTGCTTATGAATCTCATATTTCTCGTCATAAATGTTAAAGATTTTTTTTTCCGTAATTGATGTTGTAATTATATTGGATTATCGGATGCATGTGCACATTAGAAAAGCGGTATGTATTACGTTATCGTTCGATTCGGTTTATATGCAAGTATTTTCGATGACAACAGAGCATGGCAATACACAGGACCTTTATTATAGGCTATACTTTACCTGTTTTTATATCCCCCTGCAATAAATTAGCTCAAAACTTATAACGCTGTCCGTTTATAACGCGGTTGCGTGGCTTGGACCCCGTCATCCGCGTTATATTGGAGTTACAGTGTAGTGTATTCTTTAAGTTGTTTTCAAAACATTGATGAATAACCTAAATATATGAATCAATTAGTTTAGTTCAAAATTGCCTGTTATACAAATGTGTTGTAACTTAATAAACATAGTAGTTATTATAATACTTAATTATTTTGGGTTATACCCATTTCTTACAAATGAAGTTGACCAATTTACCAAAGTTATTTACAAAGTAATTGTCATACCTGAAGTTAAATTCTTCCAAAGTTTATTATAAATGAACACTGAGCCTATAGCCACAAACAAATTGTTTGATCACTGTTTTGCTGTCGCAGCAGTCCAACAAGGTGCACCTGCATTGAAATTCAATGATTGGTTGTAGATAAGTATGCTTAAATAAACTTCCTTGTTTTCATGCTGTAAGCTAAGCTGAGAGCTTAAGTTACATTTATTTTAAACACTTGTATTTATTTCAATAGATAACAAATCTTTTGTAACAAGCATTACAAAGAGACCTTAATAATTTTGTCTTTGTCAAACAAGTAATTATTTTGGAAATGTTCAAAATATTAATTAACAGTTCAGTTGTGGGTAGACTGTAGTGATAGGGTTCACAATCCTCAAATATTTTAGCAGAAATAAGTTTGGCTTTCATAGCACACACCGTCTAAGATTTTAATTAATCTAATCACAGCCATATGGCCGCTTTGGTGCAACAAGATACCATGTGACATTAAATGTTACCTTTTTGCACCAATGGGGCAAATTATGTACCTCTGATAATGTTATATTTTGTATGCTACAGTAGAAGAATGATTATGCTACTGGCTATCATGCAATTTTTTTAAGCTTTGTACCATGACAAACTATTACCACTACATCATATGGCCTAGTTCATTAACTATAACAACAAATCCATCATACTGAAAATGCAGTTACACAAACTGTTGTTCAACCCAGTTCACCATTATAACCCCAAGTTCATCCCAGTGCACCATTATATAACCAAGTTCACCCCAGTGCACCATTATAAAATCAAGTTCACCCCAGTGCACCATTATAAAACCAAGTTCACCCCAGTGCACCATTATAACCCCAAGTTCACCCCAGTGCACCAATATTACCCAAAGTTCACTCCAGTGCACCATAGTAAAAGTTCACCCAGTGCACCATTATAACCCCAAGTTGACCCCAGTGCACCATTATCACACCAAGTTCACCCCAGTGCACCATAATGAAACCAAGTTCACCCAGTGCACCATAATAACCCTAAGTTCACCCCAGTGCACCATTATCACCCAAGGTGCATCATAATTAAACCAAGTTCAACCCAGTGCACCATTAAAAAACAAGTTTACCCCAGTGCACTATTATAAAACCAAGTTCACCCCAGTGCACCATGATAAAACCAAGTTCACACCAGTGCACCAAATTTTACCCAAAGTTCATCCCAGTGCACCATTATAACCCCAAGTTCAACCAGTGCATCATTATTAAACCAAATTCGACCCAGTGCACCAGTATTACCCAAAGTTCACCCAAGTGCACCATTATAAAACCAAGTTCACCCCAGTGCACCATTTTAACCCCAAGTTCACCCCAGTGCACCATTATAGCCCCAAGTTCACCCCAGTGCACCATTATAACCCCAAGTTCACCTCATTGCACCAATAATACCCCAAGTTCACCCCAGTGCACCATTATAAAATGAAGTTTGACCCAGTGCACCAGTATTACCCAAAGTTCACCCAAGTTCACCATTATAAAACCAAGTTCACCCCAGTGCACCGTTATAAAACCAAGTTCGACCCAGTGTACCAGTATTACCCAAAGTTCATCCTGATGCACCATTATAACCCCTAGTTCACTGCAGTGCACCATTATAACCCCAAGTTCACGCCAGTGCACCATTATTACACCAAGTTCACCCAAGCTCACCATTTTAACCCCAAGTTCACCCCAGTGCACCAATATAAATCCAAGTTCATCTCAGTGCACCAATGTTACCCCAAGTTCACCCAAGTGCACCATTATAAAACCAAGTTCGACCCAGTGCACCAGTATTACCCAAAATTCCCCTAAGTGAACTAATATTAAACCAAGTTCACCCCAGTGCACCATTATTACTCCAAGTTCACCCCAGTGCACCATTAGTTTAAACATATTTATTTCTTTTGTCAAGTACAATATATCAAATACACAATAGATATCAGAAAAGGATTGAAACCAAATAAATAATTCTTATAGTTTTTCTCCTTGGGATTATGTTTACACATGATTGGCAGTGTATTAGGAACAATATAACTTAGTTGATGCTAGACATAGGAAATAGGAGTGATACATATACGTAGGTTTTGAAAGAAATATACCCGGCGGAATAGCCAAGAGGGCTGATGCGTTTTTACTTCAGACTAATTCCAGGACTCCGGGGGTCACTGGTTCGAGCCCTGGTACCGGTTACTTTTTTTTCCTTTTTTTAAATTTTATTCTTGATTTTTTACTGGAGCTTTTAAGATCCAATGTTTACATTTATCAATATAAAGCATTTAATGACAAACTTCAAAATATGCCAAAATCTGTGAAAAGACCCCTTTAACCCTTTCCCACTTAAAAGCAAAGTGAAAATGGCTATGTGCAAACAGCATAAAAGCAGAACAGCCTGCAAATGACTCGCAGTCTGTTCAGGTTAAATGCTGTTTGCTGCTCATCAGTATCTTAGGTTTGGAAATAAAAACTTTAAAACTTGAACCTAGTAAGATAGGTCTTTAATTAAATTTACCTTTCTAAGGGAAAACAAAGGAGTGAAAATACATATATAAGTGTTAAAGGGTTAATATACCATTTGTTGTCTAAAATAGTAGCATATGTTTCAACTCGAATTCCTTCGATGTTTATACATGATCACAGCCAGACCATTTATAAGCTCCCTTTGCATAATAATAGCATGCTTACTTTCTTAATTAAAACTTAATTTAATTTGTGTATTATAACCTGGTGAGAGAGAAAGTTCTTTCTCCGTTTCTTGTGTTTAAATTACAATTGGAAAAAGTATTTGAACTTTAGTAATCTCCTTTATGATAGCAAATTCTGTCACAGAATCTATTTTGATTTGAATGTCGTCTTGCTATACTATTTGACCCTAAAATAATGACTGATTATATACATGAATGTAGCATTATTTCCATTTGTATTTTACAATATTTGTATGTTTCTTATTGGCTAAAGTGGTAATGTGGTTCATTTAAATATTATATCATTGTGGTAACACTACATGTATAGTATATAAGTTTTATTACCTGTCTGACAGGGTGACAGTAAATTTGTCAACTTGAGGAAAGTTACAAATTTACTGTCACCCTGTCAGACATGTAATATTTATTTTATTATACCGATAAACTATTCAAACCAGGCTTCCTGAAAAGGCGGGACCGCCGGTCTTGTCCGGCATAATTCATTACGGTCTGGCGAAGTTTCTAATATCGCTGGTCCTTGTGACAGGCCAAACAAATTATGACTAAATACTGAAAAGTCTTAATACTTGCCAAAAGAACGAAAACACCCCATTAGAATCACTCTTTTTGTGAATTTCAAGCCTTTTTGTCATTTAAAACACTAACGCGTCACTAATTCTTAGGAGTGCTCTCCCTTTGAAATATTGTTACTTCGAAAACGTCAATTTCAATGGTCCGACATATTACCATCTATCCAATTACAATGGTTGTAACAAAAAACTACAAATGAAAAACGTATGTCGTTGCTAAAGTTCTTCAATGGCAACACCAATCATGTTATGTTATTTTGTTTTGAGTCTGACTAGAATTTAAAACGAGTATATACGATTTTGTCAAATATAAATGTATTTATATAAGATGTGTAAAAAACTTATTATATATATCTTTCAATATAAAATAAAATAAAAGTTCAGAAGAACATTTGTTGAAAAATGCGAAATAAGCCAGATATTTAATTCTGAAATCGAAAACGGCTGTACAGTCGAATTCGCCAGCATGTATATCATTCATGTACGATGTGAATCAAAACTTAGTTTAACGGTTCATTTTAAATTTCTGCAACGATATTTATTCATTCGACACACGAACACTAACTCTGGTCCTAATAAAAAGACGAATGCATCGGTAATTGTAGTTAAATATGTTCGTCACAATCGACTCGGGGCGCTAATTTGTCTTTGCTGCATTTTATGAAATTGGTATTTAATGTATAATTTTTCTTGCCTATTTTGTGTTATTGTAACATATTTTATCAATTTATTATCATTAAACACATACCATAAATCCACGAATATAATACGCCTTCGTGCATAATACGCACCCCCGAGTTTGGTCAAAATTTATCGGTAAAAATTGAAAATCCGAGTAAAATACGCACTAAAAAAATCAGTGTCCGAAATCGGCCATTTCCGAAAAAATGTGTCAATATATTTTTGTGCTGTGAAAATAGCAAATCAAATTTGGTGTTGTCAACTATCCGTTACCCCGGTATATTGATCGGGATGTGTTATAGTGCTGTTGTTATGACAGTTGCATAACAAATATCTCTGTCTATTGTTTATATTACCATTGATTGTTACCGATACACATGGGCCCCTTGCTGACATCCGGGTCAAGCAGTCATAATTACAAAAGAAAGAAGCAGAGACGCTGTTTTTCACATTTAATTCAATTTGACAATATTCGGGACTATAATAATTATAATAATAATAAAGTAATAAGAAGACAAAATGGTTACTTCCGTTTTTTATAGTTGTCTAGATGAATTACTTTTTCTTTTTTCCAAGTTACAAACTCGATACTTTAATATAACTTAAAATACAATTAAACCGCTCGTGTTTTTCATGATCTAGTTAATTGAAATACGCTGCTGTCATTAAGGTTGGTTGGGAGTAAAAAAACAAATTAATTAATTATCACCTTTCAATTTAATGCGGCAATAGGCAGACAGGTGTAATAGACTCTTTTAGCATCATAAAACTAATTATTTAATTACCACTCTTTACTTCAGATATGGTAAATATGCGGTAGAAAGATAAATAGTGGTCAGCTAAGAAATATTTATTTACGGGTATTGTCAGTTGTTTTTATGTCCCCCACTATTTTGTTTTTGCCCTGTCTGTTGGTTGGTCTGTTGGTTGGTTGGTCTGTTGGTTGGTGTGCGCCAACTTTAACATTTGCAATAACTTTTGCAATATTGATGATAGCAACTTGATATTTGGCATGCATATGTATCTCATGGAGCTGCTCATTTTGAGTGGTGAAAGGTCAAGGTCATTCTCCAAGGTCAAAGGTAAAATATATGGGTCAAAATCGCTCATTTAATGTACACTATGCAGTATTTCAATATTCAAGATAGCAACTTGATATTTGGCATGCATGTGTATCTCATGAAGCTGCACATTTTGAGTGGTGAAAGGTCAAGGTCAAGGTCATCTTTCAAGGTCAGAGGTCAAAATTATGTGGACAAAATCGCTAATTTTATGAATACTTTTGTAATATTGAAGATAGCAACTTGATATTTGGCATGCATGTGTATCTCATGAAGCTGCACATTTTGAGTGGTGAAAGGTCAAGTTCAAGGTCATCCTTTAAGGTCAGAGATCAAATATATGTGGCCCAAATCGCTTATTTTATGAATACTTTTGCAATATTGAAGATAGCAACTTGATATTTTGCATGCATGTGTATCTCATGGAGCTGCACATTTTGAGTGGTGAATGGTCAAGGTCAAGGTCATCCTTCAAGGTCAAATATATGGGTCAAAATTGCTCATGTAATGTCACTTCTGCAATATTGAAGCTAGCAATTTTATATTTGAAATGCATGTGTATCTCATGGAGCTGCACATTTTGAGTTGTGAAGGGTCAAGGTCAAGGTCATCCTTCAAGGTCAAACGTCATAAAGGGGGTTTCACAAACACATCTTGTTTTTCATTTGTTAATCTCTTTATACGACTTAGCGTCCAGTCGCTATTTTGTAGGCAGACGACTGTGTATTCAAAGTATACCGTATTTTTCGGGTTATATGTCGCACCGGAATGTAAGACGCATCCCCTATTTTTAAACATTTTTTTAATTTTTTTCCATACATAAGACGCTCCGGCGTACACGACGCACATAAATCATCATGAAATATTCCCAAATATGCATTCATACATGTTAATCCGTTAAATGTTTAATCCTCTTTCGTATTTTATTTCAGATAGAAGATTCATTTTATAACGATGCTTTCATTTGTCCTCTCACATGTTCATTGTCTTTATATATTTTCTCCGTTAAATTTATTTTAAAGTATTAGTTTAAACAAAAACGTCATTCAAAACAATGTATTACCGGTTATAATTGACCATATCAGCAAGCAGTTGCATTCGCACATTTTGTATCTGTTTTGCCAAACATCACAGTCTAAACACTGCTGATCATATTTCACAATAGCCAAAATTAAATCCAGTCTTGACCAGATTTTCCTGTAAATCAGTACACAGAACATTACCTGTTTCAATAATAAACTACCTAAATGAGCGTAACATCAAAGATACAGCATTCTCTTCGCTACACTGTTTTTTCTTCAATAGTGTATACACCCACCCTAATTTTCGCGCGCTTTCTAACAGAACAAAGAAAAGTACATGAGCAATAGATGTGGCTAGCACAAACGTCGCGTTAGCAATAAAATGGGAAAATGCGAATTTAATTATGCGCATTTGATAATACATCAAAACAAAATAAATAAACAATTATTGTGTATTAAACTGCATTTAGGCTACAAATGCAGCATTAACTGTTTAATAAAAAATAAATGTTTATAAAATTTGTATAGGGATGTTTGTTTGTTTTAATGTGTGTTGTTTGCAAAACCTTTGTAACATTAAGTATACCGACATTCTTAATTGGTAACACGAGCATTTATGATGAATATTTAAGCGAGATTATACGATTTTTATTTGTGTTGAATTGTTATATATTGATAAAATATGTTACAATAACACAAAATAGGCAAGAAAAATTATACATTGAAGACGAATTTCATAAAATGCAGCAAAGACAATCAGCGCACCAAGCCGATTGTGACGAAGATATATTTTCCTACAATAACCAAAGCATTCGTCTTTTTAGTTAGTGTTCCTGTGTGTTATGAATAGATATCGTTGCAGGAATTTAAAATGATCCGTTAAACTAAATTTAGATTCACATGCTCTTCTTAACTTTTATTTTAATTTATATTGCAATATATGTAATAAGTTTGTTTTACACATTTTATATAAATTAATAAATATTTGACAAAATTGTATAATCTCGCTTTAAAATGAGGTCTGTTATGAGAAGGGCTACATATTTTTATCGTGATAATCTTAGCACAAATGTGCAGACGTGTGATGTAACAAGCTTACCAATAAACGCTTTTAATCCACACTGGGGACATCGTCTCCCATGGAGAGATTATGTTTGTTCATCTATCGCAAATGGTTAAAGGGTATTTGAGATCTCAGGTTTGCAGACATGTGGTATCGCAGGCATACCAATAAACACTTGTAATGCACACTGGGGACATCCTCTCCCATAGAGAGAGTGCGTTCGTGCCTCTATAGCAGACGTTTACGGGTAATCGAGATCTCAGCAATCTTCAGTGCTGTTTCAAATTTTTATTTATCGAAAGATCTTTGGGTAAAGCGACAAACAAGGGCCACCCTATAAAAGTTCAAACTTACCGGACAATATCATAATTTTCAAAATGCCTTCACGAAAAAGCTACATCGCAGGGTTCAAGCTAGAAGTCCTGCAGTACGCAAAGGAGAACGGGAATCGTCCTGCGGGTCGTCATTTCAGCGTGTCTGAAAAGATTATTCGGGATTGGCGGTAAGCTGAAGACAGTCTGCGGCTCTGCAAAAAGTAAAAAAAAGCCAACAGAGGAATGAAACCACGTTGGCCTGAGCACGAAGCCGCGATAGAGAGGTGGGTCTTGGAGCAGCGGGCGGCAAACAGAGGGGTTAGCACGACGCAGATCCGCCTGAAAGCTGTCCAGATGGCGAACGAAGCAGGCATCGTAGATTTCAAGGGCGGGCCATCGTGGTGTCTTCGCTTCATGCGTAGGGCTGCCCTGAGCATGCGTGCCAGGACCACACTATGCCAGAGTCTCCCATAGGACTATGAAGAAAAACTGGCAGCGTTTCGGGCGTTCTGCGCAGAGAAGATGGCCGCGCACAACATTGAGCCGGACCATATTATCAACATGGACGAGGTGCCACTGACGTTCGACCTGCCTCTCAACAGGACCGTCAAACAAACAGGAGCTCATTCCGTGAGCATCAAGACGACGGGCCACGAAAAAGCAAGCTTCACCGCGGTACTTGCAGTGACTGGGGCTGGGACAATCTGCCACCGATGCTTATATTTAAGCGTCAGACAATGCCGAAAGAAAAGTTCCTGGCCGGCATTGTCATAACTGTGAACGAGAATGGCTGGATTGACACGGAAAAAATGAAAGCATGGCTCCGTGAGTGCTTTGTGAAGCGTCCAGACGGCTTTTTTCATCAAAGGAAGGCGCTCCTTGTGATGGACAGCATGAGGGCACACATCACTGATGAAGTAAAGAAGTGCGTCCTCGCAAAAAACGCCATCCCGGCCATCATCCCTGGAGGACTGACGAAGCTCCTTCAGCCTCTCGACATCAGCGTTAATCGCTGTTTCAAAATGGTGATGCGGGAGTGCTGGGAGCAGTGGATGTCCTCCGGGGAACATTCGTTCACAAACACTGGCCGATTGCGGCGAGCGACACTTGCGGAAGTCAGAGCTTGGGTCTTGAAGGCCTGGGGTGCAGTAAGCTTGCCTTGTATCGTCAATGGTTTTAGAAAGGCGGAGATACTGCCACCTGTCGCCAAACCCATTGATGATGATACTGATGATGACGACGAGGACGAGGACAACATACCTCTGGCCACCATCGCGAAAACAATTCCGTCATCATTGGCCGAACTCTTCAACTCTGACACAGAGGATGAAGAGTTTGATGGATTCTCAGATGTCGACGACCAATAAATGATGTGAACTGTTATTGTGCCGTATATTATTGTTTACTTATTGTATACTCTGCCTCTCATTGATATTGTGTTTGTTTGTTGTACTTTGTTATTTTTGTTACAAATTGTTGTAAAAATCGTAAGGTAAGCTTGTAAAATAAATTTAGCAGACGACTACTTTTTTGTTGCGTTGTTTAATTTACGTTACAGTACTGTATAGTACCCCAATAGTATCGCTAGTAGTGTGTAACCGACTTGGTGTAAAATAAAATTATGTTATAAAAACAGCAAAACAAATTACCGGAAATGGTTATCAAACTCGCGGAATAATGCAATTCTGACTTAAAAATTTGACATTCTGACTTTGGAAAAATTGATTTTGTACATACATAAGACGCTCCGGAGCATACGACGCATGTTACTTTTGCCTGTAAAAAAGTCGCGACTTATACCCCGAAAAAATACGGTACAGTGTCTGCGCATGGATGACCCAATATTATCCGATAGCTCCTCCCGTTCTCACGTTTCATTCGACAACGTCATTTCAGGTGTAAGCGAGCTCAATGTTGATTGGCCAGCTACCAAGCACACTTCAATAACAATAAGTTCAAGCGATGTCTCATAATCGGGAACAGACCGGGTTTTGTTTACTGTTCGAATTGCGAACACTTTCATTAAAACAAAGAGACAAATATAGAAAACCAGTCCGATATAAATGGTGGATGTTTTCAATGAAATTTTACTAGATTTTCGCATTTTAACAAATAAGATTTTCATTGAGCCAAATTCTCAATATTTTTGCAAATGACTCAAATGGCGAACGACAGCGCGAGCCCTGTTGCACCCCTTTGATGTAATGGTGTTGTTAAAAATGGCTGCCGCAAAACGAATAACAGCGATTAAGTTGAAAATTTGCACAGGAAAATTTTTGTTCTGCTCTCAACTCGTATATTATACGCACCCCCTACTTGAAGAAAAGATCGGCAGGTAAAAATGTGCGTATTATATTCGTAGATTTACGGTATAATTTAAAAAATCGTATATACTCACTTTAAAGGGGCCTTTTCACAGATTTTGGCATTTTTTAACTTATTCATTAAATGCTTTATATTGATAAATGTAAACATTGGATCGTAAAAGCTCCAGTAAAAAATCAAGAATAAAATTTAAAAAAGGAAAAGAACATTGCCCGAAGCAGGTTTCGAACCAGTGACCCCTAGAGTCCTGCCAGAGTTCTGAAGTAAAAACGCTTTAGCCTACTGAGCTATTCCGCCAAGTACACTTACTAGAAGTATTTTATACCTTATATAAGCAATCTTCGTAGTTTCACAAAATTTAACGACAAAAACAGAACTCTCCAAATTATTCAATCGTTTCGCGTTGCAACGCTTTATAATTTTTAGGTTTTAAAATCGTCAAAAGATGCATATAATCGCTATATTAGACCATGGTAAATGTTCAGTATTACTGTTTCCTCACAAATATCATAACTAAAACGAAAATTTGCGAATCTGAAACAACTTTTTTCAATTTTGTCAATTTACCAAAGCGTGAAAAGATCCCTTTAAAGCTGTTGTCCATCATACACTGTAATCACTTGAACACGCAAGTGTTTTGTTTTACTTTATCGAGTGTACTTATACACAGGCTTTACATTGCAATAAATATGATGATATATATATTAATTCTTCAGTAATAAACTCACGCTGTTCGGTCAGGTGAATTTTTGTCCGGACAGGCTAACTTTTCCATCAGCCTGTCCAGTTGACAGGCACTTTTTGGGACTTTTCAGGAAGCCGCAAAACTGCGTTCTCCGCATGCGTGAATGGGTCAGTATAATTTTTTACCATTCCGCATGTGATTGCTACGGTAATAAATGTAGCGGGCGACAGTATTTTTTGGAGCGAGGGACAGTATTTTTTGGACAGTAAATTTTTTCTCCTGGGTCTGACAGTATTTATTAGTATTGTGAATAAAAAGTGAGGTATAATAATAAAATATAACACCCTGATGTGTGTGATGATAATTGAGACTAAAGGTAGAGGTAAATATTACTCTTAGAGGGGTTGTTTGCAGGAATGTTACATTTACCAAGAAACATGCTGATTATAATTAATAGACTATAACCTTAGTTTTTCTTGAATGCTTTAAACTTTTATGAGAATATATGTACAGCAGCTCAAAGTTCTTCCTGGTAAAGCGAAAATCCTTGTAAAAGAATATGTCTCACATACACTTGGAGACTTTTCTTACGGAACACTTTTCAAACTTGAATATATCTGTTAAGAGTTCAGATTTTGAATTAAAATTTTAAATGTAAATTAAAATTGTGAATTAAAATTTGAATGTGATCATATGTTATCCTGATGTAAGAACCCACCTAAAATGATAAAATTGAAATCAATTTAGAATAGTATTGTTTCACCATTATTTACAGATGAAACCTTACATACCCCACGTGCTTAAGTGATCGTCACTGATGAATGATTTTATCGTGTTCTTGCCCTGAATATAGTCAAATGATCACACGTAAAATTTTTAATCAAAATCTTAACTGATAACTGAGATATTCAAATTTGAAAAGTGTTGCTTTAGAAAAGTCTCCAAGTGTACATGTATGTCTATATGTCTCCTGTTCAATCAACCTTTACATCATAACAAACACAAAACCTGTTACCATCATTATCAATTTGCATGTCTTTTGTGGACACATGATCAAAACAAAAACTGGATAAAAAAATGTTATCAAACCGAAAAGGGAACTGATGCTTCAATCAATCTAATATGGAGGTTACGAAGATAGTCGCTGTATAACGTTTGGTTGATAAGACACAAAATCTATCTTGTGGAGGATTCAGTAGATAGTTAATGTATAATTTTTGCATATTTTCAAATTCTTAATACTCTTAATTGTCATTTGCAAATTCTTACACATTTCCATGGACCATTGACATGTTTAAAACTTAGATTAATATCATTATTCTGCAATCACAATATCAAGTAAGTTGCTTTAATTTGTGAATTAGGAATATAGTTATGATCTTTTTGTGTTTATTTCTGCCCAACAAAAATGGGGCTCATAAAACTGATTATAGTTCGGGGCGGGAAGTTGAAATGAAAAAAGCAAATTGCAACTATGTAAAAATTGATAGTGATCTAAGTAAATTGAAGTGGGGGTGTTTACAAAAAAAAGGTTGATTCTTCTGACAAATAATTAATTAACATAACAAATAATGAAATCTTGGTTTGAAAAATCTTATCATTGTGTTTGCTGCATAATGCAACTAAATCATGGACAACCATGCCACTTATTATTATTTAACAACAAACACATACATCTGGAGCAGTAACATAAAACTGCTCTGTCATACAAATATAATCAACTGATGAGGAACATCCCTAAGGTTATTTACATTAAGTTGTCTAAAGGTTTATATTGTAAATAATATTATAAGGCCTAAAAAAATAGGTTTGTTTCTGGTTACATGCCCCAAAAAATGTGGGTCGGTAGGTAGGCGTTTTTTTTTCTTACCACAACACTTAATTGAATATTTAACTCAATGAAATGTCATTATTTTAAGGTATCAGCAGTGTGAAATGCATGATGACATAGTACTAACTTTCAGATATAGTTCTTAACAAGAAGATCTTTGATCCAGATTGTCTTTATCTGTAAATAATTGTAAAAATAAATATTCTTTGAAAACTAAAGACTGCATTTTGAATAAAGCTTTTATTGACTAGAATAAATTTCAATGAAACAAAACATCAACGAAAATATCAGTTAAACAGCTGAGAAACTACAAAGTTAATATAATGCTTTTTTATAAACATGTCAAAACTCTATTAATCATAGAGTTCAGATGACTAGGAATAAATGTCAAGACTTGTATAAAACACAATTACAACCCCTGGAATGTAAAATGTTGAATCTATACAAAAATGACTAGACACTCGGTACTGAATAAATGAACATCTGACATAGAGCATTTGCACTTATAATGAATATCAGTTTCAGTTTATTGACAATCAGCAAAGCATATGCCTTTGGCCATTTACAAGCACACACAAACAAAACTTATGGCGCAGACCATCACAAACATCAAATAAGCATAGACAGATATTGCAGAACATAACATGGATATACATACATATATATATAATCGATCAGAAGACAGGTAAACTATCAAGAATATTTTGTCGTATATGTAATGCTTCTTTAACATATTTTGCAAGATTATACATACATTTTTTACTCGAAGTTGACGTTAACGAATTAAATTTTTGTACTGTAGGCCATGAACATTGGCCTAGGCCATGAACATTGGCCTAGGCCATGAACATTGGCCTAAGAATTTTGGTCTTGTACAACTGTATCGTGAGCAACATAACATAAAGTGATATTCAGACTCTACTGCATTTTGGTTACATAATTTACACAATCTATTATTTCTTTCTGTATTGTTATACCTTCCTAGTTCTATATCTAAACTATGAGAACATAATCTTAAACAAGTTAATAGATGTCTAAGATCAAAGGTATCACTTTTAATACCTTCCAGCAATGGGTGACTTAAGTGTGCTTGTTCTTTACTGACAAGAATGTATGACAATGCCATAGAAACATAAGAAAACATGACAAATAATTTATAGCAATCATTTTAGAGAGGTAAAATGAGAATTGTATGGAGGTTTGACACCATGCCAGCAGGCTGGCTTAAATATTTATGTAGCCAACATTTTTGATAAATAGATTTTTTGTGTAGCCAAATTTTAGAAACTGTAGCCAAAGTTTTCGCCAAGCATTTTGGACTGACTGTTGCAAGTCTAGACGTACACAAGAGACATATATTTGTTTTTATACATTGCTGTATTAGAGCACTTGCCTTGGTATACGTACAATGTAGCGCAATAACTTAAGTCATTGGTTAATTTAATTTAAAATTAATACTATTGCAAACAACTCAAGACAATATTAGTCTTTTCATTAATTTACTATGCGATTTTACTTTATGATTTTCACGAAACAGAGCAGCGAATGATGATGATAGCCCCGCAGCACTTAAGATGCAAATGGTGGTTAATCAGTCAGGCATGAAATACACCATGTTATTTATCGGTCATCAAATTCTGGGGTTTTGGGATAGTTAGTTGGCTTCGTTATAGGTAATACACTAATTTGTTTCAAGGATGTACTACTTCACGATAAAATCGTGACCAGATACCGGATGTAATCCACGTGGAAATTTTGCAATTAGATGCAGTATTATGTAAAGCATTTTTACAAATTATGACGGAATTAATTACAAACAAGTCAACTGTAAATGTTTTCATGAATTCTTTAATGGGTTTATAATTCCCTAACTGCTCTTACTCAAATTGTTTTAAATCGGCAGCAGTCTTAAAAACAGATTTAATTGTTTATTTAATCCAATAAGATGTATAGTTACACCGTAGTTTTGTTTTCACACCAGACATTTTCCTTTGTCTCGATGCCCGGTTCTAACCGATGTTGAGACTGCGTTTCCAATTTTCCTGTCAACAACACTAAGATGTATTATAGCTAAGTCTACGGTTTAAAGAGTTTAAAAGCTGGGATGGTACTTGACAGGAAAAAAATCGTTCCCCAAACATTTTCGACAAATTATTTTTCCGACTTAAAATTCTGATGCGGATTTTGTAACAGAAAAAACTTTTGAGTCAGCGGTTAAAAAAATAAGGTCGGTGGGGTAACCGGAAACAAGATTTCTTTTTTTAGGCCTAACGCATATGCTGCCTTTTAAAGGGATCTTTTCACGCTTTGGTAAATTGACAAAATTAAAAAAAGTTGTTTCAGATTCGCAAATTTTCGTTTTAGTTATGATATTTGTGAGGAAACAGTAATACTGAACATTTACCATCGTCTAATATAGCCATTATATGCATCTTTTGACGATTTTAAAACTTAAAAATTATAAAGCGTTGCAACGCGAAACGATTGAATAATTTGGAGAGTTCTGTTTTTGTCGTTAAATTTTGTGAAACTACGAAGATTGCTTATATAAGGTATAAAATACTTTAAGCATATGTACTCGGCGGAATAGCTCAGTAGGCTAAAGCGTTTTTACTTCAGGACTCTGGCAGGACTCCAGGGGTCACTGGTTCGAAACCTGGACCGGGCAATGTTCTTTTCCTTTTTTTAATTTTATTCTTGATTTTTTACTGGAACTTTTACGATCCAATGTTTACATTTATCGATATAAAGCATTTAATGATTAAAGTTAAAAAATGCCAAAATCTGTGAAAAGGCCCCTTTAAAGCTTTTTTGTGAGCAAGAATTAGGCAGTCCAACTTGTGTTTTTTGGTCAAAAATTAAACAGGAGCGTTGAATACATAGGACACTTGTTAGGGATTGTCTGATATCTGATATTACTGTAAAGTGGCCAACACTCATATATATATATATATGTACTGTTTAATGTGTTTGTTATTTCATCCATGAACACTTAATTTCAGTGCTTAAACTCAATACTTCAAACAGTTTAAGATAGTGCACCCGTAATGGGCACCTATCCAAATATAATCTAATCTATTATTTTCTTAATCAGCAACATTTCACTGAACTACATGCACATTTTTAGGTAGTCTTTCCATGCTTTTAAAAAAATATACTGATTTTTTAAAACCACCCCCACACTCGGCTTTTGTCCAGTTTATGTGCACCCCTGGGGTATATGAAGGTTCCATAATTCATCCAGATTTCCAAATATGGGCATGCAGTTGGTGTGTACAGATGCAGTAAGGCCAACATTTTTTAATAAAATGATTTTCGGATTTTTTTTCTAAAAGTGTCGGGTAGGAGGACGGAAAAAAAAAAAAAAAAGATGGGTGACCAAATATGCACTCATTTTAAAAATGTTATGGTATGAAGTTCTTTCTACTAAGAAACCATAGTGATTTTTTTCAAACATGTTGATGTGCAAAATGATCATAATCAGACTGTAGGTCTTGATGTGCAGTTTTTAAATTAGTTTCAATTTTAAAAATATCTTAACTATATATATATATATATATATATATATATAAGTTCAAAAGTTATGCAATCTTTTCACTTGTCTATAATAAACTTTTTGGTGATTTTTTGATGGTTTTTTTTCACAAGGAATCCATATGTTGCATTAAAAATACTTTATCTCCACAAACAACCAATAAGCAATAATTGAGGTTTAAAAGAAACATTTATAGTTTATTGTCCAGTAAAAATCAATACCGCAGACAAATACAAATAGCATAATCAAACGCTTTTCAGGGGTTTCACTGGCCCCAAAAAAGTTGTTGCCACTTTATCGCGGTGTGAAAACCGCCCGTAATTCAAACTTAATCAATAAGGACAATCATTTAAGGAACCTTACTACATTAATGAATAATGGCATTTACTATATTTTTATTACTCTGAGAAGTATGTTAATACATAAATAACAATAAGTACCTTCATAAGTCTTAATATTAAAAGCTTTATTTTTATATAACTAACATTTTTTCCACTTGATAAACCAGATAACCAACATAATATAATAACGTTAACAATAATGTAACAGTATGCTTCATAAATGTTTCAGAATTATTTATTAAAACCTAGAATCACACAAATATATATCATCTTAAAGGAAAAATAAATCAAACATCAGGAAATAAAGCATCTCAATTCAAATTGTTGAACAGTTTATACATTTGGTCATTTGGACATGATATACATCAACTTCTGTTTATTATCAAATTTCACAAACTCTAAAACAACACCTTTCGTTAAAAGATTTTCTGTTAGTTGTGGTGGTTGATTTCCAGGTTCAAATAATAAAATGAATATTTTTTCACATCTTTTTCTTGACAGAAAGACCCAGGATAATTGCCACCATCCATTCTTGTTGTCTGAAATAACACAAAACATATTTGTACAATGTAATAACTCTGAACTCGTCGGTGGGTAACTCACAACTGGCTTTATTCATAGATTCACATATATATAAATCTCAATACAAGTAACTCATGACTGCATGCTTTAACAAGACAATACGAGTTGTGTCCCTTACATTACAATACATGACATCCCCTTTTCTTTCTTTAAAAAAAAAATATAAACACATGATACACCAACTACTCTATCGTTACATATGCGAAGAGGTTTATGAAAAAAAGCAAATAACATAACCTGTAGTAACACATTATAAACTGTTCTTTTTATAAAACCATAGTGGGAATTTCTTTTAAACCTCTGAGTGTTAAATTGTTATTGAAAATAGAATATTCTATATGAATAAAATGCACTCTAAGTAATGAAGAACTTCTTATAAATTAAATATGCAATTGAACTTCATAAAATCAAATTAACAATAAAACAACATGTAAGACAAAATTATTCACTAAAATACATGTTTGCTAACTTTCCAAAAAATTGTCTCTGTTATCTCGGATTCAAGCTTGTTCAGGACAAAATGACAAATGCCAGATACAGTAAATGTCGGGTTTCAGCTAGGAAATGATAACAGACTGTTATAACACCGAAAACAAGCTAGAAAGTAGATACAACCAAAAATTATTAATATTGGATTTTTGTGAGAAGAAAATTTCATGAACATTTTGTTGTTAGAAGAAAAATCAAAGCGCTGAAAGCACTGAATCTTTAAACCTTAACCAAGAGTTTGATATGATAAAAATAAATATGTACAAACTGTTCCTTACTCGTTATGATAGTGCAGTTTCAAGAACATTATGCATTTACTACCACAATACATCTTACTTATACAAATACCAATATTACCGAATGATAGTTATTAAACAGTTTATTAATAAGTTTATTTTGCACTACAATAAGGCAGTCATATGACACATGTTTTGCACTTCACATCTTACACATAGTCATTTAACCGTATCGGTTTGTGAACTTCTCTTCCTGACCTCGTTTTCTTTCTAACAGTGTCTTGTACACTCTCTTTCCCCGGTTTGTCTCGAGTTTCGCTCGATCTCGCACTAGCACTGTTTTCGTGATTTGGAGTTGTTGATGGTTGTTCTGCTACCGTCTCTGTTGGCGCTGTGGGTGCCGGTATGTACACGTCATTGTTTGTGGTGATAATGTGTGGTCTTTCCTTTGTTTTCATTAGCATGTCCGTGTTTCGGCGATATTCGCGCCCCGATTCGCCTGCCTTAACGATATGTGATCGTGGGTATTCGGACGGTTTCACATACTCTGCCGGTTTCCAACCAGATGGGGTTTTAATTCTTACTGCGTCCCCTGGCTGAAGATTGTCCTTGCTCTTCGCGTGTTGGTCGTAGTAGAATTTTTGCTTTTTACGAAATTCTAACAACTTCGGTGCGACATTTTCATTGGTTGCTTCTGGTTGTCGCAATGTTTGTTTCATAGGTATTAGTGTTTTTGCGCGTCGACCCATCAAACGTTGCATCGGTGATCCGATGTTATCGCGTGGTGTGTTTCTTAGTTCTAACAGGGCTAAGTAGATGTCGTCCCCTGTTTCGCTACACTTTTTAATTAGATTTTTCACGGTTTGTACAGCCTTTTCAGCAAGGCCGTTTGTTTGTTGGTGCAAAGGCGACGACGTAATATGGGTGATGCCATATTTTTCGATGAATTCTCGGAATTCAGCACTGGTGAACTGTGGACCGTTGTCCGAGATGATTGAGTCCATGATTCCATAACGAGCCACGTTTTGCTTGATGTGTTTTAAGATGGTGCTCGTTCGAGTGTCTCTTTGCAATGGTGCTACTTCAATGAAGTTGGAGAAGTAGTCTACAATGATTAGGTAATTGTTACCCTCTAGTTCGCATAAGTCCATTCCAACTTTGCTCCAGGGTAGCTCAGGTACTGGTTGGATAATCATTGGCTCCTTTTGGCTCATCTTGCGATGCATTAAACACGCACTACACTTGCCAATAAGATCTTCAATTTGTTTGTTCATGCCGGGCCAAAATACTAACTCTCTCGCCCTCTTTTTACAGTTTACTACCCCTAAATGCGACTTATGTATCGCTTTCAACGTTTCTGTTCTCATTTCTTTCGGGATACACACGCGTTCCCCTCGGTACAGAACTCCATTGTAAATTGATATTTCATCGCGGTAATCCCAAAATGGAACGGCTTCAACTGGAACTTCGCACTTCGTTTCTGGCCATCCTCGAATGATAACCTTTGCCAGTACTTGGAATTGTTCATCCGCTTGTGTTGCGCGTGCAATTTTGTCATGGTTTGAACACGACAACGTGTCGAGCTTCAAAACCATCAACTCTTCATCGATAGTTTTCTCATCTTGATTTTCTAACGGTAATCTGCTGAGGCAGTCTGCTAGACCCATGTCCTTGCCGCTTTTGTGCACGAGGTTGAAGTCATACGGTTGAAGCTTCAAAATCATTCGTTGAATCCTTAGCGGAGCTTTATGTATTTCTTTCTTTAGAATCGACTCCAACGGTTTGTGATCAGATTCCACTAGAAAAGTATCTCGGCCATATAGCAGTTTGTGGAATTTTTCACAGCCATATACAACGGCTAGCATTTCTTTTTCGATCTGAGCGTACCGTTGCTCTGTCGGTGTGAGCGCACGTGACGCATATGCCACAACACGGTCTTGTTGGATTATCGCGGCTCCCAGGCCTCTCATTGATGCGTCTACTGTGAGTGTGACAGGTTTTTTCAAGTCGTAGTACTGAAGTACTTTTGTTGAAACAAGAGCTTCTTTTATTTTATTGAACGCGCGCTTCGCTTCGTCACCCCAGCTCCACGTTTCTAGCCTTTTCATATCGCGCAGTGGTGCATTCAACTCACTGAGATTTGGGATGAACTTAGACACATACGATAACATGCCTAACACGGTTTCCAGCTCACTGAAGCTTTCTGGCTCTCTCATGTCTGCTATCGCCTTCACTCTTTGATCTGTCGGTTTAATTCCGTCTCCAGTCAGTTTGTGACCTACATAGTCCACCTCCGGCTTGGCAAACATACACTTTTTCTTATTCATCTTCAGATTAATTGAACGTGCCTTTTGAAGCACCGTTTCCAAGCGCCTGTTATGTTCTTCCAGTGTTCTACCATGAATCAAAATGTCGTCAACAATTATTTCTACCCCGTCAATGTTACCAAAGTTCTGTTCCATGGACCGTTGGAACACTTCACTCGAACACTTCACGCCCATCGGCATCCGCAGGTATCGGTACCTGCCGAACGGAGTATTAAACGCTGTGAGCTTCGAGCTCTCTTCAGTTAATTTTATTTGGTAATAACCCATATTCGCGTCTAGCGTTGTAAAGTATTTACTCCCATTCAATCTTGTGGCAACATCATCAAAACTGTTCATTGGGTAATGTTCTCTTCGGATTGCGCGGTTTAAATCTGTGGGGTCAATGCATATTCGCACTCTTCCGTTTTTCTTCCTTACGCACACCAAACTACTGACCCATTGCGTAGGTTCTGTTACTTTAGCAATAATGTTGCATTTCTCTAAGTGTTTTAGTTCAGCTTGCAATTGTTCACGAATCGCGACTGGAACCGGTCTTGGTGCATGAACTACTGGTTCTATTGACTTATCGATTTTAATCTCGTACTCGCCCGGTATACACCCAATCTCTTCCCCAAGGACGTCACTATATTTCTCAATGATAGATTCTGTTTCAAGTCTTGCGGTGTGTATTCTCATGATCAGCCCAAAATCAACTGAATCATTCCTTCCAAGCAAGTTTATGCCTCTTGGAGTGTTCATAATCTGGAAATTAACCGAACGCTTGATATTTTTATGCTCGCACAGCAATGTAATCATTCCTAGCGCCTTCACTGCTGGCCCATTGACACCGCTAATAATAACATCACTCCTTTTGATTGGTGCAACCTTTTCAAATAGCTTCGCTGTTCCATATGACATGACACTGCACATTGCGCCACTGTCGATTTCAAATTTTATCGTTTTACACCCTATTTTCAAGTTAGCGGACCATTCATGATTATCTTCACTCGATGTTGCGATAAATACGTCGTTCACATCCGCATGTTCAAACTGGTTAAACATTTCCTCGACCTGGTCTTCCTGGGCTTCGGTGTAGTTGACACGTCGTTGACCTCCACGGCCCCGATATCCACGGTGGATTCCCCGATCACTTCCGCGATGACGCAGTCTACGTCCATAGCCACGTGCCCCTCTGTGTGATATCCCCTTTTGTTGATGCGATGTCCCACCGACTGCAGGACATAATTTGGATGCCTTGAAATGGCCAAACTCACCGCAATTGTCACACTGTTTTTGATAGGCGGGACATTTCCTTACTTCATGTTTTCTGCAACACTTGGCACAGTATTTTTGTTGCTTATGAGGGTTTTGATGCGTTCTAGCGATGTTTACGTGAGGGCTTTCGCCCAGTGATTTAATGTGAGACGCGGTCAATTCTATTTGCCTACAAACCTGCACGACACGTTCGATGGTAAGTTGTGTAACCGGTATCTCCATTAGCTTTTCACTACACTTTGTGTCATTCACGCCATTAATGATCATGTCACATATTAACCCTTCTTTTTGTTCCCCATATTGACAGTGTTCGGCCTTTCTTTTTAATTCCGAAATGTAATCCATTATTGACAGTTTACCACGCTTTGTGTTGAGGAACTCTTGTCTTTTAATGTTACGGTAATTATGCACTCCGAAATGTCTGTCAAATTTTGTGAAAACTGTTTCTAGATGGTATTTATCCTCGGCTGGCACTGCCGCGATTCCAGCATCCTGATTGGCAACAACTTCCGGCGCCCACGCGAACGAATCGTAAATTTTTACGCACTCTCTCCCCATGTTGGCAAGTAGGACACCAACCTTTCTTTTTCCAGGCTTGTCGTCCAGACCTAGCGCGTCCAAATGAATTATGAAGTCCCGTTTGTAGTCTTCCCAACTTGATGCACTTTCTGACGGGTTAAATTCCGGTAATGGCCTGATTCCCTTCGAAGCCATTTCGCTGTTGTATAAAATGAACCTTTAACAACAGATTTGCAACGTACGATTGTCATGCAATCGCCTGATTGCGCCGATTTTTAATAGATTTCTGACACCATGTAATAACTCTGAACTCGTCGGTGGGTAACTCACAACTGGCTTTATTCATAGATTCACATATATATAAATCTCAATACAAGTAACTCATGACTGCATGCTTTAACAAGACAATACGAGTTGTGTCCCTTACATTACAATACATGACATACAAACTATATACAACAAATCAACACATAAATGTCACGATCTTTATATATGTCCGAATTTTAACATATCCGAAATATAGTACATCGAGTGAAGGACCTACTTTTGATTTCAGAAATAGTTGGTATCTTATTTAAAATATATCGTTCCCAGAACATTTTAATAATGGAACTGTTAAACACAAATGCCTGTTGAAACAAGTTAACATGTGTTTTTGTCATGGTATTGATTAAAGAAATAGCGTCCTTAATAATCATTATAATTATTGATCTTCGTGACAGTTTTTCCCAGGATAACATAATTGATAGTTCAATGTCATAAAGGAGCTGTTAATCCGATAATAACCGCCATAAACTTGACTATTTTATTTGGACATTCATGGTTTGAAATCGGTTTAGAAACTGTTGATTTTGCGATTTTTGAACTTTTGGTACAAACCAGTTCGGAACAAAACCAAAGTTTCGTACCCATTGTTAATAACGAAAAAACACATATTATATGCACACATTCGTCACTACAACTACATTAAACAACAAATAAAATTTTATTCTCTAAAATATGACCGTATTTGTGCGTAAAATATGGAATGTTTAAAGTTGATAGGCGTAAATGTGTTTCGCATTTCGAGCACCTGTTAAATTAAAATCGTTCTTTTCTTATATTGCTTTGAATGCTTTTATAATATTTTTTAGTCATTTTAATACTATCAATTTTATAAAATTGTGAAGAAATAATAAAATATTTACTTACAAATCGATTCCTTCAGATTTTATTTGACGGTTGCATAATTATTGGGAAATTAGCAGACTTTGCTGATGAAAGCGTTGTAGCGTTCATCAACTTCTTGCACAAACAATGATGGCGTAGCTGTTGGTAAATTCCAGCACATGTACACGATGAAGGAGATTCGCGTATTAATGTGGGTAATTAAAACTGGGTTTATTATGATGATTTATAACTCATTTGACCTTTTTTTTAAACCCGGCAAGCGTTTCGTGTTTAAAAGCCACCTTTTGGCATCCGAAAAAAAAAAGATTTTATTATTTTATTTTTTTTGGTTTCGTCAAAAATTGGAGTCGGCGGGTCCGAAAATCATTTTATTAAAAAATTCTGGCCTAAAGGTGTTTAAAGTTTAAACAAGATGAAAAAAGTTTTCTTTTACAGACATTTATTTTTAACCAGGTTTTCTGAAGGAAAAAACTGGTTATTAGATTGGCGAATGCGGGCGGGCGGGCTGGCTGGCTGGCTGGCGGGCGGGCGGAACAAGCTTGTCCGGGCCATAACTATGTCGTTCATTGTCAGATTTTAAAATCATTTAGCACATTTGTTCACCATCATTGGACGGTGTGTCGCGCGAAATAATTACGTCGATATCTCCAAGGTCAAGGTCACACTTTGAGTTCAGAGGTCAAAAATGGCCATAAATGAGCTTGTCCTGGCCATAACTATGTCATTCATTGTGAGATTTTAAAATCATTTGGCACATTTGTTCACCATCATGGGACGGTGTGTCGCACGAAAGAATCATGTCAATATCTCCAATGTCAAGGTCGCCACGACTAAAAATAGATTTTTTTTTAAAACAAACTTACAAAGGGGGTTAATTTTGTTTGTTCATTTCAAAAGTTCAGTTTGAGTTTTCTCCCTTTATCAGATTTTTTTTTCACAATGAAAACCTGGTTATGTGACAATTTTGTCCCTTGTTTATATTATTATTATCTATGGAAGAGCGCCATAAAATGCAAGTGGTTTCAGCCAAGTAGAAATTGGGTTGGTTAAAAACAAAGTGTCATAAAATTCAAAATAGTATCATTTAAGTAATATTTTGAACTTAGTTTTTATTGATACACTATATACAGCAAAAATACCAAGAAAAACACAGATTTACCGTTTACTTTTTGAAATAAAAATGCAAAATGCATGGTTTGTATTTTCAGCAGTAAATCATCCAATTTAGCCATAATGTTTTAATTTTAAATATTGAAAAATGTGCATAAAAATTGCAACATATTTAACAATAAACATTGCTTTTTTAATATGCCATATTAAATCAAAATTACGTAGGAAAAGAAATTAAACGCAAAAAAGTATACGTAGTCGGCAAGATTCGAACCTGCGCGGAATATCCCAAAAGATTTCAAGTCTATCGCCTTAACCACTAGGCTACGGCACCTAATATTAGGCTCTTTAATCTTCGAAGAAATCGCGGGAAATCATTAGGGGTGCACTACCTTAAGTCAGATCATCATGAAACTTGCTAATAATGGTTGTAATATATCGGCAGTAATAATGTTAATGTTTGAAATATATTGTTTAATAACCAGCAGGATCCCATAAGCCCATCTGAATTATAATACCCACAGAAACCAAGTTAAAGGGACCGTCCAACAGATTTTGGCATGTATTGAAGCTTGTCATTAAATGCTTTTAATATATTGATAAATTTAAACATTTGAACTAAAAATCTCCAGTAAAAAAACAAGAATACAATTTTAAAAAAAGTAATCCTCAACAGGACTCCAATCACTGACCCCTGGATTCCTGGAGTAAAAAGTCTCCCGCCTAGACCACTCGACCATCCATGCTCATGCTTAGAGCAGATGTAATTTTTACCTATATAAGCAATCCTCGTAGTATCCCAAAATAAAACGACAACAACAGAACTTTGCAAATTGTTAAATCATTTCGCGTCGCACACCGCTTAATAATTTTCAGATTTTCAAATCATCAAAAGATGCATATAATAGATATTTAAGAGCATGGTAAATGGTCAATATAACTATTTCCTAAAAAATATCATAACTAAAACGAAAATTGGCGAATCTGAAACAACTTTTTTAAAAATTTTGTCAATTTACCAAAACGTAAAATCTGTTGGAGGGCCCCTTTAAGGGGGGTATATAGGAGTGAACTTGTCTGTCAGTCTGTCTGTCAGTGTCTTGTCGGTCGGTCCATATTAAGTGTCGGCTTTCTAATTCAAGTAGTTTTCATCCGATCTTCACCAAACTTGGTCAGAAGTTGTATCTAGATGATGTCTAGGTCAAGTTTGAATATTGGTCATGCCCGGTCAAAAATGTCACAGGGTCACTTAGTAGGTTTTACACATTCAGCATGGTGTCCGCTCTCTAATTCAGGTAGTTTTCATCTGATCTTGAGACACCACACTTGGTCAGAAGTTGTATCTAGATGATGTGTAGGTCAAGTTCGAACATGGGCCATGCAGGGTCAAAAACTACTGGGCAAGGGGTCACTAAGTGCGTTTTAAGCATTGAGCATGGTGTCCGCTGTTTTTTGTGAAGACAACATGCAAAATATTTTGTGTTAATGCGGCTTGTGGGGGTATTCATCACGTCTGTTACAAAGCTCTAGTTTGAATTGTAATAAAAGTAACAAAAATTTCCCTTTGGCTCTCTTCGCCTATAGTTTGCATCGAGTCAGCATAAAACATGGTGGTAATGTTTATTATCCCCCGCCATAGGCGGAGGGATTTTGTTTTGGCGTTGTCTGTCCTTCCGTACGTCCGTCCGTCTTTCCGTCCTTCCTTCCGTCCATCCGGCACTTTTGTGTCCGGAGCCATATCTTGGAAGTGCTTTGGCGGATTTCATTGAAACTTGGTATGAGTATATATATTGATAAGAGGATGATGCACGCCAAATGGCATTGCACACCATCTGTTAATAACGGAGTTATGGCCCTTTGTATCTTGAAAAAATGCTTTTTTGAGTGTCAAATATAACACTTTTTTGTCCAGAATATATTGGCGGGGGATATCAATTCAATGAATTTGCTTGTTGGCATGTAATATCCAACAAGTTTGATAACCAGCAAAATTGCATAAAGTTCTTCTGAAATATGTCCCTTGAATTATCCCAAGTTTGCCTAGTTGTCTGCTCTATAAAATATAAAATTTGTGTTTTTATGTCCCCCACTATAGTAGTGGGGGACATATTGTTTTTGCCCTGTCTGTCTGTCTGTTGGTCTGTTTGCGCCAACTTTAACATTTTGCAATAACTTTTGCTATATTGAAGATAACAACTTCATATTTGGCATGCATGTGTATCTCATGAAGCTGCACATTTTGAGTGGTGAAAGGTCAAGGTCAAGATCATCCTTCAAGGTCAGAGGTCAAATATATGTGGCCAAAATCGCTCATTTTATGAATACTTTTGCAATATTTAAGATAGCAACTTGATATTTGGCATGCATGTGTATCTCATGAAGCTGCATATTTTGAGTGGTGAAAGGTCAAGGTCATCCTTCAAGGTCAGAGGTCAAATATATGTGGCCCAAATCGCTTATTTTATAAATACTTTTGCAATATTGAAGATAGCAACTTGATATTTGGCATGCATGTGCATCTCATGGAGCTGCACATTTTGAGTGGTGAAAGGTCAAGGTCAAGGTCATCCTTCAAGGTCAGAGGTCAAATATATGTGGCCCAAATCGCTTATTTTATGAATACTTTTGCAATATTGAAGATAGCAATGAATGGTGAAAGGTCAAGGTCAAGGTCATCCTTCACAAGGTCAAGGTCATCCTACAAGGTCAAACATAATATAGGGGGACATTGTGTTTCACAAACACATCTTGTTTTTCAATAACTTTAGTTTGATTAACCATCATTGATGATATCCAGATATAGCAAATTTTAATGGAGACCAAGCTAAAGTTGGTATTTGAGAGGTATTTGGGTCAAGGTCACTGTTACTAAAAAAAACAAGACAATTTCAGCTCAATAACTTAAGTTTGGATGGATGTATTGAAGCTAACATGGAGACCTAGCTTTGGATTGCATTTGGGGCTGTTCAAGGTCACTGTGACAAAGTATAGGACACCTGCTTATGGCTATATAGCTTTAGTTTGGAAGTATAGATGTGCTACACAGAAATTGTGTGGGTAGCTTAGTGTGTACCAAGCTTGAGATTGCATTTGGTTCAAGGTCACTGTCACTAAATAATATAGAAACATAGTTTCTGCTCAATACATTTAGTTTAGATGGAGGTATTGCAATGACATATTGTGTGTAAATTGTTGTCTTGTAGAGCGATTCTGAGATGGTTTTGAACTCATCACATAAATAGAACATTAACATAACAAATAATTTAATCTTGGTTTGCAAAATCTGATCATTGTGTTAGCTGCATAATGCAACTAAATCATGGACAACCATTCCATGACAAAGACATGATCTTTTAAATGGTGAAATTTTCTTTTTATTTTGCGCTCATTTGCAGTTCTGATATCAAATAAAACTTGGATTTATTTTTAATTTATAATTATAAATGTATGCACTTTTTTGAATTCATTTCTCATAAAATAAATGAATTTCTTTAATAACGAACTAAAATTTTATGAACCAAATGTTCATAAATTATGGTAAAGTTCATTAACTACACAGTTCCTGAATGTATGAGGTTATGGAGTACGTGTTCATTCATTACAACAATACTTTATGAACCGTTTTTGGTTTCATTTGAAGTTTATGAGCTGTTCCCCTTTACCACTTAGATACGTCTTTTGACGTGTTTATAGTCCCTTAGAAAGTTACATTTAATTAAAAGGTTTTAACAGCTTCATTTCTAACCCTTAAATACTGATGGGCAGCAAACAGCATAAAACCTGAACAGTCTGCGCTCACAGGCTGTTCTGGTTTTACGCTGTTTGCACATAGCCATTTTCACTATGCCTCTGAGTAAGAAAGAGTTAACTAACACAATGGTTCATGAAAAAATCCAGTTCTCATGAACTCTTTTTCCTCGGACTTTGATCAGCGTGGGCTGTCAGTGTTACAAATGACGGTTAATTGAGTTTTTTTATATTGGTAATTCATCTTTACAGAATTGGAAAGTTTGCTATATGTCATAAAAATAGTTTGGTATTTTGTTTTGCCTATAAAGGTGTAGAATTGTCTGAATAATCTAAAATTTGATAAAGTACATCCTGATCTTAATATGTCTTTCAGTAATGGATAACTTCAAATAAGTGTAATGTAATATTAATAATGTTAATTTATTCAGTTAAACTTACAATAGTGAAACTCAGTATGTAGTTTAAGTTGAACTATAAGTAGGAGGAAAGTCTTTGTGAAGTTTATTTTAATTATTTTGATTCCCCCTGTATTCATCATTTCAGCGATCTACATATATATGACACACTAAATTGTCCCACTGCATATCTTTTTCAGGTCTGCAGAAATAATATACTCTGATTTGTCACATTTCAAAACCTCAATTTGAGAACTTTTAAATGTGTAATCAAAGCCTACTATCCATTTCAAGTCTTTTGCATTAAAGACACATTTTTTCTTGCCTGCTTGTCAATGTACACCCATCAGTTTCATAATATCATATCTGTTACTTTTAAATTGGTTAAAATATTTGAAAAGGGCATATTGACTGTATATCATTGACATTTGTAAACACATATGAAAACAGCCCTAAACTGGCTAAAGTCTTTGTTGACATACTTATTAATCAAGTTACAAGATCATGTTTAATCACAATTATTCTTCCCTGCCCAGTACCTCCCCTGCGAAATGTTGTTCTGCAGTTCACGAATAATTCGTGAACAGTTCATGAACTGTTCGTGAACTGAGTTCATGAACTGTTCACGAATAGTTCGTGAACAGAAAATGAGCCACGTCTGTGAAAAGTTCTTGAAATTTGAGTTCATGAACTGTTCATGAACACTAATGGCATGAAGTGTTCATGAAATATTCTTGAAACCTAATGGCATGAAGTGTTCATGAACTATTCTTGAACCCTTATGGCATGAAGTGTTCATGAACTATTCTTGAACCCGTGTGGCATGAAGTGTTCATGAACTATTCTTGAACCATTATGGCATGAAATGTTCATGAACTATTCATGAACATCAATGGCATGAAGTGTTCTTGAACAGTTCATGAACAACACAATTCTTGAAAAATTCTTCAGGGTTTTGCTGTTTACGAACAGTTCATGAACATTTTCCTTCTATTTTTCAATGGCTCATTTTCTGTTCACGAACTGTAAGTGAACAGTTCATGAACCATAGTTCTTCAAGAGTTCATGAACTGAGGTGGCATGAAGTGTTCATGAACTATTCATGAACAAGAATTTGTCAATTTATGCAAAGGTTATCATAAGTGTTACTAAAGCTCAACAAACAGGTCAGGGTAAGAAGAAACAAGTCTTGTATTAGCACTTAACATATTGATAGCAACATATAACAATAATTTAAATATAACACTAATAACTGAGATACAAGTGGTTTGATAATACTCTTTAAATTTCATAATACAACTTTGCACTATATGTTCATGAATAATTCATGTATTGAAAAGATTATGAATAGTCTCATTTTCAGTTCAAGAATCATTTACTAATCAATGGTTTCCCTGAAATGGTTACACTTACAGTGCCAAAGAACTTGAAATGGAACCAATGGCTGATCAGTTCAGCCGGTAATTTATTAAAGACTTACATTTTCAAATATAACATAAACCATGTGCCTTTTCAACTTCCTGTGCACACAATATTCTTTCTTTGTAAAAACAGCAATGCAATCTACATTGAGTTCTTGATATCAACTTAAACTGTTCTTGAAATAAGATGTCCTTAAAACGTTCTTAAACTTGTCTTTTAAGTCTTCCAAGAACAATGACAGATCCTTTTAAGAACATATTGGATTCTTAAAAAGTCCATCATACGTTCAAAAACATTGTGTAGACCTGTTTAAGAACATCAGAAGGAAACATGTTGTTCAAAAAAGTTCTTAAAGTGTTCAAGAATAGTTTAAGAATAATTCAAGAACAGGAAAGGTCCTTAAAAAGTTATTGAAGTGTTCCTGAAGGCAGTTCTTGAACAGTTCTTGTACAAATGTTCTTAAAATTCTCTAGAACAGGTCAAGAACTCTAACTTACAGTGGTGAAAGTACTATGCATATTCATACTAACTTCACAGGTTTCACAAATCTACAAGATTTGTATGCTAGACATTTCAATATTACTTTCAAAAATATGTATGAAACATCTAGCACAAAGGAATTCATGAATTATTCATGATGGATCCTTAAAGTCTGTCTCAGAAAAGTCATTAGAAATACTTGTGCATGAAATGTTCATCACTAAGTATTTATGGTTAGATGAAGAACTGTTCATGAACTTTGAAATGTTCAACAATAATTCATAAACAGTTCATGAACATGTCTTAAGAACAGTTCATGTCCAAAAGTTCATGAACCAAGCTCAGGAACTTTTTCAGAACCGTTCATGAACAGTTCTTGATTGGCTTGAAGTGTTCATGAAATCATGAACAACATTTCGCCGGGGCTTCACTGTCTAGTAGATTAGAACCTCTTGGACACAACATATTCAGGTATGTAACAGATGTCACTGAGATTGAAAGAAATCTCTTGGTATGATAGTTGTAAACTCTCTTCCCCTAACAAAGGTGCTCTGTAATATTATAGTAATATTTAATAGTAATATTATAGTAATATAAAACGTCACTTTGATGGACTTAAAATTTGAGAAATAGTTAATCGTCAGCAAGTATTTGACGATATAATCACACATATTTGTTTAAATGCATGTCCATAAATGAGTGCTCCAGCTAGGCCTAAATGGAAGGGCCCCCCGCCCTCCCCTTCCGAAGCTCCGCCCTGCCCTTCCTAGGCCCTGCCCTGCCCTTTTATAAAAAAAAATATATATATATTTTGTGTGTGTGTGTGACATATTATAATTTATTAATCTTGTATTATATTGAAATTATTTTTTTATTACTCATTGTAGACATTTGATTTACATGGTTTAATAATAATGGAAATAATATATTCTAACAATTATTAAGAATATAAAAATGAATATCCAACAAGGAGCATTCTGGATACGATATTGCTGGAATGTCATAGCCTTTGACCAAGTCATTTTACCCATACAATTTTGCAGTGTTTTATGTCTTCAGCAGTAATTCTAAATAAATATATTTTAAGTAAACCACACTTTATGCTTAAATGAAAAAGACAAAATGTTTACATTTCATACTTTTGCAGCAACCCGTCAACATTGGCCGGTTAATAGCAATGGTTGATCAAAAGATGCTGTTGATTGGTTAAAGATATGGTTTTGCCTGTTACTCTGCAGTTCTGTTTGTTTTCTTTTTCATTCCGTTGCTATGCAATATAAATACATGCAGGCCGTCAACTGATTCCTATATTCCTATATTTTCCTACATTTTGGAGAATTTTCCTATATTTTTCAAAACCTCCTATTTTTCCTATATTTTCCTATATTTTTGACTTTTTTCCTATATTTTGTTCTGAAAATTTCCTCTTAAAAAATACTTTTAAGAAGTAATACTGCTTTTAGATATTTTAATTTACAGTTTAAAAAGCTGTCCCTCCTCTTCCAAAGCATCACCATCTTGCAGGAGTGCTGTTGTACACCATTGTGATATCTATATGGACACCTTTGATGAAGAAAAATGGGATCATTTCAAAGGTGAGAACAAATCCTAGCAGATAGTTGTAACAGGTCTTTCCCCAGGGATGCCCTGCTGAGGGGATATTTAATGCTCTTACTGATCTTAGATGGGATTTAGCATATCTACAGGGTTCCAATTCTTTTGAATATTGGAAATTATTTTAGGGCATTGGAAGTCTTGTAGAATAATTTAGATTATTGAGATGTTTAATTGTCATTTTGTCATGTATACCATAGCATCTTATTCTTGTTTTTATCCCCTTCCTTTCTACAATTATGTGGTCATCTCCATTGTCTGTCCGTCCTGGCCACTATATCTCTTACACTATTAGCACTAGAACCTTGAAATGCACACACATGGTACCTATGAGCACATGTGCAACAGTGCATTATTTGGAATTTTGATCTGACCCCTTGGTCAAAAGTAATGGGGGTTGGGGTGGGGCCATGTCAGAGATTTTCACTCATTATACTAACAACATGCGGCGTGGGGATACGCGTCAGCCTCTGCCGCGCCATTTCTAGTTAAGATATGCATCTACCATTGTGTGTCTGATACCAATGAGATTAGATTGTTTTACAATTGGTATTAATAACACAGTGCAATTTTGTTCAATTAAATATGTTGATGTTCTATTTCAAATATTTGTATATGCAGAAGTTGCCAGAACAATCTTATATTCTTTTTTTAATTTTATCATATAGGATGTTTTGGTGTTTTTTTCATGTCCTAAAAATGTTTGATGGAAGAGTGTATAGAAATTTTAATGTGCATATAATCATACATGCCAGACGTCCCAATCTCGGCGGGACAGTCCCGCTTTTGGGCCCTTTGTCCCGGCGTCCCGATATGAGACGATTTGTCCCGACATTCGTAAAAACCGATGTAAGGTTTATAGGTTCCCAATAAAATTTGCTATTCAAGCTCTGTTTCGATAACACTTACCACCGCTAATCCCTTTATTGCCCCAATTAACAATCCGATTCTACTTCTCTTGTGTACCAGTGTTGTTTATGACACCTTATCAGCGATTTATCGGCTAGTTATTGACTTTATCAGGCATTCACACCATGGTGGTCTTCAAGATAGTGGTTGCTTATTGCTATCGATAGTTGTATTGTAATGAAATAAATGTAGAAAATGTGTTTGTTTTTGTCTTTGTTTGTAACGGTTTACAAAACAATTGTTTTGTAAAATTAACTGTACGTCATAAATGAGTTTTTTACATTCAATGTTAAGTTCCAAAATAGCGGCATAATTCCGTGTCAAGCTGATGTAACTGTTCGGTAGATAGTTTACTGTAACCCGTACTTTCAGTGTACTGGATAACCTCCCCTGTGTAAATGTTTGCCATTGACAGTAATATAATGGGTATTGTTGTCGTAATGTTCCAGATTTTGTACTCTAAAAAGATGAATATTATCTTTGTTGTTTGCTATTGTCTTATTATTAAAAATGTTATTGTTATGTTTTAGATTTCATGCTTCATATCAGATGTTTTATGTCTTGAATTAAAGTATCAAGAGTTTTTGTTAGTATTATACTGACTACAGTAAAGGTGGAATGATAGATCGTTTTAGGTGTCCTGGTTTTTGGTCAAATGTCCCGACAATTTTGTATGGAATGTCCCGCTTTGGACCTAACAAATTATGGCATGTATGATATAATACAGAATTTATATTATATACAGTCAATCTTGTATTAAGAGACCACTCAAGGGAGTAATCAAAAGTGGTCTCTTAATAAAACGGTCTTTGAATACAAAAGGCCATTCTGGAAGAATGCTTACCCTCAATTTTAATCTATATGAAGGATTATCTCTTTTATCCACAATGATTTTAACTTTTATAATAAAATGAATATAAACACAATACATAAACAATATTTTACTTATAATGTGTTTTATTTTTCACTTATTATAAATTATCATTTATTATAAATCAATTGTGTGTACATATTTATTTGCAAAAGCAACATAGACAAGGAAATATTTTTCCTAAGAACAAAGAATTTTGCTAAAAATGTGTAACAGTCTACATATACATGTGTACAGCTAAAACTAGAAATAAATGTCAGAAGCCAAAAGCTATGATATATTATCACATGTATTTCTCTTTCCGTTTCTATATTGCGCGGTTTTTTTCACCTGACACATTATTTTCCACGTCTTCAAGCACCTCGGCTTTACGCTTAAGAATGTTCTGAATTTGGGTTTTTCCGACTCCAATCTCGTCTGCGATTTTACGTGCACTTATACTCTTTGACAATTCCAAAACCCGAATTTTCTCGTTCAACGTTAACACTTTTTGTTTTGACATTATAATTTCTGCATGTACGCTTAAGGAAATCTAACTCGATTATGATACATAATGAGCTGAAAAAATTAAAACACGTCAATTGAAAACAAACAATCAGACCTGGTTGGAAAATTTATTAAGTAAATAACAATGTGATTGGCTTACAAATATCTACTAATTAGCATTATTACAAATTGGTAATGTACGGATTTCGACAGATGTTGCCGATTAATAGTTTATTTTCCGCACTTCTCAGGAAATGTTTGTTGCGTACAGTGCATTGTTTCTGCACCTGTTATCTATACTCGAGAAAAATCGGCATTGTCTCTTAACGATCCACATAGTTAACTATTTAAGCTGTAGACTGTGCGCAATACGTTCCCCTATTATTCAACTCAATAAATTAATACGCAGTCTACAACAATACCGGTCAGAACCGGTCAACGAGACAAAGCATAATCATAATGGTTGTGAAAACAAAGCAGAGGTGTAACAGTACATCTTATCGGCTTAGATAAACAATTAACACGGATTTGTCCCTGAAAGATCGATAGATTAACCACTTTTACCTCCTAGTGGTCGCTTAATACAAGATTCGGACATCAAAATACACACAAATCAGCGGTCGCTGGTCGCGTAAGACAAAAGTCGCTTAATACAATATCATTATATAGCGAAAAAGCTCCGTGGGATTTCAAAATGGTCGCATAAGACAAAGGTCGCTTAATACAAGTGGTCGCATCCACAAGATTGACTGTACCATGATACATATATGATACTACATGTATGTGATTCATGTTTTCGGTTTCAATAATTTCCTTATTAATGTGATGTTGCACTCTATGTAATGTTTATAGGTTGTAAAACTATGTTTAATAATGTTTTGTGTTTTGTTGATTGTTAACTATTTTAATAAACAAAATTCAGGTGTCCACATTGATGACCACAGTGTGTTGCCGCATCAGCATATCTGCCTTGGTGGTGAAGATAAGGGACTGTTTTGTTAAGTAAAACATGAATTTAATGATTATTGACAGAAAACAAGTAAGTAAGAAGTTCTCTACATATCTCTAGAACATAACTTTTTACCGTAAAATTCCTATATTTTAACCCTAAACAAGCCCAAACCTCCTGTATTTTGATGCAAAAATTCCTATATTTATTCCTATATTTTCACCTTAAGTCAGTAATGACGGCCTGTACATGTTTATCAAATATAGAGTTCTGTAATACATATTTAAGGTAGCGCACCTCTAATGGGCACATATCCAAATATAATCTAATTAATTATTTTCTTAATCAGCATCATTTCACTGAACTACATGCAAATTTGTAGGTAGGCTTTCCATGCTTTTTAAAAAAATATACCGATTTTTTCAAAACCAACCCCACGCTCGGCTTTTGTCCAGTTTATTTTCACCCCTGGGGTATATAAAAGTTCCATAATTCATTCAAATTTCCAAATATGGGCATGCAGTTGGTGTGTACAGATGCTGTAAAGGTGTTTAAAGTTTAAACAAGATGAAATAAGTATTCTTTTACAGACATTTATTTTTTACAAATTTTTATCTATGGTAGAGCGCCATGAAATGTAAGTGATTTCAGCCAAGTAAAAATTGGGTCGGTTAAAAACAAAGTGTCATAAAATTCAAAATAGTATCATTTAAGTCATATTTTAAACTTTGTTTTTATAGAAACACTATATACAGTAAAAATACCAAGAACTAGACAGATTTACTGTTTACTTTTTGAAATAAAATTAAAAATGCAACATGCATGGTTCGTATTTTCAACAGTAAGTCACCCAATTTCGCCATAACGTTGTTTTAATTTTAATAATTGAAGAATGTGCATAACAATTGCAACATATTTAACAATAAATATAGCTTATATGCTATATTAAATCAAATTACGCTAGAAAATAAATAAAACGCGTCGCAAAAAAGTATACGTCGTTGGCAGGATTCGAACCTGCGCGGGAATATCCCAAAAGATTTCTAGTCTATCGCCTTAACCACTAGGCTACGGCACTTAATAGTAGGCTCTTCAACCTTCGAAGAAATCGCGGGAAATCATTAGAGGTGCGCTACCTTAACAGATTAATATTTATATTTTAACATTAGTAAGCAGCTATAATGCACACTTTTACAAATGGTCGCAAACAATGTATTCATTTTAGTTCATGATTGTTTTTGTTTTTCTTGACAGTTTAAATGTGTATGCAGAGCAATATAACATTATATTGCTCATTTAATGCAAGTGCATGACTTTTTTATTTGAGAGTTTATAATGTGTATGCAGAGCAATAAACCATTATAATGCTCATTTAATGCAGTGTTTCACAAAAAACTCAATCAGTCTGTTTCTATTGAATATCTTGCATGACTTCAGACTGAAATAGTCAGTTCTAATTCTTATCAGTTAGCCAGACACATTTATATGCAGGTAATGATACAGTGTCTCTTCTAGAAATCTAGAGGTAGGGGTGGGTGGGAATTCCCCCCTCACTTTGAACAATAGGGGGCATTTTTTAGAAACAGGGGGCAATTATTAAATATCATTTTTAGCTCGATTTTTCAAAGAAAAAGGAGAGCTATACTACCTGCCCCGGCCTCGGCATCGCGGTCGCTGTTGTTGAATGTTTTTTATAAAGTCAAATAACTTTAACACTATCAAAGATAATTAACTCAAACTTGGAATACTTCTTTATGGCAACAAGACAATTGTGTATGTCAAGTTGCATAACTCTGTTAGCATTATTTTTAGAGTTATGCCCTTTTTATACTTAGAAAATTGAAAATTTGGTTAAGTTTTGTGTTTAGGTACACTTTATTCCTAAAGTATCAAAGCTATTGCTTTCATTATGACTTGCAACACTTACTAACTATCATAAGAGGACTGTGCAGGCAAAGTTATGTAACTCTGACTGGCATTTTGACAGAATTATGGCCCCTTTTATACTTAGAAAATTGAAATTGGTAAAATTTTGTGTTTTGGTCCATTTTACTCTTAAAGTATCATAGCTATTGCTTTCAGACTTGGAACACTCGCTAACTATCATAAGGGGACTGTACAAGACAATTTGCATAAATCTGGTTGGCATTTTGACGGAATTATGGCCCTTTTTTGACTTAGTAACTTTGAATATTTTGTTAAATTTTGTGTTTAGATCCACTTTACTTCTAAGGTATCAATGCTATTGCTTTTAAACTTCAAATACTTTCTTACTATCATGAGGGTACTGTACCTGGCAAGTTGAATTTGACTTTGACCTTTGAATGACCTTGAATCTCAAGGTAAAATAAATACATTTTGCTCATATTGCCATAACTTCTTTATTTAGGATCCGATTTGATTCTTACTTTGACAAAACAACACTTACCTGACATACCACAATGGACTCCACACAAACCATCCCCCATGCCCTACCCCAGAATCCCCCCCCCCCCCCGCAAAAAAATATTTTTTTTTCCCTTTTTATGCCCCCAGTAGGGTGGCATATAGCAGTTGAACTGTCAGTCAGTCTGTGCGTCCATCCGAAAACTTTACCATTGGGCATAATTTTTGCAATATTGAAGATAGCAACTTGATATTTCACAGGCATGTGTATGTCATGGAGCTGCACATTTTGAGTGGTGAAAGGTCAAGGTAGTCCTTCAAAGATAAAGGTCAAATATATGGCGTCTGTACATCCGTCCGAAAACTATAACATTGGTCATAACTTTTGCAATATTGAAGATAGCAACTTGATATTTGGCATGCATGTGTATCTCATGGAGCTGCACATTTTGAGTGGTGAAAGGCCAAGGTCATCCTTCAAGGTCAAGGTCAAAGGTCAAATTTTGCAATATTGAAGATAGCAACTTGATATTTGGCATGCATGTGTATCTCATGGAGCTGTACATTTTGAGTGGTGAAAGGTCAATGTCATCCTTCAAGGTCAAAGGTCAAATTTGGCAATATTGAAGATAGCAACTCGATATTTTGCATGCATGCGTATCTCATGGAGCTGCACATTTTGAGTGGTGAAAGGTCAAAGTCAAGGTCATCCTTCTAGGTCAAGGTCAAAGGTCAAATTTTGCAATATTGAAGATAGCAACTTGATATTTGGCATGCATTTGTATCTCGTGGAGCTGCACATTTTGAGTGGTAAAAGGTCAAGGTCATTCTTCAAGGTCAAGGGCAAAGGTCAAATTTTGCAATATTGAAGATAGCAACTCGATATCTGGCATGCATGCTTATCTCATGGAGCTGCACAATTTGAGTGGTGAAAGGTCAAGGTAATCTTTAAGGTCAAGGTGAAAGGTAAAATTTTGCAATATTGGAGATAGCAACTCGATATTTTGCATGCATGCTTATCTCGTGGAGCTGCACATTTTGAGTTGTGAAAGGTTAAGGTCATCCTTCAAGGTCAAAGGTCAAATTTTGAAATTTTAAAGATAGCAAATCCATATTTGGCATGTATGCGTATCTCATAAAGCTGCACATTTTGAAAGGTGAAAGGTCAAGGTCATCCTTCAAGGTCAATGGTCAAATGTATGGCTTCAAAGCGGCGCAGTAGGGGGCATTTCTGTCTGTAGACCTGCAGTGGAATCATATGGAATTCTATGGAAATCATTAGATGGAATTCCGTGGAGTATTGGCACTAACTTTCCATCCGATTCCATGCAATCAATGGAAAAGTGAAAAAAAAACAGAAGAGGGACTTGATATGGGATGGAATTCCATAAAATGCCGTGGAATTCCATAGAATTCCGTGGCATTCCATAGAATACCGTGGAATTCCATAGAATGCCGTGGAATTCCATAGAACGCCGTGGAATTCCCTAGAACGCCGTGGAATTCCATAGAATGCTGTGGAATTCCATAGAATGCCGTGGAATTCCATAGAATTATATGGAATTCCGTGAAAAGCTATGGAATTTAATAAAAAGCTGGAATAAAATAGAAAAAAACAGATTATAGATTAAAGGCATTTCATTGATTTAGCATTAAGTGCTCAACATGCACAGTACAAAACTTCCTTAGCCTCAGTTCTATAACCTTGCATGATAAAATTCCGATACTACATTCAACGTTCTTAATTTCTCCACATAGGTCTTATTACTTCCTTTTTCAACCTGCAAACTCCACTAAGTGAAAATTTGGGTGACAGCTGCTTTTAAACTAATATTTGCCATACTAAAACCTCAAATATCACATAAAAAGGTCTACAATAATGTCATAAGAAGATTAGATTTAAAGGAATATTTAGAAATAATAAAAATCACAAACCTTCAGTTGTTGTTCTATTCCTAGATAGACTGCTTAAACACTGTATGCATCACTCATTAGCAATATTTCATGTCACTTTCCAAATGATATAAATACATAAGTATTTTAAGAAAGTGTTTTTAATGGAAAAACTAATGAACTCTTCTGTTTGTTAAATTTCTTTAACTTTATTTTAACAAGTTAAACCAGTACATTGTCCACCATGTTTCATGTTTCAATCTAACAGGTAAACTTTCTGTATTTGAATTCAGCCAATTAGAAAAGACTGTCATATCTTATAACCAATAGATTTGCAGCAAACATACCCAACATCTGACTCACTGCACACATTGGGCTTATCAGATAGATTGTTATTTGACAACCTGGACTGGCTGAGTTTGATATTGAGTAAAAACAGTGTGTATAACACTTGGACAGTGTTAAGGAATTTAAACTTGTAGAAATTGCTTTGAAAGTAACAACTACTCCTACTTCTGCAGAACTACTACTTTAATTACTACAGCATCAACAACGCCACCACCACCAACAACAGCAGCAACAACAACACCAACAGCAGAAACAACAACAGCAACAACAACAACAGCAGCAGCAACAGCAGCAACAACTGCTACTACTGCAACAACTGCTACTACTGCTACTTCTATTGCTACTACTATTGCTACAGAAACTGTTAATGCTACTACTTCTACTACTTCTACTACCACCACAATCTCTACTGATATAAAAAAAACACTACTGCTACTACATCAATTACTACAACAACAACACCGACTACAACAACAACAACTACTACTACTAATACAGCTACTACATCTACATCTACTTCTACTACTGCTGCTGCTGCTGTCGCTACTATGAAGTCTATTTGGCTATTTGTAAGTGTAAGGTGTTCTATATGTGTTCTTATTCCCCATTAGAACTTTTGTAGAACTTACTGGTTCTTATAGCATTCTAGATTTGTTCTAGAACTACATTTTAAAACATTTTTAGAAATTTCTTAACCATATTTTGTCCTTGAAATGTTCTAAAAAGGTTCTTGAAATTATTGGAACAGTTTCAGTCCTAAGCCATTTTCCACAAATGTTCTGGATTTATTCTTAAAAAACTGTCTTGGAACAATTCCAGAACATACGTTTTAGAACACAAATATGGAACAGTTCCAGAACTGTTCCAATTTCTAGAACAAATTTATAATTATCTTTATTGCATTTTCTTTTAAATACAAAATACATGATGCAAATAAATTCATACATGTATTAAACTACAAATACATTTCAGACAACCAGCGAAAATTTTCAAAGTTATTTTCCATTGATTTCCATCCAAGAAAATGTATAAGTTATTTTCCATAACGATTTCCGTTGAAAAAAATGGCTAAGTCCAACTTTCCATGGTGTTTTCCATACATTCCGTGGAAATGCATGGAATTTTAGTCGAGATTCCGCGGAATTCCATAACAGCTTCAGATGGAAAATTGGCAAGTGGATGGAATGCCATCAAATTCCATGGATTTCCATCGATTTCCGTAGAATTCCATAATATTTTCTATTGAATTCCATAGAAAAGTGCTAATGACTATGGCAGATCTACAGACGGGATTGTGTTTCACGAACACAGCTCTTGTTTTTTGTTTTTTTGAAATATCATCTAATAAATGACCACACCCCCACATTATTCCCCCTCTTCATCCCCCCCCCCACACAATAATTTTTTTTTTTGAAACATGGTTAAAACACAAATATGACTAATAATAATATTACCTAAACCTTATTGAAAATAAACAATTTCCCCATGATAGCTTATGTTATACTGTCAAGCACTCAAAAAGTCGAGCGGGCTGACTTCTGGCAGCTCTTGTTATACATTTTCATTGTTTAATTGTTTTACCTTAAACTTTATTACATACTGTCACTGTCAGTGAAATACTATAGTAACTGCTATTAAATAAAAATGCACTTTCAATAGTATTGCACTAACTTGACTAAAAACTAAAATTTGTTATGACATGATAGTTCTGTATCATTTAAATAATAACACATAACATTTGCTTATTTGCATGCCTTTCATGATAACCAGGGCTTAGCGCTACAAAATTATGATACATAAATCAATACATTCAGGCTTTCTATGTGGTTGTCGTGACGTTGTACATGTAGCATGATTTTCGTACGCTTTTTATCGAGACAAAGGATCAACACGAAATACATGAGCACTGTTTATATTTGAAGCAAGAATTGGTTAACGTTGCGTAAACATTAAAATTCAGACATGTGTTTCGGATTACAAATTTAACAAATTTAATTACGTTTATTTAAGATTTCAACGTATTACACTTCTTCAGGTGAAGATGTCTGCTTCATCATGTAATATTATTACACAAGGGACAGAGCTCCAGATAAGGGTTGTATTTTCGTAATTACGAATTATTTTCATGTCCGTTACGTATTTATTTTAAAATCTTGTCGTACCATTAAGAATTACAAAATCAAGTTACGAATATTATTTTTGCATCGGTTCGTATCAATTTTTATTGAGTTCTTTTCGCATATTAAAGATCTTTGCGGTGCTTATATAGAATGATTATCAGGTTTGTTTAACAAAGCGCATTTTTTCCAATAAAAGCGGCGTATACAGTCTATCTGTCAAAAAACAACCACGGCGCCCAGAGAGCGTTCTAAAAAACTGCAAAGCGTCCAAAACACGCTTTTAACATATTGTACGCAAAGTGAGCAGAAGTTAAATGTTTAGAAAGACATTATAGACATGATCTTATACGATGTTATATGTTCAGTTTCCGACACAGTCGGAAAAGCTAAACAAAAACGCGACACGATGGGTCCAAACTTAAACACAAAAAAAACATTGAACGAGTGGAAGGGACAAGTCCCGTGGCTAATCGTTGAAAAGATTGAAGGGGAGACCCGTTTAAAATGTGAAATATGTAAAAATTCATCTAACACATGCAATCTAAGCACAGTTTGGGCATATGAAGGTATTTGAAAAATAAAATTGTATTATACTGAAAAGACACTGTTGAACTCGTATAAATTTAAAGTTGCTAGTATGTTTATTTTGATTTTTTTGGCATGAAAACAACCATTATTATTTATTTTTAGGTCATTTATAAAAAATAAGAATTATTTTCCAAAACTTAGTAGTAACGTTAAGAATAAAATTTCAGAGTTAAGAATTCTTTTTGAAAATCTGGTAGTAATTTAAGAATTTCACAAAAACTTATCTTGAGCTTTGCAGGGATCACATTTTCCCACAACATCAATCGGTCTGGATTTAAAACTGGATGCAAAAAGTATTCGAAAAATTACAACCGAAATCCATACATTCTAGAATTTTTCAGTTCCAAATCGAGACATTCCATAAAAAATTGTCAGGAAATTTGACCAAAAAGCAGGACACCTAAAACGACATTCCACCTTTACTTTATTACTTACAAAAACTCTAATTTTCTGCCCAATTTTGACGAAACAGGTGTTTCAGAAATTAGTGAACACGGCGTTCATTATTCTCCGGAAGTAAACAGACTCCATAAACTGAATTGTAGGGTTTCCCCGTATGCCTTGATTTGACATCCAATCGGTACAGGGATATCCCATTGAACATATGTAAATCGCGTGACGCGATGTGAGCGCATTTTTATGGAGCACTTTTCTTATTCAACCAATCGTCAATTAACTCTAAATTTAGATTGATGCAATATTTTACAAAATATTTTCTTACAATCAGTCGAAAACGAAAGTTAATTTTTGTGAAACATCAATGCGTATTGGTCAGCATCCAATTTGTTTGATGTACAAAATCGGTGTTTTGACAGGTTTTATAACCTTAGGTGGTATAATACACAGGGTAATAGTGTCATTGGCGTTTATTTCTGTATGATACATCTGCAATTAGAGACCTCTATCATAAAAACACTGTGGTGTGAATGCATAATAAAATATATAATTGCCGATTAATGGCCGATAAGGTGTCAAAAACAACACTAGTGTAGCGAGTAGCAGAAGCCGGTTCTTTATTGGGGGGCAATATAGGGATTAGCGATGGTAAGTTTTAGCCAGACAGAGCTTGAATAGCGAATTTTATTGGGAACTTGTAGTTTTTACATCATTTTTTTCGAATGTCAGGACAGAATCGGACCGACTGTTTAGGATTTTCAATCGTTCTTTCATGACCCCAATCGGTCTAGGACCGACAAAACCGAAAAAAATATGATCCCTGTATTACACCTCTTCAGGTGAAGATGTATGCTATAGCAATTGATAGTAGTACACCTCTTCAGGTGAAGATGTCTGCTATAGCAAGTGATCAGGGATCATATTTTCCCGCAACATCAATCGGTCTGGATTTAAATGGGGAAAAAGTATCCGAAAAATTATATCCGAAATCATGACAAATTACGTTAAAATGTATACCATTGATTTTGCCATTCATGAAGGTGATATTATAAATGTACAAGTAAAATTCTCTTAGGCATTTTTTAACATACAAGTTTCCACAACTGGTTTTATCATTTGCTATTTCATCTTTGTTTCGTGTGCTGTTTTATCAAACTTATATCGTTGTCAATATTATTAATCTGTGTAAGTTTATACCGATGTTTTAAATCGTTCTCGACTCGATAATAGCTTACAAACATGCACTGAACCAAACAAATGTCTGTGCTCAGGTTGGCTACTGACAAGAACAAAACCAAATAATTAAGAAATAATTCATGTACGTTATAGTTTGTTGTCAAATAAACCACGGCTGATAGTTAAGATGCGTAGGGTTTAAATGACGATTGCGAAGAACGAGTGATTTGAAACCACGCATCTAATTTTCCGGTCATGGGTTATTCAACAACAAACTATAAAGTACACAAATTATTTTGATTCTAACACGGTTTTTACTAAAGATTTATACAATGTATATTATTTTTCTTGTGTACTATTTTATGTGAAGTTCCGCCCATAAAAATAACTTTCGGCTGTTGTGTCGATCAGATCTGCGACTTTCATTCATAATTATAATTATTACCAGATTATTACGCTGGTGGAAAATGTATCGGCATATTTTGTTTAGTTACAGCGCTTGCTTTTAGTGTATAAGTTCCGCCAATAATTATTGCAGAAAAACCCATAAACGATTCTTTGTTTATATGAAAGTTTCTTGCCGTGTTAGAATCGTTTTGTACTTCTGTCTCAGATATTATTATAAAATAAAATGTATTACAGTTTACAGTGATAACAATACATTACAATCGCAACATATTGTTTTGTATCACATGCACGTCAATTACAATCGAAGACCGATTATAATTAAACCAGTGCGGGCAGTCACCTTAGCAGACAAAACAGAGAAACCGCTATAACAATAATAACTATCAATAGACACAGGATGACACCGATAATCGATCGATATCTACATCACAGGCCTGACGTGCAATAAACTGGTCTGGATCGGTTTAGAGACTTAGCAGCAGCGAATGGTTTATCACATCTAATCGAGATAAGAATGTCATTAGGGTGTGTTAGCATGTGCACTGTGTAATCGATTTCATGAATTTTAGCAAACAGAATCGGACCAACTGTTTAGGATTTTCAATTGGTCTTTCATGACCCAAATCGGTCTAGGACCGACAAAACCGAAAAAAATATGATCCCTGCAAGTGATAGTATTACAACTCTCCATGTGAAGATGTCTGCTGTAGCAATTGATAGTATTACACTTCTTCAGGTGAAGATTTCTGCTATAGCAAGTGATAGTATTGCACCTAGTCAGGCGAAGATGTCTGCTAAATTAAGTGCTAGTATTACACCTCTTCAGGTGAAAATGACTGCTATAGTAAGTGATAGTATTACACCTATTCAGGTGAAGACATCTGCTATTGCAAGTGATAGTATCAAACCTCTTCAGTTGGAGTTGTCTGCTATAGCAAGTGATTGTATTACACCTCTTCAGGCAGAGTTGGCATATTGACCGGTCAATTGAGTAATGACCGGGCCGGCGGTCAATACCCAGTTAAAACCGGTCAATACTGGTCATTATTGGTCAATAATGGTCGATTGAAAATTGTAGAATTTAAACATCACAAAGGAAGACTCTAAGCTATTCTATATTAAATCAATCATTATTCTGTAATTGATAAACTTTTTTTGAGTTTTTTATTGTAAAAAAAAATTCCTAAATCTGTAAAAAAAATACTTCTTTATTATTTTATGGAAACGACATAGAATACACAAGGACTAAGGCAATATCTCAGTGTATCACATCTGTTACTAAAGTATTATTACTATTGTAGTAACCATAGTATTTCACTGATCTATTGATAGATCTATTTGATAAGCAGATGGACATACAGAACTGTTGTGTTTTACAGGGTCATAAATCTGGCCCCTAAGCCTTAATTGGTAATAAAATGCATGCAGTGTTATGTCTCTGATATTGACAATGAAGCAAATCTGCCCTTAGGCTATTTCATTTCACTCACACAAAAGGAGATAACTTGCAATTAAATTAATAGTTACTTCTAACTTGTCTCCTTTCTGTATTTAGAGGTTTTTTTTCCTTTCATATTTAAAAGTTCAATTGGTCTTCAAATGAATAAGCAAGTTCTTGATTTTGCCAACAAATAATGTTTTCTAGTTGTGGGTCTACTCTAGACTCTTTTTTTCAATTATTTTTATCTTTTAATAATTATTTCTTATGTTTTTTATTTTTTTATATCAATGGAAAATAAATATTTGTTCACTATTTTGTTTAAAAAGTACTTAAACAAATCTAGGTAAGAATACATGACAAGTATGGGTTGTGTAAAAAAGGTTCCATTTAAGGCCCTATTATCAGTTTTGGGTGCCCCAACCTGTCCTGTATAGGTGAAGAGACTGTGAGAAGACTGTGGGGACAGTGGGCATGAGGAACAACTAATACACAGTAATTGAATGGTTCTTGTTGAATCAAGCACACAATTATCTGAACATTCATAATTCGTTAGAATTGAAAAAAAAAGTTCAATCAACTAGAAAAATCCAATTGACCAACTTTAACTAAGTTTTGAGAGATTGGCCAACAAATTGCATGAACTGGTATAAAATAGTAGGTATTAATAGCTTAAGACATTATTGACAACATGTCTGTTAAATTTATATAATCAATATTGTTTAATTAAGCATGGAATAATCATCAAAATTGGGGGTAAAGTTCAATCGACCAGTATTGACCAGTAATGACCACTTCGGGAGTATTGACTGGGGCAGTTTTAACCGGTAAAAACTGCCGGTTTAAATCGGGGGCGGTCGATTGGTGCCAACCCTATCTTCAGGTGAAGATGTCTGCTAAAGCAAGTGATAGTATTACACCTCTTCAGGTGAAGATGCCTGCTAAACCAAGTGAAAGCATTACACCTCTTCAGGTGAAGATGTCTGCTATAGCAAGTGATAGTTTTACACCTCTTGAGGTGAAGATGTCTTTAGCAAGTGATTGTATTACACCTCTTTAGGTGGAGATGTCTGCTATAGCAAGTGATATTATCACACCTCTTCAGGTGAAGATATCTGCTGTATCAGGTAATAGTATTACACCACTTCAGGTGAAGATGTCTTCTATAGCAAGTGATAGTATTACACCTCTTCAGGTGAAGATGTCTGCTAAAGCAAGTAAAAGTATTACATCTCTTCAGGTGAAGATGTCTTTAGCAAGTGATTTTATTACACCTCTTCAGGTGGAGATATCTGCTATAGCAAGTGATATTTTCACACCTCTTCAGGTGAAGATATCTGCTGTATCAGGTGAAGATGTCTGTTATTTTGCAAGTGAAAGTATAACACACCTTCAGGTGAAGATGTCTGCTAAAGCAAGTGATAGTATTACACCTCTTCAGGTGAAGATGTCTGCACCTCTTCAGGTGAAGATGTCTGCTATAGCAAGTGATAGTATTACACATTTACATTGCTGTAAAGTGTACAGTTGAATGTTCATGTTTTCAGTAAAACATCTTAACAATTTTATAATCGGTGTTGTTATTAAAAAAATATTAAGAATTATCTGTCTTTATTGATTATTTTTAACTTGAATGTTTTAATTTGTATATAAGAACTGTTGGTTTGCATGGAGATCCCACATTGACGAATGTAAGTACCATTCGTATGTGTTTGCAAAAATCTTGTAACACTGAAGCTACGATTGTGTTGATAAAATGATGTACATGCATTTTATACAACTAAACCTATGTGTAATCGGATATTGTTGGAAAACTCATTAACAGTCTTTAAATCGGAAGATGCATGAATCATATGAGATAGAAAAATATAAAACATCCGATGATGATGTAGTTGATGATGGTGGTGATGATGATGATGATGATGATGATGATGATGATGATGATGATAATGATGATGATGATGATGATGATGATGATGTGGGTAAGATTAACACTACAATAATTTAACGCTACACAGACAGGTACATTAATTCAAAATAAGCTGAAACTTTACACAAGATCCATAAAATGAGAAGTATATTACACTTTATTATGTGTTAGGAGAAATAATTTATTTTATGACACAACTCAATAATATGGATCCGTAGTAGGTATGTACTTTTTATGCTCCCCACATATATAATTATATGGGGAGCATATAGTTGCCAGTTTGTCCTTCTGTACTTCCGTACAGAAAAAAAGTTAAAGTTTCTCATAGCACCTTCAATACTTTACTGATCTCTTTCATATTTGGCATGTAGATACCTTGCATGGACCTCTACCTTTTGATGATGTTTGAGGTCACTCGGGTCAAGGTCAAGGTCACCAAGGCTTATAATAGATTTTTCCGTCACACTTTTGTTACAGTTTCTTGTAGCACCTTCAATACTTTACCGATCTCTTTCATATTTGGCATGTAGGTACCTTGCATGGACCTCTACCTTTTGATGACATTTGAGGTCACCGGGGTCAAGGTCACCAAGGCTAATAATAGACTTTTGTTACAGTTTCTCAATTAGCACCTTCAATACTTGACCGATCTCTTTCATATTTGGCATGTAGATACCTTGCATGGACCTCTACCTTTTGATGACGTTTGAGGTCACTCGGGTCATGGTCACCAAGGCTAATAATAAATTTTTCCGTCATACTTTTGTTACAGTTTCTCATAGCACCTCTAATACTTTACCGATGTCTTTCATATTTGGCATGTAGGTACCTTGCATGAACTTCTACCTTTTGATGACGTTTGAGGTCACTGGGGTCAAGGTCAATGTCACCAAGGCTAATAATAGATTTTTCCGTCACACTTGTTTTACAGTTTCTCATAGCACCGTCAATACTTTACCGATCTCTTTCATATTTGGAATGTAGATACCTTGCACGGACCTCTACCTTTTGATGAGGTTTGAGGTCACTGGGTTCAAGGTCACCAAGGCTAATAATAGACTTTTGTTACAGTTTCTCATAGCACCTTCAATACTTTACCGATCTCTTTCATATTTGGCATGTAGATACCTTGAATGAACTTCTACCTTTTGATGACGTTTGAGGTCACTGGGGTCAAGGTCAATGTCACCAAGGCTAATAATAGATTTTTCCGTCACACTTGTTTTACAGTTTCTCATAGCACCGTCAAAACTTTACCGATCTCTTTCATATTTGGAATGTAGGTACCTTGCATGTCCCTCTACCTTTTGATGACGTTTGAGGTCACTGGGGTCAAGGTCACCAAGGCTAATAATAGATTTTTGTTACAGTTTCTCATAGCACCTTTAATACTTTACCGATCTCTTTCATATTTGGCATGTAGGTACCTTGCATGGACCTTTACCTTTTGATGACGTTTGAGGTCACTGGGGTCAAGGTCACCAAGGCTAATAATAGACTTTTGTTACAGTTTCTCATAGCACCTTCAATACTTTACCGATCTCTTTCATATTTGGCATGTAGATACCTTGCATGGACCTCTACCTTTTGATGACGTTTGAGATCACTGGGGTCAAGGTCAAGGTCACCAAGGCTAATAATAGATTTTTCCGTCACTTTTGTTAAGTTTCTCATAGCACCTTCAATACTTTACCGATCTCTTTCATATTTGGCATGTAGGTACCTTGCATGGTTCTCTACCTTTTGATGATGTTTGAGGTCACTGGGGTCAAAGTCACCAAGGCTAATAATAGATTTTTTCCTTTCCTTCTTTTGTTACAGTTTCTCATACCACCTTCAATACTCTTTCATATTTGGCATGTAGATACCTTGCATGGACCTCTACCTTTTGATGACGTTTGAGGTCACTGGGGTCAAGGTCAAGGTCACCAAAGCTTATAATAGATTTTTCCGTCACATTTTTGTTACAGTTTCTCATAGCACCTTCAATACTTTACCGATCTCTTTCATATTTGGCATATAGGTACCTTGCAATTGGACCTCTACCTTTTGATGACGTTTGAGGTCACTGGGGTCAAGGTCACCAAGCCTAATGATAGATTTTTCCGTCACACTTTTGTTACAGTTTCTCATACCACCTTCAATACTTTACCGATCTCTTTCATATTTGGCATGTAGGTACCTTGCTAGACCTCTACCCTTTGATGAGTTTTGAGGTCACTGGTGTCAAGGTCACCAAGGCAAATAATAGATTTTCGTGTGTCAAGGTCACACGTTTGTTACAGTTTCTTATAGCGCCTTCAATAATTTACAGCTCTCTTACATATTTGGCATGTAGGTACCTTGCATGGACCTCTACCTTTTGATGAGGTTTGAGGTCACTGGGGTCAAGGTCACCAAGGCTAATAAAATATATTCTCAAGGTCACGCTTTGGTTACAGTTTCTCATAGCACCTTCAATATTTGACCGATCTCTTATATATTTGGCATGTAGGTACCTTGCATGGACCTCTACCTTTTAATGAGGTTTGAGGTCAATGGGGTCAAGGTCAAGGTCACTGAGGCTAATATACGATTTTCTCAAGGTCTCACTTTTTTCCACACAATTAACCCATATATCGACAAAGCATCATTGGGGAGCATCCATCAGTTTTACTGATATCATTGTTTTATCAGGGACAATGTAATAAAACACTGGATATTAACAATTTCCTTAGGATGGTTGATATTATATGCTTTTAAACTCATTTCATTAATAAAACATTAAATCTAAGTAACTCGAACGGTTTTAGTAGATGATAATTCATTTATGCACTCTTTTTGAAATCAATTCTCATTAAATAAATAAATTTCTTACGAACTGAAAGTGCATGAAAACTGTTAATAAATTATGAAAAAGTTAAAAAACTATACAGTTACTTAATTTTTTAGCTCATGGACTAAAAGTTCCTTAATTAGAACACACCTTTTACGAACATTTCATTTGGAGTTAATGAGCTGTTCATTTTGTGATCGGTCTTTGTCCCTCGTCTGTCAGTACGTCCGTTGTCCATATTTGCTTGTAAACACCCTAGAGGCCATATTTCTTGTCCGATCTTCATGAAACTTGGTCAGAAGCTTTATCCAAATGATACCTCAGTTGAGTTTGAAACTGGGTCATGCCAGGACAAAAACTAGGTCACTAGGTAAAAAAAAAAGAAAAACCTTGTAAACACTGTAGAAGTCACATTTCATGCCCAATCTTCATGTACCTTTGTCAAAATGGTTGTCTTAATGATATGTTGGTTGAGTTCAAAAGTGGTTCCAGTTTGTTGAAAAACATGGCCGCCAGAGGGCGTTGCAGTTTTCCTTATTTGGCTATAAAGAAACCTTGTAAACACTCTAGAGGGCACATTTCTTGTCTGATCTAAATGGAACTTGGTCAGAAGATTTGTCCTAATGATACCTTAATCGAGTTTGAAACTGGGTTATGTGGGGTAAAAACTAGGTCACTAGGTCAAAAATAAGAAAAACCTTGTAAACACTGTAGAAGTCACATTTCATGCCCAATCTTCATGTTACTTTGTCAAAATGTTTGTCTTAATGATATGTTTGTTGAGTTCAAAAGTGGTTCTGGTTCGTTGAAAAACATGGCAGCCAGTGGGAGAGCAGTTTTCCTTATTTGGCTATAGAGAAACCTTGTAAACCCTCTAGATGCCACATTTCTTGTCCGATCTTCATGAAACTTGGTCAGAAGATTTGTCCCAATCATATCTTGATCGAGTTCGAAACTGGGTCATGCTAAATCAAAAACTAGGTCAAAAAAAATAAAAACCTTGTTAACACTGGAGAAGTCATATTTCATGCCCAATCTTCATGTAACTGTCAAAATGTTTGTAGTAATGATATGTTGGTTGAGTTTAAAAAAGATTCCAGTCCGTTGAAAAACATGGCCGCCAGTTGGCAGGCAGTTTTCCTTATTTGGCTATAGTGAAACCTTGTGAACACTCTAGAAGTCACAATGATATTTGGTCAGAACATTTGTTTTCTAGATATGAGAGTTGAGTTTGAAAATGGTTCCGGTCCTTTGAAAAACATGGTTTACAGGGGGGGGCGCATTTTCCTGATATTTATATAGTATAAAAAGCTTGTGAGCACTCTAGAAGTCACATTTTTTGCCCAATCATCATGAAACTTGGTGAAAACATTGGCTTTATTTATGTCTCATATGAATTCGAAAATGGTCCCGATCAATTTAAAAACATGGCTGCCAGGGGGGGGGGGGAGGTGGGGCAGTTTTCCTTATATGACTATAGAGAAACCTTGTGAACACTCTAGAAGTCACATTTTTTTATGCCCCCAAAGGAGGGCATATAGTGATCACATTGTCCGTCTGTCTGTCTTGCTGTCTGTCTCTCACACATTTTTGCGTATAGGTTTCTAAAAGTGCTCATAACTTCTATGTCGCTTCAGATGTAACCTTCATATTTGGTATGCATGTGTATATGGAGAAGGCCTTACCATATGCACAAATTTTGACCCCTTCGACCTTGACCTTGAACTTAGGGTAAGCGTTTAGGTTTTGAAATCTGCGTTTAGGTTTCAAAAAAGCGTTTTTGGGGGGCATATGTCTTCACATGGAGACAGCTCTTGTTTGCCTAATCATCCTTAAAGTTAGTCAAGACATTGGTTTTATTGATATCTCGGACAAGTTGGAAAATGGCTCAGATCGGTGAGAAAAACACTTTTCAGCTCACCTGATAATTGCTCAGGTGAGGTTTTAGGATCTGTCTTGTTAGTCTATATATATGATGGGTGCATATGGAATAAGAACCATTTTCCCATGATGAGGGTCATTAAAAATCTCATTGCGAATTGTAAATGGCACGTTGTACCGCAATTCTTTTCGATACAAAATTGAATTCAAAATAGCAAACTTGTAAATAAGGGCAGCCTATCCAGGTGTTCAGGAACGATTTCTAGACGTACGGAAAACATTTGTGGTTGGATAATTAAACGATTTTCCTCTTATCGTGACACTATACTATTTCGGTTATGTTTGTTTTCTCTTCTTGAAAGTGAAACTGTGTTTATCGATAGTCAATTACATATTCCCTGGATGATTTAGTGAACGAGAACTGACACTGAAATTCTGGGTGATGGATTTTAGCAAGTAATTGTAACTGGGCCACAATTTGTGTCATTTGAACATACAGAGAGTAGTTCGGAATTCCTTGCACTGCACAGTGCTACATCCTTTGCACTGTCAGTACAGACACAGTGATGTAGCCAAAGTTCAGAGGTTTTATCTAGAATCAGCCTATGAAATATTCGAAAATATTCATGCTTGTCTGCTGGCGTTATGTAAAAGTTATTTAAGGTAAAAAGCTGGGTAAAACAGCTACGCCGAAAAAGCGCATTAATATTCTATACTTATGTTCAGGTCAGAGTTGTTGACACCATGTGAACTGCTAGGGTAATAAATAATGCATAAACAACGGGTTAACAGGGCTGTCTTTATGACTACCTAATTTGTGAGTAAAAAGTATTACTCGCAGATTTATTTTTAGCTCACCTGAGCACAACGTGCTCATGGTGAGCTATTGTGATCGCCTTATGTCCGTCGTGCGTCTTGCGTTGTGCATTGTGCGTCGTCAACATTTACCTTGTTAACACTCTAATGGTCACATTAATTGTCCAATCTTCATGAAACTTGGTAAGAACATCTGTCTTAATAATATCTTGGACGAGTTCGAAAATGGTTCCGGTTGGTTGAAAAACATGGCTGCCAGGGGGCTGGCAGTTTTCGTTATATGGCTATAGTAAAACCTTGTTAACACTCTAGAAGTCACATTTTTAGTCTGATCTTCATGAAACTTGGTCAGAACATGTGTCCCAATAATATCTTGGACGAGTTCGAAAATGGTTCTGGTTGGTTGAAAAACATGGCCGCCAGGGGGCGTGGCAGTTTTTCTTATATGGCTATAGTAAAACCTTGTTAACACTCTAGAAGTCACATTTTTAGTCCAATCTTCATGAAACTTTGTCAGAACATGTTTGCCAATAATATCTTGGACGAGTACGAAAATGGCTCCAGTTGGTTGAAAAACATGGCTGCCAGGGGGCGTGGCAGTTTTCCTTATATGGCTATAGTAAAACCTTGTTAACACTCTAGGAGTCACATTTTTAGTCCAATCTTCATGAAACTTGGTCAAAACATGTGTCCCAATAATATCTTGGACATGTTCGAAAATGGTTCCAGTTGAATGAAAAACATGGCCGCCATGGGGCGGGGCAGTTTTCCTTATATAGCTTTACTGTATGGTAAAACCTTGTTAACACTCTAGAAGTCACATTTGTGGTCCAATACTCAAAACTTGGTCAGAATATTTGAACTAATAATATCTGGTCTAAGTTCAAAAATGGTTGAGATCAGTTAAAAAACATGGCCGCAAGGGGGCGTGGCACTTTTCCTTAAATGGCTATTTACTACAAAACCTTGTTAACACTCTAGAAGTCACATTTATTATCCAATCTTTATGAAACTTGATCAGAACATTTGTTCCAACACCAGCTCGAGTGAGTTTGAAAATGGTTATGGTTCGTTGAAAAACATGGCCGCCAGGGGGGGGGGCAGTTGTCCTTATATGGCTTTAGTGAAAACTTGTTGACACTATATTAGCCACATTTATTGGCCAATCTTCATGAAACTTGGTCAGAACATTTGCCCCAATGAAATTTTGCCAGAGATTGACGCTGGGTCATATGAGCTCAAAAACTAGGTCACAAGGTCAAATATAAAAAAAACATGTTAAAAGTCACTTTTTTGGTCCAAAATAATCTTCATGAATCAGCTTGCATTTTTTTCAGAATAGTCTAGTTCCTTTGGCTTTCAGGTGAGCGCCATAGGGCCTGATGGCCCTCTTGTTCATTTATTAACATCAATTATCTTATTGTATATTTTGAATTTGTATATGGTGTCAAAAATCAAAAGTTTTGTACAAGGAATTTTCATCATGAAATTATATTCTTAGTGAGATAGTATTTGATATTCCAACAATATTCATTAAATATGATGGCGATTGCAAATTGTCTTTATATTCAGTTCTCATTACAATTTTCATGATACTTTCTATGCTTTCAGAATGTCAGAAAAGGCCCATGTTGTTGTTATTTTGTCTCATTTATCTCTTTAAAACAAATAGGATGATAAAAACAGCACACATCTCGACCCGTGCATTATGACACACTCTTTATAAGTTTGAATGGTGTGTGTTCATTTCAAACTTGCAATTAATTTTGACAAATGAGTTGTGTCTTAAATTATGCAATAGCGAACAACTTTAGTGCCTTCATCGCTTTGATTGCTGTATGTCATGAAACAAGTCAGGTATTGTGTTACACCGTTGCAGGTTATTATGAACAATCTGACATATGATAAAGCTCATCCTGCGCTGAATTTGTCTTTTAACAATAGATTACTTTGTGAATACTAATGTGTTTCATTTTATATTATCAATATTAATTTGTACAGTTTTGCTGACAACAGGATATGCAGCATTAAATTGAAGTAAGTACATTGACAGTCCTTCTTCAGTTTATCTTAATGTCCGTAACTGCTATGTATCAATTGACAAGGTTTCTAATATTTCTATTTTGCCCAATTCTGTTTTTTCGTTTCAAAATTCTTCTACATATATTTTACAAACAACCTTGTCTTGCAATATATCTTTAATACAGGTTGACAGAAATTTCTGAAGTCGAATGGTTCACTTTTTATTACCACAATTTGAGATCAGTATTTTCAATGTGTCGTCAAAGCCTACTATCACTTTCATGTGTTTTGCATTTAAGACGCATGTAAATGTCCACCTGTTGTAAAACCATCTGTTTCATTATATCATATCCCTAACTTTGAAATGGGTTTACATAGTTGAAGAGTCAATTATCAACTGCATTTCACTGATATTTAAAAGCATACATGAAAACAAACCCTAATGTCTTAGTTCACATACTAATGAAGCAAGCTATAAGACCATGTTTAATCAAAAGTATTCTTCCCAACCCAGTGCCTTCACTGTCTTGTACATTAGAACTTCTTGGAAAAAACTCTAGCAGTAATATAACAGATGTCACTGAGATTGAAAACAATCTCTTGCTCATAATGATTGTTTTAAACACCTCACCTACCAAAGGTTCGTTTCCTTAATAGTATAGCAATATTACAATGTATATACTATTATACTTCACTGTGATGAATGATTTTAAATTTGAGAAATATTTAACCCTCCTCAAGTATTTGACAATAGAATCACATATATTTGTTTAAATGAATGTCCATATATAGATATAATATGAGGTGAGTATTACATAAAGATGCCTTCATAAGAGGCTGTGCAACATAGGTAAAGCTTGACAAGTGCTAAATGTTTTGTGCCAAGCATGATAAACTTCATCTTTTATTGAATGCTCATCTTTCATTATGGTAGTCTTGTCAATATTGAGTACAACATTATAAACACATTTATATATATCCTATAAGTGTTTACCATACTTAGCTGTCAAAAGGTTAAAGGGACTTACTGTTCACTGTTTATGTTGAATTTGTCAATAAATGCCTTAAATTGCTATAATTTAACCATGGAACTGTAGAGCTGAATTTATAATTGAATAATATAATGAAAGAAAGAAAATAGTTTTTCCCCAGCAGGGCTCAAACCTGCAGTGTCCTTTGCATTTAACGCCTTAACCACTCAACTATCCTGACTGCTATATCTGTATAACAATTTTATAAACTCACTATTATGTAAAGTTGGAGTAAAAATCAATCTTTTAATAATTTTTATTTTTTTTTAACAACTCACTATATGCAGTTTTACCTGCTGTATTGATTGATGTTGACAAATCAAACTAGAAATAGACATTTATTTATATAAATGCATCATATTAATTGATTTGACATAAAACTGGATGTTTAATTGTATTAATTATATTTCCTAAAACAAAATTTAAGGTATTAGCACTCTAATGGGGACATGCTGATTTTTCTCTTCTTTCTTCGCATATTTCTTAGTATTGTGGTATTCTGCATTGATCAAAGACTAAGCTCTTTTTGTTTTTGCTTTTATGCCCCTGAAGGAGGGCATATAGTGATCGAACTGTCCGTCTGTCCATCCGTCTGTCCGTCACACTTTGCGTTTAGGTTTCGAAGAATGCTCATAACTTCTATGTTGCTTCAGATATAACATTTATATCTAGTATGCATGTGTATATGGACAAGGCCTTTCCATACGCACACACATTTTGACCCCTTTGACCTTGACCTTGAACTTAGGGTCCGCCTTTAGGTTTTGAAATATACGTTTAGTTTTGAAAAATGCTCATTTAACTTCTATCAAAGCGTTTATCGGGGGCATATGTCATCCTATGGAAACAGCTCTTGTTCATTTATATTTTTATCTTTTTATGTTTCATATAGTGTTGTTTAAATTCCTTAAAATTGCATTACAACTTTAACTTGTACATTTACATTTTCCAGGGACAATTATACATAAATATGATAACGCTATGATATAATAATAACTTCAATAAACTAAATAATAAAAGGATGCAGAAATGAAAATACAAACCTTTGACAGCTGTTCTTAAGTATTCCAAATCAAAGCGCTGAAGGCACTGAAGTTGTTCACTGTTGTATAATCTTAGACACAACTCAGTTTTCAAAATTATGTTATAGCTTTTTATATCGCAAGTTTGAAATGAACACACCCCAATCAAAGTTTTAAAGAGTGTGTCTTAAAGCACAGGTTGAGATGTGTTTTTTTTCAAATCATTAATAAAAAAGATAATTTAAGCTTCATTTTGGGAAAACAGGGCTTAATGCATATGCATAAATTGTCATCAGACATTACCAAAAGTGTCGGACCGTCGGACCTGACCGACGTTTTAATGACAGGTCCGATTGAAAATGCCATGTTGCCTGTCCGAATGTCCGGGAAATAATTTAAGAAGAAAAGTTGATTTATTTTATAGAATTCGTTCCAGTGTGCAATCATTTGAGAAAAAATATTCCTGGGCATTTCGGAAATTTGCGCTTGGTACCAATTTCGTCTGGTCTTTTATTTATCGATTTCTAATTGGTAAGCAGCTGGCAAAGAATGAAAGGTAACTGACGAAACCTCTTCGCTACTTTCCGAAAAATCTTACGATTCTGCGAAATGCTGCTAATGTCCGCCATCTTGAAAGTTTAAGTGATCGATTTATAGCAATGTTAAGCACTGCAGTAGCATATTGTAAAGCAATATGTTAACCGAATTATATATTGATTACATATTTGCTAGGTTACTGGTTAATCATTTACATTTTCTACATTCAAACGATATGTATAAAGCAAATTTAATTATATGTGCAAAACATGTGCATGTTTTCGGACTGTCGTATTCGGATACAGTATGATTCGTCAATTGTAATTTATTTTCGACATTCTTTATAATATTTTTATAGAATGACGATACACATGCGGTGATACTGATGGTATGGTTTATAATATTTCACATTGTAGTCACCAGAAATTTCAACTAGAAATACTACAAAAAAAGTACAATAAGCTAGGTCACGGGGGTGTCCCCCATAGGGACCCGTTGGGGTCCTACGGTCCCAGACCCCTAGCTTAATTTTCCGGATTTCAAATTTGGGTCATTTGACACCCCTTGAATTAAGAAAACAAATATGTGACCATACAACTTATCGACTTAGGAAAACAACCAACACTTAGTATTAATGGAGCATCTGAGTTGTTGCTGAACGACATAACACTTAACTTCGAAAATATATAGATACAATATACATGTTTGTACATTGATGTTTCGGTCCTATGAATCCCAGTCTGTTCCTGCAAGTTATCTAAGACTACCGGACCGAATGTCCTGTGGACTTAAAATACTTTTGGGAATGTCTGATTGTCATCTCAGTACCAGAGACTGTCTTTAAACGAAAAACACCATAAAATCATGTGTCGTCCTTGATTAGCTCGTGCGCATTGCACAGGCTAATCAGTGTGCACAGTCTAATCTTATTTGACATGCATTAAGCCCCATTTTCGCTGAAAGCAGCCAATATGCACAGATTTCAATGATAAACACTAGACTGGCGAAGGTCGTCTTACAAGCTGTTAAACACTATTGATTAAATAAACACACTGCAGTAGTAGAGCAGACGCTCCAAGCATTCGTAGTCTGCATAATTTAACTGCAGGTAGTGAAGACAGGCATAGGTTCCTAGCATAGCTTACAGCAGACTGCAGTTATCGTTCCTAGCATAGCTAAAGCAGACTGACTTGCAACACTGCCTCTCTACATTAGTTGTGAGCTAACGCTCACAACTAAAAACAGAGAGTTGCTGAACATTGAGACCATATCAGTGCAACATGTGCCACCAACAAACTTATTGTTTCCACATTGAAGTAATTAGGCATTGTTATCATCACACAATACTTCATGGTGTCAGTATTTGAAGACATTTAAACAATACAATTATAAGCCCTAATGTTGCTCAATTATTCCTAAAATTTAGTTCAGAGTCAGTTGTGGAAACCTGCTTGTTTTCAAACAGATAACTTCCTGTGCATTAACGAATTGAAAGTATGGTAATCAGATGGTTTACAAGCAGGTACTTTCACACTGGGATGTTACTGCAGTGAAATACCTCAAGACCAGATCAGCTGGTGGTCAATCAGGGTTTATCAGAACATTGTCATGTAAGTGTTCAAGTTCATTAAGATGGAGATTCAATGGAAATGTGTTTCAGAAATTTCAATTGCTATAAATTTCTTTTTAAGTTTAGCAGTGAAACTTGATTCACATATAACATTAAAATAGCATGTGTGTAATATTAAAGGAAGCCTGCAAAAAGATGAAAACAACCAAAACTTATTATTTATCATTGTCATTTAAATTTATTTATGCCTTGTACATAACCATATTACTATTTATATGTGTCGGTCAATAGCTATACATAGCTAATGTTATACTGTTATTTATTGTTAACCGACTTGAAATAAAAGTTTGTATCTTGTATCTTGTATCTTGTCATTATAAACCGTATTGTCATTATTGTAATTATGAAATATATAATTTGAAGAATTAAAGGACTGAGTGCAAATACATTTGTAATGCATGGCAATCCCTCAGACTTAAAATTATGGTAAATGTTAATTTCCTACTATATGAAAATAAATTTATGCCATAATTGTTCATACAAAAAAGCTGTCAGAGACTCAGACAAAGGAAGTAAGTTAAAGGAAAGTGTGAAAGACAGCAGTAGATAAAATATATTTAAAATTTAAATGTGTTTTTTTTATCTCCTAAATTTTGTTGTTTTTTTAACAGCAATGCCAAACAATTATTGATTTATATCGATTCATCAAAATCAATGTCTGAATAGCTGTTTCATTGTAAGGTCTGATCACCAATCACGCATAAAACACTAAACCCATCTGATACTATCAACAGAACGTCTATACTGACACGCGTTGCTTTTGCCGTTTTATCTGCAACGAACCTATTTTTTTGACAGTATGTATGTCATATCCATTTTGCAATTACTATATAATTATTAAATATTGTATATTGATTTAATAAATAGGAAATTATTTTTTCTACTTGGTAGATTATTTGAAATAAGCTCTTGCAAATTAGCATTTAAAAGATCAGAACTGACAAAAATTAGTATTATTTAAATAATTATGTTCTTTGCCCAATATTACGAAATATTAACTTTCCACTTTAGAATGTTTCAAAGAGTCAATCTAAAAATTGTCTAATTACAATTTATTATTTACGCCTTGTTTTCCTTGATTTCAGAACTCAAATCAGACGAAGTCCAATTTTACACCTTCTCTTGATATCCAAATCTTCTTAGTTCAATTTTACGCCTGGTTTGAAAAAATCCGCCTGGCTTTTTCTTCAGTCTGCACAATTATAGGCCAGGATTTGCAAATGTTGTACGTGTCCGCCAGCTTTACCGGCGTAAAAGACTCGTAATTCTATTTTACGCCTCAAAACAAGCTGGTTTACGCCAGGATTTTTTCGTATTGGCATGCATGTATGAAATAAGTTGCGTCAAACGATCACTATTGTCACGGGGATGCGCAACCTCTGTGTCTTTAAATTTAAGGTTAAAGCCAAACTAACATCAGGTCATGGATAAAATATGCATGGTATAGCTTGATTTTGGCTTTTCAATAAGTAAAAAATAAACAAAAAGTGCATCGGTGTCTATAACACATATATGTTGTATGCGATATTTGGCAACACGCAATATTTTGTTTAACTAGAGTGGAGTCATTAAATGGATTGATATTTAGCAAATAATAGGGGTATTAAACACGCCTAGTATTCTTTAATTATCGCTTCACAAAATGACTCCACTGAATCTAGTTAAACAAAATATGTGCACTGATATTTTTTAACAATGTTAATTTAAGTACCTAATGGTATGTAAAGCATTTCAATACATTTTGAATTATCACACAATATAGCCTGTTGTTTAGTATACTTTTCCATACAGGTGCTGGCATCTGCAGTTTGTGTTTAAACCATTTATTTTGGTAACCTCCTTCTCATATTACAGGCTTCAATAGAAGCCATGTCTAGATTTCTTTCCTGATATGTAAATGTGTGTAATATTAGCTAGCTTAGCCAGTAAAAAAGATTAATTTTTGTTTAAATGTTGAACAAGTTAATAGATATGATGAACGTATTTCACCATATAACTTTATGAGGTATGATATATTTCGTGTTTGCATTTAAAAGAACACAGGTGTGTACAGGTTTTTTTTACCTTATATAACAGACGCCGAATATCGGCGTCGTCCCCCACCAAACTAGGCTGTTTTTTCCCCTTTCCGGTCCAAAAATTCCCCCCCCCAAATTTTTTTTCATTTTTATTTTTTTTAATAGAAAGATGTGTCTCATGATTATAATAGCTCAATTCTATTTTAATTTAATCTTGTCAAACATACTAAATTATGAAAAAAAGCAATGAATATAGTGCAAACATGTACCAATGTTATAATGAGAGAGTAAGTATTTTTCCCCCAAAGTAGAAAATCGTGCGTAAAATTTCCACCACATAAGGGCTAAAGGCCCCATCCCTCACAACCTCCAGAGAAACCTGCCTGAAATCAGAGTAGATGAGTTATAGACATTGATGAAAACAGTTTTTATTTTTTCCCCAAATATGTCTCTTTTGCTCTCTATTCCCCCTTTCACCCAGCGTCCAGCGTCTTCCCCCTCCCCCCAAAAAACCCTGGTTTAATAGCATAGAAAGCACCTAGCCAGCCATTAAATGCATGATTACAAACCGATGTTGCATGTTGGTGTCTATTTGTAAAAATTAGTATAACAGATAGTGCTGCGATATCGGTATTTATCGCAATACGCAATATGCATATTGTATTGCAATACGATATTCATCATACCGGTACGAAAATTCTACAAAAATTCATCCACATTTCGTTACGAAAAGCCATCTGAAGTAATGATATAAAAAAAAACACAAACAAATCAGTGTTTACTGTTTAGTGAAAATAAATTGTTACGTAAAAATAGCATTCTAAAAAGTCTATAATACGTTAGGTTGTTACATGGGAGTCTGCAAGATCTGTCATGCATGTCATACTGTTAAATTTAAGATGAAGCTTATAATGAAAATACGAAAAAACAACAACAATTAATTACATAATAAAAATGTAAATTGATGTTATTATAAACAGAAGTAATAAGGCAATTGAAAATAAATTCCTAGATTCTCATCCCCGCCCGCCCATCGCAAAAATCGTCCCGCCCGAACGTATTTTATTTTGAAGAAAAAAATCCGTAAAAAAAAATCGAGCTGCAAAATACTGAGGACGAAACGGCTAAATGAGTACGAAAATTGCAAAGTGCGAATCGGCAACTCAATGTCTCCGAGACGATTATTGATTTTTAACGGGCACGAGTGTCGTCTGAAGTTTAAGTGATCGAGCGAAAACAACAACAAAATGCCTTTTATTTTGAGGTGTAGAAACGGCGTTACAACCGTAAAAGATTGGTACGGATTGTCAAAATGTGCAGAAACTTTAACTCTCGCAGACCTGTACGATGAGTTTATTTGTGGTTTGTATGATCAAGCCCCATCGTTGAAAGTTGACCACCCGAAAATCGTCTGTGCCGAAGTCGGCTGAAATAAATTAGAATTGACACAGGTGTCACCCGATGTTACAGTTAGTCAAGCTGTCTGCTGTCTAGGAAATTTTATTTACTTTAGTATTGGAGACACCCCTGAAACTTCCCATAAATCTCCATGCATACCATGTTTTAATCAATAATAACTAGTCATACTGAAAAAATAATGTAAAGGGTTCTGTTACAGATTTGTATTTTCTTTAATACTTTGTGTAGGCAATGTTTTATTGAATGTCAGAATATATTTAACATGATTTTAAAAGGGTAAAATAAAACACAATAAGTCAAATTTTGATAATGTATTTCTTTTATTCTATATCATTTTATATACATATAGGCATTATGCATATAAACTAACAAATTTGTGAACATTTCATTACTTAATATATAGGTCCGACATATAAAATAAAAAATAAAACCCACCCACCCGCCCCAATTTTCCTCAAAATTTGGATGAGAATCTAGTTATTTATTTTCTATGGCCTAATGATCAAACAAATTTTTTTTATGTAACAGCATTCTGATAAGTTACACGACCAGCTTTTAAACATCTACAATTCTCTTTCGGGTTATTATTCTTCTTGTCGGCTTTTATAATTGTTCTCAATGGCAGCCGAAACGAAAGCCGAGTTTGACTTTTTAGACAATTCCAAGGGAAAATGTGTTGTTTGGACATATTTAATAGTCCAGCGTGCAAGTTTGGACTAAGAAAAAGTGTACATGCTTATATTTCGAAAACCTGAAGTAATGTTTATTGAACATTTGTGTTATGTTACATAGTTGAATTGTAAACTGAACAATAATATGCTTTACCAGTTTGAATAAAACAGTAATGACTTGGTCATATTGTACTTGTAGCATATTTATAATCAATTGATGTTAATGTCCAAGAGATTTATTGTATACACTATACAGCACACAATTGCACAACATTTGTAATGTTTAATGGGAATATCCAATGGGCAAAATGACAATACTAATTTTTCATAACAAAATGCTTTGTAGAGCCAAAAAAAGAGTTAATTGTGTTTATAAAGCATTTTGTAAAAAAAGCTTAAGAATTGCCAATAGGATATAACTAGAACCTCAACATACTTTACAAAGGTTATGTTCATGTAATTAAGTTGGTTTTGGTGATTAACTGGTGAGTTATAATTCTGGTACAAGTTTGCAATATATTGCAATACATTGCAATACGGGTTTTTGAACTGACAATATATTGCAATACGGTTTGTGGCGTATTATTGCAGCACAAATAACAGAGAATGTATCCATGTTTACTGCTTTTAATTAAACTCTAGTCTAGCGTAAGCGAAAAAAACACTGTGAGCAAACAGAGAACAATACATGTATGTAATACAAATTCATTCCAGACAAAAACAATTTCTCAAAATGATTATTAAAATACACTTATATTTTTTAAAATTTTTATTTTGGGACTATATATTCTTGGAAAACAGACAACACGTCATAATTCTGCCAAATAATTTCATAGCCAAAATTCCTTTGTCATCAACAATATGCACAGGTTGGATCTTGTTCAAACTTTCACAGTGGAATGAACTTAAATTGTAGATGATCATGAAGAGATTTTATTACATCCAAATTCCTCTTAAAAGACTGCACAAACATAGAGATCAATCCCTTTAATACCTCTACGCATGCACAGTCGATGCCAGGGGTGAATTTGGATCTAAAGATTCGTGTCATCGCGAGTTCCCGTCGATTCAGAAACCAATATTTCAGTCAAATGACAAAAATGACGCATCTTATCATGATAATCTTATGAACACATGGCCGGCATTGTGTCACATGCATACCAGTAAACGCTCTTAATCCACAATGGAAACATGGTCTCCCTTGAAGAGAATGCCTTTGCGCCACTATTGCAGATGAATATTTAAAATTTGAGTCATTAAATGAATCCAGAGCAAGAGAACAATCTTCATAGTTGTAAAATCAAAATGTTTATTGTTTTGCTTACATTATTTATCGGTAATTAGTGAAGAAAAACTCAATATATTAGTTTCCTTTATTACAGTTTTACCTAACATTTTCACTTTATTAAAAAAAATAAAGAAATTGATCAGTTTAGGATTAATATAGAGAACATTGTAGGAACAGTTTAAAATAAATCAATCCATTTTATTTCAGCCTTAAGTTTTTAGCTCACCTGAGCACAACGCGCTCATGGTGTTGTGCTCATGGTGAGCTTTTGGGATCACCTTTTGTCCGTCGTGCGTAGTCAAGACTTCCTTGTTAACACTCTAGAGGCCTTATTTATTGTCTGATCTTCATGAAACTTGGTCAGAGAATTTGTCCCAAAGATATCTTGGTCAAGTTCGAATCTGGGTCATGTCAAAAACTAGGTCACTAGGTCAAATTAAAGGAAAAGCTTGTTAACACTCTATAGGTCACATTTATTGTCCAATCTTCATGAAACTGTGTCAGAACATTTGTCCCAATTATATCTCAGCTGAGTTCAAAAATGGTTCCGGTCAGTTGAGAAACAGGGCCGCCAGGTGGAGGGGCAGTTTTCCTTATTTGGCTATAGTAAAACCTTGTTAACACTCTAGAAGTCACATTTATGGTCCAATCTTCATGTAAATTGGTTAGAACATTTGTTCTTATGATAGCTCGGCTGAGTTCGAAAATCGTTCCAGTCCTTTAAAAAACATTGCCGCCAGGGGGCGGGGCAGTTTTCCTTATAGGGCTATGTTAAAACCTTGTTAACACTCTAGGTGTAACATTTATTGTCTAATCTTCATGAAACTTGGTCAGAATATTTGCCCCAATGATATACTCGGCTGAGTTTTAAAATGGTTCCGGTCCATTGAAAAATATGTCTGCCAGGGGGAGGGCAGTATTCCTTATATGGTTTTAGTGAAACCTTGTAAACACTCTAGAAGTAACATTTATTGTCCAATCTTCATGAAACTTGGTCAGAATATTTGTCCAAATGATTTCTCAGCTGAGTTCTAAAATGGTTCCGGTCCGTTGAAAAACATGTCTGCCAGGGGGGCGGAGCAGTTTTCCTTATAATGCTATAGTGAAACCTTGTTTACACTCTAGAAGTAACATTTAAAGTCCAATCTTCATGAAAAGTTGTCAGATTATTTTTCCCAATAATATCTCAGCGGAGTTCGAAAATGGGTCTGGTCTGTTGAAAAGCATGATCCCCAGGGAGCGCGGCAGTTTTCCTTTTATGGCTAAAGTAAAACCTTGTTTACACTCAAGAAGTCATATTTGTAGTCAAATCTTCATTAAACTTAGACACAACATTTGTTTTTATAATATCTATCTAGGCTGAGTTCCTTTATGGTTATGGTCTGTTGAAAAACATGGCTGCCATGGGATAGGGTAGTTTTTCGTAAATGGCTTTATGGTGTAAACCTTGTTTACATTCTACTTAGAAAATACCAACCTGTACGAAAAAGTTTGGGCAGACTGCAACTAGATTATGTGCAGAATAAAATACACAAAATCTGTAAAGAATATGTGCAGAAAATATTTGGTGTCCATTTGAAATGAGTTGAACCAGATTTCTATTTATAGATTTTTTCCATATAAACAAAGAATGAATTCTGTACAGATTTTACGAATTATTTAAATTAAGCAAAATTTGTTCGAGGCAGAAAAAAGCTGGGCAGAATTAAATCTGGGGAGAACCAAAATGTGAGAATAGAATTCTGTGCAGAATAAAATCTGTTCAACCTTACATTCTGTACAGAACATTTTCTGTAAAAAACTTTATGCAGGAAGAATAAGCAAAATAAGCAACCATCAATAAAAAACATTTTTTTAAATGAGATTATAAAATATAAACAATAAAATGTACACAATGAAATATACTGACAGTACCGGTAATGTTTTATTGTTGATCTGATCACCTTATGATAGGGTAAATATTAAACAATCTAACACCCCCTATTTTTAGTCTCAATTTAAACAGGATATACTATAACAATGTATGCCACTCCAATGTGCAGCAAAGCAATTAATTAATCAGTTGGTTAAATTGTTTTTTTAATAAGTTGATTTCAATTTTTTCCTGGGGTAGTCCATTTGGAGTATCACTGCCTTGTTGGGGGAGGTGTCATGTGGCACTGTTTTGCTGAGGTCTTTGCATGACATAACCTATCGGAAAAATAAATGTTTACATATTTATATAATTCCTAAACAAACTAATACATGGTGAAACCAATTTATTTTTACTACTCTCAGTCTGTTTCAAAACTTCTGTGATTTACAACATTAATGCCATACCTGTATTAAAGGCATCATACATCAAGCGCCAGCCCAACAAAATTCACATATAGCACAAACATCCAATTGCATTTCAAACCATTGTTTGATTCTAGTATTAATTAGACCCAAAGTTAAAATGTTATCCCAATAGTTTTTAGCTCACCTGATTGCTCAGGTGAGCTTTTCTGACCGGTCTTTGTCCGTCGTATGTCGGTCCATCCGTCCGTCCGTAAACATTTGCTCATAAACACTCTAGAGGCCACATTTTTTGTCCCATCTTCATGAAACTTGGTCAAAAGCTTTGCCCCAATAAAATCTCGGCAGAGTTCGAAACTGGGTCATGCTGGGTCAAAAACTAGGGAACTAGGTCAAAAAAACCTTGTAAACACTGTAGAAGTCACATTTTATGCCCAATCTTCATGTAACTTTGTCAAAATGTTTGCCTTAATGATATGTTGGTCGAGTTCAAAGTGGTTCCGGTCCGTTGAAAAACATGGCCGCCAGTGGGCGGGGCAATTTTCCTTATTTGGCTATAGAGAAACCTTGTAAACACTCTAGAAGTCACAATTTTTGCCCAATCATCATGAAAGTTGGTCAAAACATTGGTTTTATTGATATCTCGGACGAGTTCGAAAATGGTCCAGATCGGTAAAAAACATCGCCGCCAGTGGGCGGGGCATTTTTCTCTATATGTTTATTGTGAAAACATGTGAACACTCTAGAAGCCACATTTTTGGCCCAATTTTCATGAAATTTGGTCAGAACATTTGTTTCCTTGATATGAGAGTTGAGTTCGAAAATGGTTCCGGTCAGTTAAAAAACATGGCTGCCGGGGGGGGGGGGGAGGGCAGTTTTCCTTATTTGGCTATAGAGAAACCTTGTAAACACTCTAGAAGTCACAATTTTTGCCCAATCATCATGAAAGTTGGTCAAAACATTGGTTTTATTGATATCTCGGACGAGTTTGAAAATGGCCCAGATCAATGAAAAAACATGGCTGCCAGTGGGCGGGGCATTTTTCTCTATATGTATATAGTGAGAACATGTGAACACACTAGAAGTCACATTTTTGGCCCAATTTTCATGAAATTTGGTCAGAACATTTGTTTCCTTGATATGAGAGTTGAGTTCGAAAATGGTTCCGGTCAGTTGAATAACATGGCTGCCGGGGGGGGGGGGCAGTTTTCCTTATTTGGCTATATAGAAACCTTGTTAACACTCCAGAAGTCACAATTTTTGTCCAATCATCATGAAAGTTGGTCAAAACATTGGTTTTATTGATATCTCGGACGAGTTCGAAAATGGTCCAGATCGGTGAAAAAACATGGCCGCCAGTGGGCAGGGCATTTTTCTCTATATGTATATAGTGAAAAAAAAACATGTGAACACTCTAGAAGTCACATTTTTGGCCCAATTTTCATGAGATTTGGTCAGAACATTAGTTTTCTTGATATGAGAGTTGAGTTCGAAATTGGTTCCGGTCAGTTATAAAACATGGCTGCCGTGGGGGGCAGTTTTCCTTATTTGCCTATGAGAAACCTTGTAAACACTCTAGAAGTCACAGTTTTTGCCCAATCATCATGAAACTTGGTACAAAGATTGGTTTTATATATATCACATAATAAATGCCATAATTATTGCCCTTAGATTGTCCAAATTTTGATTATATTATACAAAATCCTTGTAAACGCTCTAGAGATCACAATTTTGTTTCAGATTTTATGAATGCTGGTAACAATATTTATTTTTGTAAGCAAAGTTTGATGTTTGGTAAGGGGGGGTCAACTCAAAATATAGGTCACCAGGTCAAATCTTACAAAAACAAAAACACTCCATATGCCAGAGTTTTGGTTCAATAATGATGAAACTTGACCAGGATGTTTGTCTGGACAATATCTAGGTCAAGTTTGACGTTTGGTAAGGATTGAATGAACCGACTCCTCTCAGGTGAGCGAACAAGGGCCATCTTGTTTGGTATTTAGTCAATGTTACTTTGACCTTGAACGGACTTAAACTGCAAACAACTAAATTTTCTACGTTTGCATGATTGTTTGATTTTGTTGGATTATTGGCTGTTGTCAACAGCATATGAACAATATGCCTGTCATATCGTTGCGGTAAGTTAACCAACTACGGTATCCTGGAATAGCTGGTTTACCAGGACCAAGTGCTTATACCAAACTAATGTCAGTAAGTTGAGTAGCAGACAACTGCACTACTTCATTCAGAGGAAGGGGGAGAATGGCTGTAAAAAGGATAAAGCTACACACACAATTTGTGTCCAATACCTCCATCCAAGTTCAAGTTAACCTGTTTTATTTTTAGTGACACATTTGGGCTCTGTATGCAATCCCAAGATTTGCGTCAATGCAAGGTCATCAATTGAGTCTAGGCAAACTTAAGTTATTGACCAGATACGCCCTACCCTCATTTAATAATCTCATTTTTAATTTTTTATGAAAACCTGGTCATAAATTTAAATAAAATTCCTACCACTGTTTCATTATGTTAAATACCTAGCAAAAAAAACAAGACAAAATGTACCTTTGCAGGCAGAAATGCTGACGGCATCAAGCACAGGCTTTATGTCATGCTTGTTCCCCCGCCAGACCCTGACCTCTTGACCATTCTTGTTTCTCCCTCGGATAATGGCTGTTTAAAAATAAATGAAAGCACTTCATTCCACTTCACTAAAAATATATATTTTAAGACAGAAGTTGATCTAAATCAAAATCTGTGAACATTGCTAATCAAATGTTTAAATTGAAGCATTTGTCAAAGTTATGTATGCTTTATGATGATACAATCAATGTTTATTTCTCGAAAAGACTAATAAAAACAAAAAACAAAAAACTTTTACTTTAACTTGCCTTACATACCCGGAACTAGTTTCATCATCAGGTAAAAGGCAGCACTGCAAAACTTGCACAATCAAAATCTTTTTATTGTGGTTGGATTATGTTCCATCAGTTGAACCATCTGGAAAATTATAATCATTAATCTTTATTAACTTGCCTGTTAATGCAAATAACATGAGGGTCAAAGGAAAATAGTGAGCTTACCATTACCTAAGACCCAAAGTAACTCAATTGATTTGTGCAGTTTGTCACTTGTGTTCAGAAGATTTCATTATAACATTCATAAAACAAGAGCCAAGTAAAGTAAATGTGCTGAAATAGGAGTAAATTTATCACACATGACGCTGGTGTTTGGGTAAACTTTGGTAATTGGATCTCTCTCTATCTTTGGATATCATTTAAAATGTCACTGCTGAGATACAGCAGACTAGCAATTTTCAGTATTTTGGGACAATTTATCCAGCAATAAGCAAAGAATAAAAACTTTGTAAAAAATTTAAACCTTATTTCACTCCATTGTAGATTTTTCTTGAAGCCTGTTAGATTAAATTGTAACTTTCCAGGGCTTTTTTTCCTGACTTTGTGAAGCGGCCCTGGCCCCTCACTTTGTGAAAAAATGAGTCACGAACTTGTCAAAATTGTGAAAAATTGAGTCGCGAACTTTTCAAAATTGTGAAAAATTGAGTCGCAAACTTCTTAAAATTGTGAAATTCAAAGTTCAATGCATAAGTATAGTTAAGGCATGTTAATCAAAATTTCCTTAAATAATGCAATAAAGGCATATTTTCCTTCTATGAATACTGTATTTGATACAAAAACAACACGTACACATATATCTGATTTGCAAAACACTCATGAACCAAATGCAACTAAAATACCTGGTCCCAACACTTCTTTACCACAGGAACAACATTTATAAACATAGAACATTTCAAGGGCACAAAACTCAGACATGTTCTGGACTTTACAGCTTTAGAACTCTGTTCTTTTTACTCTTGAAAATGTCAATAATTCTCTCAATATCTGAAGAGGATAATTCCTTTTTTATGATAATTTTTCATGTTCTGTGAGCCTGACCCTCGCCAGTGCATGAATATCGCCCTGGAAGGTTGTCATTTGATCTGAAACATTAGGTATACATTGAACAACAGTACTTTTGTAAGAAATGTAAACGAGCTATTTTATTTTTCACATTTTTTCACAAAGCATAAATAGACTACATACAAATTTGAATCATGAATATGCATTTAAATTAAAAATAAAAAATATATGAAAGGACCACATTATTACTTTAACCAAGATTTACAATCGTAAAAAGATACGAATAACAAGTCTCGGTCATCAATGCTAGGGGCCGATTTGACTAGGGGCCGTTTTGACTAGCTTCCATCAATACACAAGCCGCGGCAGATGCTTTCACTTTTATCAAATGACTTTCCTTATAATGTTATCAATGTGCATGTTTCAAAACTTACCCTTCTGTAGAAAGCTTTTGTTTCTTCACTGTTATCCCAAATTTCAATAAATCGGGATTATTTTGCTGTTAATTTTCTTTGTGTAGTAACGAGCGTTCTGCGTCGCCATTTTTTTGATACCGACGTTGCTAGGCAGAGCTTTTTACTATTCACCGGTTACACAACACTTTAAAATCGATTAAAACAAGCAAACATCAGTTACGCGAGTCGACAATTTTTCGCGAATTCGGAATTAAAAACGAGGTTATGAAACTTATATTTCTGTTCCGATATGGCCGTTTTTGACAGTTTTGAGCACGAAAAGTCCGTTTTTCACGATTTAAAACGGCCGTTTTTGTAAATATTCACGGCCATGTCAGGTTTGTGAATTGGTCGTGTCAAAATTGTGAAATGTCCGTCCACGGCCAATCGCAAAGAAGGAAAAAAAGCCCTGCTTTCTATGTTCCTTATGGTATGAACAATACTGCTGTTTTTTGTGCTTATAATATGCTGTTTTTTCTGGTCATTTTAACTATTGTATGAATTGAACATTACTGTTAGTTTTCGGTGAATAGAGAAATGTTTCCTGGAACAAACAATAAGAAACTGAAATCAAAAGTCTGTTTCTTTAATTATACAAGTCCCATTTTGAAATGTTGAATCCGAAGTCCAACATTCCGCCTCATTTTTCTACCAAGTAAAGAATTCTTCCTTGCTATAAGGCAAAGTGCTAAAAATCTGTCTTGTAAAAATTATAAGTGTTAAAATTCTGTCTGGTGTAATAATCTTTACAGATAAAATTCTGCTTCGTTGTAATTCTGCTTATAAAATCTGTATAGATTTCAAGGTAAATTCTGGGTCTGTGTCCTCTTTGTACAGAAAAAAATGAATTCTGTCTTGATTCTGGGCCGATTTTCTACAGACTCTATACAGAATTTGCATAGAATTTTCGTACAGGTATAATGTACACTGTTAATGAAATTTATGCATATTATGGTATTAATGATCTCCATGCAGTTGTCAGAATATTAATTCTGCCGATAAGATATTCAGTTAAATTGCCAAATTTGTATGACCCCCACCACTATAGTGGGGGACATATTGTTTTTGCCCTGTCTGTTGGTTGGTTGGTTTGTTTGCTCCAACTTTAACATTTTGCCATAACTTTTGCAATATTGAAGATAGCAACTTGTCATTTGGCATGCATGTGTATCTCATGGAGCTGCACATTTTGCTTTGTTAAAGGTCAAGGTTATCCTTCAAGGTCAAAGGTCAAATATATAGCTTCAAAGCGGTGCAGAAGGGGACATAGTGTTTCTGACAAACACATATCTTGTTTATTTTTATTTTTGTTCCTTTCTAAAGAGGATTATTATGATGATGATTGGTTGGGGATGAAGTGCAACAAACATATTTATGCTGTCTGAAAACCCTTTATTAAATAATCTCAAAATTCAAATAGTAATATTGATTTCACAGAAAATTACTTAGGGGAGAAACAACTGCATATAACTTGAATTTTGTTTGACCTCCAATCATGAATGCATGGCTTGTCGGAAATGCACTCTTATTTCTCTAATTGAACCCATTCAGCCATAATCAGCAACCAATTAATTCTCTATTGACTGTGCCTGAATTGTGTTGGTACAGTAGTATTATTCCAATGCCTTTTGAATTGATAATGTGATGGTAATGTGTAACAGGATTGCAGCTTAAATGCCCCTTAGTCCCTAGAAATAGGCCCCAGCTAGGAACTCACATCAAAGACCTTCAGACTGATGAGAGTGGAATACAAATTGTTATGGCACGCAGTTTATTGATGAGATCGGTAGCTTTGGTGTAATTATCAAAGATTTGTGTTTGTGTTTTTTTTCAAGCAGATAAAAAAAAACAACGAAAAATAATGTTATTAACATTTAATTTTGGTATGTTACTGTGCTAGACTATAAGTTAAAGAATTTTCACAACATGGAGCAACAAAACTCGGATGATCTATCGCAATTCGTCACTAACAATGACTTTAATGTGCTGGACAATGAGACTCTCAGTCAAAATGGCGGATCGTGGTCAACGGCCGCAAGGGAGAAAAAGCGACATCGAGCAAACACAGGCAGCAACAGTGAGTACCAACTGTCTTAAACACTGTCGGACTACGAGAATCTCTCCCTTGATAATAAGCTATCTATGTTGTTCCAGGAAATGAAAGGCGTATCTAGTAAAGTTGACAGTTGCCTGAACTTACAAATCAAAGCTAATTCAATAGAAACAACAATGTCTGACCATGATCGGCGATTTAATCTTCTTGAATATAAGTCAGTAGATCTCGAATCTAGATGCCGCCGAAATAACCTCCTTATAAGTGGCATCCCGGAAGAGAGGGACGAAAATTGCTTTCACAAAATATCGACTTTCTAAAGAGAGAAGCTCGAGATCGACCCATGTCCTCCTATCCCTCGAGACCCATCATTATTCACTGCTTAGACTTTCGTGACACTGAATTCATCCTGTCGAACGCCAGAAAGCTCCATGGCAAACATTTCCACATAAACAGAGACTTCCCACGCGAGATTGTCGATGCACGTGAGATATTATGGCCCCAGTACAAGCGCTTACGGCAAGAACACCCGAACAGTAAGGTGAGCATCGTAAACCCTGCCAAAATAATCCAAGATGGACGCGTTGTCGCCGATGCCTTTCCCAACTGGGATACTATCATGCAAGGCAGCCGTGTAACAAGTCACAAACTTTTATTTACAAACACACAGTATGCCTCAGCTAGCAATGTAAACAAACCAAATACACAGCCAGCAATATCACGAGTTTCTTGTGCCCAGTCCGTCAACTCAAACAAAGCTGTATCGCAGGATCGTAGCCAGCGAAATCCATCCCCTGTTCTTGAGCACAGGACCCCGCGGAAACAACAGTCGCCATCGCCTTCCAGGAGGAGGAATCCTCGCCCACACGCACCTCGTAGGAAATTCCCACACCGCCAGCAGGAAACGGCCCAACAGCTTAGCTCATCGCAGCCTCAACCGATGATACAGCGCCCCTGGGACACACCTGGATCCAGAAACACGCCTAACCCGGGGAGACCTAGCTAGGCCCCCGGGGGAAGACATTGTGCCACAAACCTGAAAAACAGTAACATTAAGTTAGGTTGCTTAAACGTTAGTGGCCTAAAGAAAAGGCTATTTATACCTGAATTCCAAAACTTTATACAACATTATGATGTATTTTGTGCCTCTGAAACCCATGCTAACGAAACAGACATTCTGGATATTCCAAATTTTACATTCTTTCATAAGCACCGTTCTAAAGAATATAAGAGAAAATCTGGAGGCATTGGCGTTTATGTAAGAGATAGTATTTCCCAACATGTAAATGTCCTACCAAATTCCACAGATTATGTTCTATGGCTAAATATTGACAACACAATAACCGGTTTTGACCAAGACCTAATACTAGGTTCCATATATATACCCCCTGAAAACTCGCGTTTTTACTCTATTGATGAATTTAACATACTTGAGGACGAACTATCCTCATATTGTAATAACAATAAATATGTCTTCATAGCTGGAGATGCCAATAGTAGAGTAGGGACACTAAAAGACTTCATTCTTCCTGATCACCATACTAATGAACTTTTCGGAATAGACATAGAACTCAAAAACGACCTGTACAAGCATACTATACTTGAAAACCTTTCTATCCCTCTCATTAGAAATTCTCAAGACAAACGTACAAACACTCATGGTTTCTTACTACTCGATATGTGTAAAAACAATAATATGCAGTCTTCACGATAGTTCATTTTATCCACTAGCCATTCGGGCTACTGGAATGGTAAAGACAAGTAGCCCAGCAGCAAAATTACTAGCCCAAAGTAAATTTGTTAAAATATACACCCTGATAAAGGGTTTCATCTTTCAATAGCAGTTAATCTATTAAAAGTAAAATTGTATCCAGGGTATGTTAACTGTAAAGCCTATTGCAAAAACAATTGCAACACAATATAACAAGTCAATGTAATTATGTCCTTTATTAATTATAAGTATTTAACATGTGATAAACAACTTCTTCGTTCATCTAATCATCACTGCAATCCTGGAGATCCTCTTAGTCAGAAACCATATCCTGTAAAACAAGCAACCTGATAGTTATTTTCCAGAAGTTTACTTGACAAGTGAAGGCATAGATGGCATACTTTTATCATACATGTTGACTTTTTTCTTATGCTGTGTTTTTAAGCGTAGCTTATTAAACTCTGTCTTACAGAAGTAGCTTCGCCTTCATCACTGATTTTTTACCACTTTTCTTGAAATTCACGTTTCTGTGATTTTTCATAGTCATTTGCTGACTTACGATCAGAAGTGGGCAGTTTCTTGCCAGGCTTCACTCCAGCTACGTATTTAAGCATTATGCAGCCTTATGCGCGTAGGGACTTACAACTTTGGAAATAAACACACAAACAAGGTTACAAAGTAAAACGATGTTTATTCGGGAAATGCAAGCCGCGTACGTCGATAAGTTTACTTCAGCAGAAAACACATCAGCATGACGTGTGCCACTAGTAAATAACCAGTCTAAATTGTTCACCACGTGGCCTGTGTTACGACTCGAAAATGACCGTTGAATGTATGGACCAATCGGAACGCGTTTAAATCTCGTATTTTAGGCGAAGTTAAACGAAGTTCTGTCGGAAATCTTCGCGAAGTACTCACAAAATAATGACTTTTATCACACTTAAAAATGAAACAATATTGATACACGGAATTTCTACTGGCCCGACGGGCGTACAATATGGCAATTTTAATAGGCCCGAGCTATAATTTACACGCCCAGGCCAACGGGCGTGCGCTTATTTCGCAGACTGATATGTTTATCATGAATGGCAGACTATTTAAAGATGAAATAACTGGTGCTTTTACTTTCAGGGACAAATCCGTCATTGATTATGTATTGGCAAGTGCCGAGTGCTTTAACTTCATCACAGATTTTGAAATTATAGAAACTGACCCTTTATTTTCAGATGGTCACAATGTGCTATCATGGGACATCTCTACTGTACAACCTGAAAGTAAAAAAACATTAAATAAACAAAATACTAACCGCCGTACCTGGCAACAAGATCAAAAAGACCAATTTATAGTCAACATAAATAAACAACAATTAGAGGAATTACATCTCAGCCTAAATACATACCCACAGTCACAGGAAACATTGGACTATATCACACATGAATTGCAAACAATTTTCGAAAACGCCTGCTCAGAAACATTCACAAACCAAAAACCAAATTATAAAAGCAATTACCCCAACAATAAATCGTGGTTTGGCCCAAAATGTCACCAAGCAAGGAAACAATACCATGAAGCAAAATCAAAGTACAATTCTATTAAAAATCCAGATAATAAATTATCTTTGAAACATGCCAGCAATCATTATAAAAGGACAATCAAATTTTATGTAAATAGAGATAAATTATGCGCCAGTGCTAAATTACGTGCAATTAATGATAAATACCCCAAAAAATATTGGAAGTTCCTTAGGAGTCTCCAACCAAAAACAAAAGAAACCAGCTCTCCACCAAAAGAATCCTTTTACAAACACTTCAAAGAAATAAATACAAATGCAATCGAAGATAATCGTTTTAACAATGATATACAACATATACCTGACACAAATGATGTCTTAAATATGGAAATAAGCCAGGAAGAAATAAGCCGATGTATACTTAAACTACAAAACTCAAAAGCCCCTAGCCCTTCTGACCATATATTAAATGAATATATAAAATCAACAAAAGACCTCCTGCTCCCATTTTACATAAAATTGTTTAACTGTGTATTACAAACAGGGATTATCCCACTATCATGGCTCGAAGGCACTATCATCCCTATATTTAAAAACAAAAGGGAGTCCAGGTGAACCAAGCAATTATAGGCCCATAACACTCCTTAGCTGTATGGGTAAACTATTTACCTCAGTCCTAAACCAAAGACTTAACACTTTTCTTGAATTAAACAATCTATTAGAAGAAAATCAAGCTGGCTTCCGTAAGGGTTACTCTTGTGCAGACCATATCTTTACCCTCCATGCATTAATAGAGATTCTTAAAAAACGCAAACAAAAACTCTTCTGCGCCTTCATCGATTTTTCTCAGGCGTTCGATAAAGTTTGGAGAGCTGGTCTCTGGCACAAAATACTTGGCACACAAATTAATGGTAACTTTTTTCGAGTCCTTTTAAACATGTACAGAAATTTAAAATCATGCATTTCCTTTAATGGAGAATGCTCCCAGTACTTCTTGTCAGAAATAGGTGTCAGACAAGGAGAAAATCTATCCCCAGTCCTATTCTCACTTTTCTTAAATGACCTTCACTCATACCTGCATATAAATGGATCCGTTGGGTTTGAACTTATCAACCCAGATACTGCAATATCGTGGCTTAAGCTTCTGGTCCTGTTGTATGCAGATGACACCGTCATTGTCGCGAATAGTGCATCTGACCTGCAAAACAGTCTCAACACATTTCATAATTATTGCAAAAACTGGTACCTCAATGTAAATATTGCATTAAGAGGGCCATGATGGCCCTGAATCGCTCACCTGACTCATTAAGATGAGATGAAAACTATGACCTCTATTGTCTACACAATGTTTTTCTATGATTTGACCTAGTGACCTAGTTCCTGACTCTAGATGACCCAAATACAATCCCAATCCAGATTTCATCAAGATAAACATTCTGACCACAGTTCATAAATATTGGATGAAAACTGTGACCTCTATTGTCAACACAAGGTTTTTCTATTTATTTGACCTAGATTTTTACCCCAGATGACCCAAATACAATCCCACCCAGATTTCATCAAGAATTCTGACTAAATTTCATAAAGGTTGGATGAAAACTGTGATCTCTAATGTCTACACAAGGTTTTTCTATTATTTGACCTAGTTTTTGACCCCAGATGACCCAAATAAAATCCCAACCCAGATTTCATCAAGATGAACATTCTGACCAAATTTCATAAAGATTGGATGAAAACTGTGACCTCTATTGTCTACAGAAGGTTGTTCTATTATTTGACCTAGTGACCTTGTTTTTGACCCCAGATGACCCAAATACAATCCCAAACCGGATTTCATCAAGATAAACATTTTGACCAAATTTCATCAAGATTGGATGCAAACTGTGACCTCTACTGTCTACACAAACAAATTGTTGACGGACAGAAGCACGGACACACGCAGGCACGCACAACGGACGCCGGACATCACACGATCACATAAGCTCACCGTGTCACTTCATGACAGGTGACCTAAAAATATGTGTCGGAGATAAACATGAACAGTTGTGGTTAAAATCCCATAGAAACAAGGGCTGTTTGTAAAACATGCATGCCCCCCTATATGGGCTATAAGTTGTAGTAGCAGCCATTGTGTGAATACATTTTTTGGCACTGTGAATGGTGGTGGTGGTGGTGGTGGTGGTGGTGGTGGTGGTGGTGGTGGTGGTGGTGTAGTAGTATCGGACAAAAAATGTGGAAGATTTTTGAAAGTTTTCACAAAATAGGCAAAAACGAATAAACATGCAAAGTTCAACGAGCTCCTGCGGCCATGTTTTTTGACGAATCAAATTTCTTTGAACAACTTTTTCAGGGGAGCCTTCAAAGGTCATCCCTGTGAAATTTTTTGAAAATCTGATGAGCGGTTTCTGACAAGAAGATTTTTTAAGGTTTTTACCATATATGGTCATGGCGGCCATCTTGGTTATGTGATCAAATTTTTTTTAACAATTCTTTTGTCCCATGACCTAGGGATGCTCCACATGAAATTTAGTTGAAATTGGCTCAATGGTTTAGTAGAAGAAGATGTTTACAAATTGTTTACAGACAGACAGACGGACGGACGCCAGACGGTGAGTGATCACAATAGCTCACCCCGAGCTATCGCTCAGGTGAGCTAAAAACAAAAGTTGTAATTTTCGGTGCAAGACAAACAAGAAACTTTAATTTTAAATGTGGCAATAATCAACTTGAAATTACAAGCACTTATCATTATCTTGGCGTTACATTCTAAAGTAATGGTTCTTTTTTAAACGCGCGCAAACATGTTAAAGAACAAGCCTCAAAAGCCATGCACCTACTCTGGAATCGTGTTAACAATGCAAATCTACCCATTGACCTAGCTATTAAACTTTTTGATCATACTGTCCTACCTATACTTACTTATGGCTCAGAAATATTTGGATATGAAAACCTAGAAATATTGGAACAAGTTCACAAACATTTTATGAGAAAAATAACTAAAGCCCGTCGATCCACACCAATCAACTTTCTATATGGTGAACTAGGTCGCTACCCTTTAAGCATTAATGTAAACACAAAAATGATCTCTTTCTGGAATAGACTCATCACAGGCAAAGAAAGCAAAATATCTCTTCTTATTTATAAATACATGCTTTCACAACCAAATCTAAACTTCAAATGGATACATAAGATAAAAGAAATCCTAACATCTGTTGGAAGACCAGACATCTGGCAAAACCAAACACAAATTACACAAAACAACATCCACATACAAATCAAACAAACACTTATTGATAAATTTAAGCAATCGTGGAATGCTGAATTACAAATAAGCGACAAAGGGCGCATATACAGCAGTTTTAAAAGAAACCATGAGTTTGAGCCATACCTGATCAAAATTCACCCGGATGAGTCCCAAAATATCTTCAAATTCCGTACTGCCAATCACTTTTTTCCTGTAGAAACAGGCCACTATGAAGGCACGCCATTCCATGCACGCCTTTGCAACCTATGTCACACAAACGAAATAGCTACTGAAAAACACTTTTTAATGACATGCCCTTATTTTTATAACGAACGGCATCGATATATGGGAAACCTAATAGAAAGGCACATGACGTTTAATGAAATCATTACGCCGACATCAATAGCAGAAATGAAACAGCTTTCGAGATTTACCAAAATAATAATGAAGAAATATACCAGGCATTAGACTAGGCTGTAAAGGTCGAACACTTATTTCTTAAACAACAACAACAAACACCAATGCCTCAACTCTCACTTACTATGCTTTTTAACAATTCACTTCTATCGAACACCTATAACCCTTATGTATGTACTTTGTAATAGCATTTACTTTTCAACTGTAAAATGCCCTACCTTAATCTCTCGAGCAGTATCCAATTAACTGTGCACTTGAACTCTGTAGAACACACGCGCCTGCCATAACCGATAATCTTCACACGAGGCAATGTACAATTCTAACTGCGCACGGTCTCAAACGAGGTCGCAAAGACCCGTATGTAAATAGCGCAGCGGCGTAGCCACCTGTTGCTTATATTATTATAGTACGATGTTTAACTGCGAGATGTATTTACTCTTATATACAATACATAGCATATCTATATTCATGTTTGTTAAAAATAGCTTTTTCTTATAAAGAGTTTACTTTGAAAACACAAAATTAAACGCCTGATAATTTTTTCGAGAGCAACCTACACTGTAATACTGATAAATATGTGCTTGATTAATGATCGCGAAAATCATTCCTTATCCTGATGCTTTTTGTCACTTGTAATTGTGCCATTATTATAATTATGATTATTTTGATTATGACATTGATGTTGATTCTTCTTCTTCATCGTATTATTATTATTATTGTTATTATTATGCCCCCCTTCGAAGAAGAGGGGGTATATTGCTTTGCTCATGTCGGTCTGTCGGTCTGTCCGTCCACCAGGTGGTTGTCAGACGATAACTCAAGAACGCTTGGGCCTAGGATCATGAAACTTCATAGGTACATTGATCATGACTCGCAGATGACCCCTATAGATTTTGAGGTCACTAGGTCAAAGGTCAAGGTCACGGTGACCCGAAATAGTAAAATGTTTTTTGAATGATAACTCAAGAACACATACGCCTAGGATCATGAAACTTCATGGGTAGATTGATCATGACTCGATGATGACCCCTATTGATTTTGAGGTCACTAGGTCAAAGGTCAAGGTCACGGTGACCCGAAATAGTAAAATGGTTTCCGGATGATAACTCAAGAATGCATACGCCTAGGATCATGAAACTTCATTGGTAGATTGATCATGACTCGCAGATGACCCCTATTGATTTTGAGGTCACTAGGTCAAAGGTCAAGGTCACGGTGACCCGAAATAGCAAAATGGTTTTCGGATGATAACTCATGAACGCATATGCCAAAGATCATGAAACTTGATAGGTAGATTGATCATGACTCGCAGATGACCCCTATTGATTTTGAGGTCACAAGGTCAAAGGTCAAGGTCACGGTGACCCGAAATAGTAAAATGGTGTCCGGATGATAACTCAAGAATGCTTATGGCTAGGAGCATGAAACTTCATAGGTACATTGATCATGACTGGCAGATGACCCTTATTGATTTTCAGGTCACCAGGTCAAAGGTCAAGGTCACAGTGACAAAAAACATATTCACACAATGGCTCTCACTACAACGGAGAGCCCATATGGGGGGCATGCATGTTTTACAAACAGCCCTTGTTATTATTATTATCATTCCTATTATTATTATTTTTATTTTTATTATTATTATTATTATTATCTCGCCGTTGTTGTGATGACTACTACACGTCTTACTATTATTACAAACATTCTTTTTGTAAACATGCTTATTCCATCTTTACTGTATTAAGAATTAATACTATAAAATATCAAAGCATCTATATATAAAAGCTGCAAATTGATTCACGTTGTTTATATGACTTCCCCCATACAACAAAATGTACCACACTTGAACCGGAAACATGATATGTATTTTGTAACATGTATATTATATGTTCCCCATGTTGTATCTATGTATACCTCCGAGAAATAAAGTATTGTTCTGTTCTGTTCTGTTCTGTTCAATAGGGTTGATTGTTGTTTTAATTGGAAATATCATTGCAAGGTGAGTCTGAAAATAGTTCCAGTTTGAGTAAAAGCAAGGCCCTTAGGTGGGTGGCAGATTTCTTTTTGTTGCTGTAGTGAAACAATGTGAATTCTCTAGAAGTCACATTTTTGTTCAATCTTAATGAAACAATTGCAGAGAACATATGTTCCTATAATATCTTGATTTAGTTTGAAAATGGTTGCGGTGCTCTGAAGAGCATGGTTTCCTGAGGGGCGAGCAATTTTCTTCTTGTGATAATATTTATGTTTCAGGAAGTACTTTTATTATTTTGAACTCCACCTTCCTAGAATAGTTTAGTTTCTTCGGGTCTCAGGTGAGCGCCGTAGGGCCCATGGCCCTCTTGTTTATATTAACTTTAAAATTAAACTTTATTAAGAAATATAATTACAATTGCAGTTTATGACAAAGGTATATATGAAATGTTCAATAAAAATGTGAGCCACGGCCTGAAATTTTCAAAGTTTCTCTACTATATATCATCTGAGCTACTTCATGTAAATTCAGTTTCAATGTAAATGAAGTAGTTCAGACATTATATTCAGTAGAAAGGTTGGCCGTAAGAAAATATAGGTAGTAGCCAATTTCAGTGTTGCGATGACAGCCCACAGCATAGGATTATGAGCTCTATATATGAGTGTACCGTCTCTTTGTGTGTGTGACTAACAACAAAATAATTTTGAGCCTTTAAGGACTTAAAAAGTTCATCTTTGCTTTGTCAAATTGTGTTTTATTGTTAAGGTAAATGTATTGACTGACAGACTAAAATTTGACCTTGCTTTGGACACATTAAATCATTAGAAGCCTTTTTTCCATGTTGTAACTTAAAGGGCTCAACATTAACCTAAAAACCAACTTGCCCTGCCGGGCAAGTACTTAGAAAATCTACTTGCCCTCAACGTAAAGCCACTTGCCAAACATGAAATATCACATTAACAGTAAACCTCTTTTTTTTTTATAAAGATCAAAATGATACACAACAAAACCTTTTTTTATTTTTGCTAATTTAACAAAATGATAACAGCAATTAAAGTCTAATTTAAGTCTAAATGTAGATTTGTGCCAATGTTTGACTTACAGTTACTTGTAAAGCCGAAGCTTAATACTCTAGACATTTCTCGTCTGCTAACAGTACTGTAAACAACACCTGAACCGTAACAAAAATGTGAATTGATGTAAAGCAAAAGATTTTGAAAATGTATGTCGCAAAATATGAAATATATATATACGGAAGCTAGATCTATATAATTTTAGTAATTTTCTGCGTGACTGAAAACACCAACGATGTTATTTGTAACTGAAAAGTAAAGAAAAAGATAAACACAATAATTATTGCATTTGAAAGCCGATGTTTGGAATCCCAAGCCATTTACGGCGTTTCTAAAAATAGGTTTGGAAATCCATGCGCACCATGCGTAGTTAGTTTTGACTTCCAAAAACAACAAACCCCGAGGTAAATTTGTGCATTAGGCAAATCATCCGTGATTATTTGTACTATTTAACCACATAAACACACGATTTTCGTTGTTCTTTTTTGCACTTGATTTAGCAGAATACTTTTAAACAAAAGAAGCTCCGGAAATAACCGGCCAATCAATTTATTGCTTTAAGACATACGGTATCATACGAATAGTAACGCATGCAAACGATTGGCAGCCGGACTTTTACGTTTCTACAGAATTCGACACGGTCCGGATTAATCGCAAGTACCCGGATTTCGCGGTTCGTCACAAAAATACTTTGTACAGAGACTTTTTTGCACCCAAACTCCCTCATCCCCCTGAAAAAAACTCCTCGGATTTACGCCGATCTCTAAACTGGTCCGGGAGCCTCCAAATCCGGATTTCCGGATTATTCGGGAATTTTACAACCCCTGATAAAATGTTGCACATGTTCGCTATCATGAAATATTTTAAGTGATCGATTAGCAAAGTTAAGCAGGTCAATAGCATAATGTAAAGCAATATGTTAACGAAATTATATCTTGATTAGGTATTTGTTAGGTAAATATATATATATATATATATATATATATATATATATATATATATATATATATATATATATATATATATATATATATATGAACCTATCCTACTCACCCCGACATCGGCGTTCCCTTTGGACAATTTTAAAGTTTGCGTACCATCTCAAATATTTTCAATGTCCCTTGACATATTGCTTTTATATTTTGCATTCTTCTTTACCAACATGACCCCAACCTATAAACAAGAGCAGACAAATGTATCAAGCATTTTGTAAGAATTATGGCCCTTTTTTCACTTATAATATGCATATTCATGATAAATCAATGTTAAAGTTTGCGCACCACCTCAAATATGTTCTATGTCCCTTGACATATTGCTTTCATATTTTGCATACTTCTTTACCAGCATGACTCCAATCTATAAACAAGAGCAGACAACTGTATCAAGTATTTTGTAAGGATTATGGCCCTTTTTTCACTTAGAAAATTGAAAATTTGGTTAAGTTTTGTGTTTAGCTCCACTTTATTCCTAAAGTATCAAAGCAATTGCTTTCATACTTGCAACACTTACTAACTATAATAAGGGGACTGTGCAGGCAAAGTTATGTTACTTTGACTGGCATTTTGACAGAATTATGGACCCTTTTATACTTAGATTATTGAACATTTGGTTAAGTTTTGTGTGTTGGTCCATTTCACTCCTAAAGTATCATAGCTATAATTGCTTCCTGACTTGGAACACTCGTTAACTATCATAAGGGGACTGTACAGGAAAAGTTGCATAACTCTTGTTTGCATTTTAACGGAATTATGGCCCTTTTTTGACTTAGTCACTTTGAATATTTTATTAAATTTTGTGTTAAGATCCACTTTACATCTACACCCGGCTACAGAAAGTCCGCAGTTTATGCAGAAAATGTGCGGACAATTGTATGCGGTGTATAGAAACACATTTTCCACACCTTTTCCGCATTTTTTCCAGAATTAAACCGGAAAAAGAGTGGGGAAGTATGCGGACATTTGTATGCGGAATAATATAAAAAAATGCGGACATTTGTATGCGGAAACCATAGATATATGCGGACATTTATATGTGGAAACAACAAATATATGCGGACATTTTTATGCGGAAAAATGCAGACAATTATATGTTGAAAAATGCGGACAATTATATGCGGACAATTTTCCGCATACAATTACAGCCTAGAGATACCAGGTGGGTAGTCTATAGTAAAAGTTCAACAATTAATTGTTGAGTTTAAATAAAAAACAAATTCAAAATGTTACCTTTTGAAATCTCCTTAACATGACAGTTTCATCATTTACATATACTCTTGACATAATCGGATGAACATCACTGAAAAATTACTCACACAAATCTTTCAAACATGAAATTAATGTTATTAGTCCCCTACCGGTTTCACCGGAGGGGACTTATGGTTTGCGCTCCGTCTGTCAGTCAGTCAGTCAGTCAGTCTGTCTGTCACACTTTTCTGGATCCTGCGATAGCTTTAAAAGTTCTTAATATTTTTTCATGAAACTTGGAACATGGATAGATGCCAATATGGACATTATGCACGTCATTTCATTTTGTTCCTACGTCAAAAATGCTGGTTGCTATGGCAACAAATAGACTAGAAATACTACTGAAATGGTGGTTTTCTGGATCCTGCGATAACTTAAAGTTCTTAATATTTTTTCATGAAACTTGAAACATGGATAGATGGCAATATGGACATTATGCACGTCATTTCATTTTGTTCCTACGTCAAAAATTCTGGTTGCTATGGCAACAAATATGTAATTTAAAAAATCTGAAAATGGTGGAATTCTGACAATGGTGGAGCCGGTAGGAGACTTGTATTGCTTGACAATAGTCTTGTTTTCTTTAAACTTATCTCAACGGATATTTACACTATGCACAACAGATATTTACACTCTAAAAAGTTAACACAATGGATATTTACGCTGTAAACACAATGGATATATACACTCTTAACAAAAATATTTACAATTAAGTACTCTAGTGTTTCACAGTCCTTCACTTAATTTCACTCCTCCTCTGTGTACAGGCGGCGGAACAACTTCTTTGCAGCCTTACTGGCATCTGTTATGCCAGTGATGTCTAATAGCAGCTGGGCCTGAAATAAATGTTAACATTAAATTCTAAAACTTTATATAAAAAGTTTGAAATCCTTTCTTTTTTTTGCTCAAAGAAAATTAGTTCTTTTACCATCACTTTTCTGTGACATAATAAGATGTTAAAATATTTTACAAATTACAGAGTAAAGATAAAATTAATGTTTGAATCTGTTAAAAGTGAATTCTGATCAGTTAGCAATAACTGATGCTTCTGTTTGCCACCGCATACTGTAGTTTTGAGTTATATACTTTTTGTAATAATTACTTTTGTGTATCCACCATATGTCCTATATATATGTTGACAGCATCTGGTGCAGGCAGGTCTTGATAATCTGGTTGAGGATCTGGTATTTGTTGCTGGAGTTGTTGTTGCTGCGGTTGTTGTTGCTGCGGTGGTTGTTGCTGCTGCTGGGTTGGTTGCTGCTGGAGTTGTTGTTGTTACTGCTGCAGTGGTTGTTGCTGTTGGAGAAATTGCTGCTGTTTGAGAAGTTGCTTCTGAAAATGTTGCTGTTGCTCTATAAGTTGGCCATCAAGCTATCAAAAAAGTATGACAAACCATTGAAATCAATAAATCTGTAGTCATCTACCATTAATATTGAAGTCATACTGGTGACTAAAATAAATGTAATTTTGATCTTATGTCACATTTTGAATAAGTCAATTTAGGAGATAAAGTGTCAGGTTGCAGGATAGCTCAGTCTGTAGAGCACCAGCCAAGTTAATTAGCACTTTTTGCTCAGGTTAGCTTAAAACTTAACATAATTATGACACAATATATTTAACACAGTATCTTTTTATTTTAACTGAATTTGTTGGTATGATTAGTACAAATTTACTATCACTACAATTAGAATGATGTGTAATTCTACTGGTATGAAAATGCACAGAGAAACATAAAAAAATTATTAATTTATTTATAAACATTAACATCATTAATGAGAATTAAGTGCTCATCTTGCACATGCACAAAACTCCTTTTAAACCTCAGTTCCCTAGCATGATAAACTTCCAATACTACATTCAACTTTAATATTAATTTCTACACATGAGGTCTTATAACTTCCATTATCAAGCTGCAAACTGCACCTAGTGAACATTGGTGCGACAGCAGCATTTAAATTAATATTTGCCATACTATTACCTCAAATATCACATCCAAAAAAGGTCTTCAATGACAACATAAAAAGCATAAATTTTAAGGAATATTTAGAAATATTATGAAAAGCACAAACCTTCAGTTGTTGTTCTATTCCTAGACAGACTGCTGAAACACTGTATGCATCACTCTTTAACAACACTTCATGTCACTTTCCAAATGATATCAATACATTTGGCTGAAAAATCAACTATTTTTCTCAAAAATTAGGTCCAGACATGTTGGAAAAGGTATCTGCTGTGCAAGTAAGATGTATATAAGCATGAGTAGAGTGTTTATAAAAGGGAATAAGGTTTGAAAGGTGTCTAAAAGGTTCCAGGAGACATTTAAAGAGTGTCTGACTCAGAACTCTGAATGCATGAATTCTCGGTGAAATAGGAGTAAAGTGTGCACTTAGTGTTAAGTGTTTGATATGAAGAAAGACAGTCTTTTTGCAGTACAGTTGAGTGAAAACAGTGTGTTTTTGTCAGGAATAGTCTTAAATTCTAGAAAAGGATGCTTTTGCAGTAAAGAAAAAGAATAATTGGTGTCCTTAAGGTAGCAGTACTAGGTAGGAAGCAGAAATATGCGAATTGGCCCTGGTCAAAAAGTGAAATATTGGTAAAGGGTAGGTTTCAATGTCAAATTTGAGGGTAATAGGTCTTATTGTACCCCCAAATTGCATTAAATCCTGAGAATATGACCATTTTCAAATGCGTAACTGTGGGGTCATGACCTCTTGTTGTTGTTGTGTTCTTTGTTACTCAGGAAGGACAACTGCGGTAGGCATATTGTATTTTGGGTTCTATTTAAGCTGGAATCGCTAGTTGGGTCACGCTGTGAAGTATTGCGCGAAAACCACCTGGTTACGTGGTATTTATTCATGGTTTGTTGGGTTGTGCTATGTTTTGCGTGTAAAAATATCATTCCAAAAGCAGGCTATCATTTCCATTTCATTCGTCCCCAGCCACTTTCGTACATGGTAAATTTTTTATTTTGAAGCCCCTGTTTGCGGCCATGCCATTCTTTCAGTTTTGTCAATTGTATCACCTGTACAGGTTCCATATGCTCTTTTTTTATCTTAAATGTAAGTTTCAGACTACTTGTGTGCAGTGAATGTGTATTTATGATTGCAGGTTTGTTGTTTTCTGAATTGAGCGTGGTGGAGATCAAGAAGGTGTCCGCGGCTCCGAGAGAGTGTGTGTCTACCGTGGTCTGCACAAAAATCTGAGTGCTGTTTCGGTAGCATGCTACCGAAACAGCACTCAGATTTTTGTGTGCAAAAATGCCTAAGTCCAGAATACTTATAAAAATGACAAAGTGTTTTCCGCACTGTGACATCTGACTGTGAAATAGCCTGAAATAAACTAAGTCCTAACTTTCGGCATATAAAAGTGTATTTTCTGTATACAAAATCAATCGCATGCAAAAATCTAATTTCTGCATATAAAATCCAAATGTCTGCAAAAATATGCGGACAAATTATGCGGACATTTGTCTGCAATCTCATAAAAAAATTAAATGCCCGCATATTTTCAATCTTTTTCCGCATTATTCCGCATATTTCCACATAATTTTACTCCTTTTCCACATGCAAATGTGGAAAATGTACAGCCAGGATTATAACGTGATTATAATTTAACCAAAAAACCGGATTTAGAGCTTAATTAACTTAGAGCAACCTATGCGATACAAATTAATATATAAAAACAAAACACTCATCGTTAACTTTCAAAATGTATTTTCAATATTTCAAAACCTTAAATCTATAACACTTATATCGGAAGGGTCATACTATATTATGCCCAATTCTTATGAATTTTAATGTAAAAGCAACAACTTAAATGAAATACAAATGCAACGTTGTGTGCATTGAGATTTCCATACCTTAATGTGTTAATAATTGGAAGTACACGCTAAATTTATTAAATTATTATGAATATACAACATTCATGTATATGTTATGCGGTATGCTAGGAAGAACTTCACACTCAACACAATCGTCTGTTGTTGCACCTTATTTTTCGGCAATTTTATGTAGAATGTAAACCGTCTCGTCCCATTGTTTTACTCTGGTCTTTTACATTATCATATTTCAGTGATTTAGTAGTAAACACCAATGCTAGCCCGATGAATATTTCAAAACCATAAATTCTGAAGAAAGTGTCTTAAGTGTAAACATATTTTCGAGTTAAATTGCAACAATGAATTATATATATAACTGACCATACTGATGTCGAAGGGAATGTTATATTTCTGTCAGGAATTTCTATTCATTAACATACCACAAAGACTAATTAAATCAAATATGCGGGAAATGCTATATTACAAGGATTATGTTTCCCGCGTTTACCTGTTTATAATAACATTCAGCAGACCGCAAGCGAAGTTTATTCCAGACATGGCAGTGGGATTTTGAATTTATTCCATATGAAATATTAACACTTCCTCTAATGTTTAGCAATAAAGTGTACATCACTGCAAATAAAACATAAATAAATAAAACTATTCTCTCCGTTTCAGCAATAAAATGTATTTGAACCCAAAGATGAGGCACATGCAAGTCGTATCAGGCGTTTTAGTGGCTATGCTGTTTCTCACCGTGTACATGATCATGTCCAGCAAGTGCCTAAATGGACTGCAACATTTAGCAGCGCATATGGGGTAAATTGTTCTGAGGCAATTCATTCTTAAATATTTTGTATGAATATACATTACACAGAAATAAGTATTAAAATATATTATTGATCACGTTTTCTTATAATTTGTCAAATATCGTTACATAGGTATAAACACAATATGTTTTAAACCGGAGTGAAATAAAAAATACAAGAGGGACATGAATGCCCTTTAGCGCTCACCTGTGTCTGAGCAAACCAATCGTCCAATGATAACATAATGGGACAATGCTTTTAGCAAATGATGCTCACAGTTCAACTTGACCTAGTTCGATAATGAACTGCAATTAAACAACACATGATAATCTGCCAAAACGTGTTTCTTATAGCAAAATGACCCAATTTATGATCATGAATAATTACTTACTTAGTATTGTATCGTCAGCAAACCAATCATACTCAAATAAAATTATTTCAGCAAAATCAGACACACACTAAGGCAGTATATTTGTCATTTAAAGCATTGTACACAGGTTAACGATGCCCTCATTATTTGGTATCGTAAAACAAACTCGTGTTGTTGTTGTTTTGAAAAAGTTTCTGATATAATTTTCATTTTATTTTCGCCTGTGGTCCTGTCTGCCACCAACTAGCTTCCTCCAGGCGTCTTGGTTCTGGGCGAGGCTTTCCAGCTTCTCCCATGTTTGGCCCATCTGCTTAACATCTGCATACCAGTCACAGCGCCAGGTGTTGCTAGGCCGCCCTCTCGTCCTTTTTAATTGGGGGTTCCATGTGAGAGATTGCCTTGTCGTATTGGATGTTTGCTTGCGAAGGGTGTGGCCTATCCACAGCCAACGTCTCTGAAGGATGTCTTCTTCAACTGGCTTCTGCTTTGTTATTCTCAAAATTTTTCGTTAGATATTTTGTCTGGCCAGTGGATCATCAGGATCTTCCTTAGGCAGGTGTTGATAAAAACCTGTATTTTCTTTATGGTGGTGAAAGAGGTCTCTGCTCCATTGAGAAGTATTGGCTTCATGATGGTATTGAGAACCTTATCGTGGTGGTGATTCCATTTTCGCTGGATCCCCATATGTTCTTCAGCTGACGTAAGTCTGCTCGTGCTTTACCGTTGTGGGTTCCTAAACCTGCATCCGTTCCTCTCTGAATGTCCAGAATGCTGCCGAGATAGGTGCAGCTGTCCACCTCCTCCAGCGCATCGCCTTGGACTGTTATGGGTGTGTTGTTGGATACGTTGGTCTTGATAGCCATGCTCTTCCCTCTGTCTAGCCGAGTTGTCCGCTACCAGGTTTGTTTTTTTCTGCATCTGTTGTCAGGTGTGGGGCACCAGAGCCAGATCATCGGCAAAGTCGAGGTCTTCAAACTGTTTCCAGAGTGTCCACTAAATTCTATTGCGCTTCTTCTCTGTAGATGTCTTCATTACCCAGTCTATGGCCAGCAAGAACAGGAAAGGTGAGAGTAAGCAGGCTTGCCTCACTATAGTTCTAAATTCAAAGGTGTCCGTGAGCTGTCTGCCATGAACGATTATGCAGGTCATCCTTTCATAAGACTTCCTGATGATGTTGGTTATCTTTTCTGGCACTCCGTAATGTCTCAGAAGTCCTCCAGGTCAATGCTGTCAAACGCCTTACATAGTCTTTGATGTTGACATACAGGGCTAGTTCCACTCCAGGGATTGTTCCAGAATGATGCACATCGTTGCGATCTAATTCGTGCACGATCTCTCTATTTGAAAGCTGGCATATTGGTCACAGAGATGTGGGTCTACTGCTTCTTTCATTCGGTTCATCCTGATGCCATTATACACCTTTCCTGGGATAGCCAACAGCGTGATTCCTCGGTAGTTGGAGCTGGAAATGAGGTCCCCCTTCTTGGGGAGCTTGATGAGGTAACCCTTTTCCACTATTTTGGAATTTCTTCTTCTTCTCATATCTTGCTGAAGAGCGGATGTATTAGCTCCGAACTGATCTCCAAGTCAGCATTAAGCACTTCTTCTGGTATGCTGTCAGGTTCTGCAGATTAGCCGTTCTTCAATTGCTTGATAGCGCTGCTGATCTCTTCCTTCGTGGGAGTGCAGCACTTGATTGACAGATCGCTTTTAACTGGCGGAATTTCGGCTGGGTTCGCCGATGCTGGCCTGTTAAGTAGCTCCTGGAAGTGCTCAATCCACCTCTTCTTTTTGCTTCGTCATCTGTTTTTTCTCCTCCACGTATGTCCCTTACTGGCCTCTCTAGCTTAGCAAACTTTCCTGCTATTCTCTTGGTGATGGAGTACATATCTTTAGTTGTGTCCTGATAGGCTGCCCTTTCCGCCTCTGTTGCAAGCGTCTCTATGGTAGTTCCGTTTGTCTGCTCTTATACTTTGATTGACGCTCCTATTTGCTTCTATGTACTCTTGTTGGGCTCTCTTTTTTGCGGCTAGTGTTTTGATGTTGTTGACACGTGCCTTCTTTTCTTGTCTTTCTTCACATTTCTGAAGCGTCTCTCCTGATATCCACTCCTTGAGGGTGTAAGACTTGGAGCCCAGTTCTTTGCATCTTGCAGTAACCATTTCTTTCACTTTCTGCCACATCTGCTCTATCCTCTCTTTCAAGTAGCTCCTCAAGGACCTGGAACTTGTTGGAGAATGTTACCTTGAACTCTTCTTGCTTCCAGGCGTCTTTCAGTGTAGCAGTGTTGTATCGTTGGCGTTGGCTGGGCCCATCTGTTAAACTTTTCGTCAGCTTCAGTTTAAATTGGGCGATACGGAGATGATGGTCCGAAGCCACATCTGCTCTTTGCTTGACACGTAAATCCTGAAGAATGCGACGAAACTTCCTTGCAATGAAGTGGTCGATCTATTTCTCAAGTCTGGTGACACCCAAGTTGCCTTGTGTATCCTTTTGTGATGGAGAACACTTCCTCCGATGACCAGGTTACTTGAAGCGCTTAGGTCGGCGAATCTCCTCTCCCCGTTGTCGTTCATCTCGCCTTACCCTTACTTCCACATAATCGCCTCATATCCTGGGTTGTCACTTTTGATCTTGGCGTTGAAGTCACCCATTAAACTGATACTGTTTCTCTTTGGTCTGTCTTGTATGATGGTTGACAGTCTTTTGTAAAAGTTGTCCTTCTAGTCCTCTACACTGTCGTTCGTTGGGGCATAGCAATGAATTATGTCCAGGTTGATCCACTTCTTCTTTGCAAGGAAAGAGACCGTCTTGATTTGTGGTCCATGCACCTTACACCTGATGAGCGCTCTCTGTGCTGACTTTGAAAGGCTAATCGTTGGGTGTGTGCTGCATCCTCCTGTTCATGCCCAGAGAACAACAGTTACCTAACTGGAAGCCAGTCGCTTCTGCCCAGAGCCAGTCCATCTTGACTCTCTTGTAAAATAAACATTGAAACATCCAGTATTACGTTTTCAGGCATTTTTAAAAGCCCATTTCGCTTTACACTGAAACTCATTCTTCAGAATCATCTATGACTGCCTTCATTGCTTTATTTCTTATTCTACAAATATGATTCCCGACAAAAACACCATCGAATGGCTAATAATTTGATTTACAACAAATAATAATGCCAAAAACGTGAAACAGTGCTTAATCATTAACGTCGTATATCTGTTTTAACACGCACACTATCAAATGAAGAATGTTTTCAGAGCTTTTTTTCTTTTGTAATGTGCAGGAGGTCAATTGCACCTACAGTATTACAATGCGATAAAGTCATCTTTATTCATTTTCTTTAGAAACATGATTGTAAACTTATCATACAATGCAATTAAATTATAATCAAAGATATTTACTATAATAGTTTGATTGGCGAATGCAGTGCATAGACGGACACACATATATTGGGCATATGCATGGTACACTTATTTGATATTTAAGTATATGACTTGCTAGCACTTTATTGTATGGTTTAGACAATGTATAGAGCCATACTGACTGACTGACTGATTGTCGCTGTAAAGAAAACGTGATGTTGTAACGATAATAATCAACAGTAAAAAAATAGTGGCCATTTAAACATCAAGCTGCTGATGCTTTTATAACGCCCAAAATATTTCGAAACTAAGTAGTCACAAGCAGGTCCTAATTGGGACTTTGTGAGCTGAATATAACACTTTAAAATGTATCATCGACTCTCTTGGTTGGAAGCAAAAACAGTCCTGACTAACATATGTGTGCATTTCTTTTAATATATATGCAGGTCATATGATTCAAAAATACACTAATCCAAAAATTTTCTTAAAATCAAGAAGGTGCCTTAAATTTGATCTTAAAACTAAAACCCAACAGTAAAAAAAAACACACAAACAAATATGCTGTAACATGAATGAAAAAAGTTCCGTCCTCAATTGTTGACAATGCCCCAGCATGCAAATACACTTTCATCTGCAGTGCGTCGACGTTTCAACGCTCATCTAAAGAGACAAATTCTCAGCAACTCGCGAACCCGAAAGAAAGACATGAGGAGGCTAAGGGACAGCTTGTTTATAGCCTCAAGAATCAGGTCAGAGGTCACCACAACACAGAAAACACAGGTATCTGGTCAGTCAGTCAGTCAGTTAGTTGGTCCGTCTATCCATCTGTCAGTCAGTCAGTCAGTAAGTCAGTCAGGCAGTTGGTAAGGCAGTCAGTCCGTAATTTAGTAAGGCAGTCAGTCTACCATTCAGTCGGCCAGCCTAGGCCACACTGAATACATTTCATACTTATATACTTTTAACCTAATATTCTCTTTATATACTAGTAATATAGATATCCAATACAGTAGTCACCTTTTGTTAGCCTAGAAGCATGTTCTTCTTAAATTAACGTTCCCATGCAAGACAACATTTAGGTTAACTTTTGCATGCAACAAATTTAGTCTTATATTTAAAACTTAGCAAAGGTATTATAATTTTTATTTTTTAAAAACTTACGTATATAAAAATATGGCATTACATTGTAGATTGCGTATTGCTTGTATAGAGAATCTATAATTGTTAAGGATTAAGTGGTAAATATGTGTACCCCACAGTCTGGGTACAATAGTTAATGCTGACCTAGTGCTTCCATGAGAAATAAAAATACAACGGAAATTTTAAATACACGTAATTCTGAGAATGTCGCATTTGTATAAAAACAGAGTAGAACTAATTATCAATCGGTCATCTTAGCTTTGAAGTATAAATTGTTGAGCATGAAGACCATTGCATTTGTTTAAATGTACATTATATGATTCAACGGATAAACACTAAACCCTAGAAACATATGTGACGTTTTCAGGCGGTGAAAGTCTGGAACACGAAGTGGCGCGCCGGGAAGTGGAGCGAGTGTCAGATGAGTTAAAGATGTACGTACATGCCAAGCTGATGCAGATAAAGAAACTGGCTTCCGACCCTATCCTTGTGAAAGAGGTCAATAACATTCTTGAGATATCAGCTGATATACACAAGTAAGTTATGGTTGTGAATTTGTTTCGTAATTATCAAGCATGATATACTATGAAGCTTTTTTAATTCAGATGATTTTTTGTTCTGAATTAAAATGTTCTGTTCAAGATGTGTACTCATATTCTCGTTTTTATAAGTAAACATGTTAAAAACAATTGGGGCCCAATAAAATGTTATTGATTAGATCCTGTATGGATCACACAGAGTGAAGGCGTAGCTACATGGCCACTGATACGAAAATATCAAATCAGGTAGATATTTATAAAACGTACTATAGACAGTAAGGGGAATAGCAGTCAGTCAGTCACTCAGTCAGTAAGTCAGTTGGAAGATTGTGAACACTTAAAATAACACACTTATAAATATATGATACGTTTCCATTAGTTTTGTCTTATAAGTAGACAATACATGTATATTAAACGATCACTACGTACCTACGTTTGCTAAGGTAATCGGGATTTTGATTTCCCTTTTTTTTTTTTTTTTCATTTTTTATTAAGTTATTGCATGATTGTCAAAATTATCTGATAGCTTTTTATTTCATTGACGTTGGCATATTTACTGAAAACAAACAACTAGAAGAAAACTATGGTATCAAATGGTTAATATATTTATTGGCAATCAGCAAAATATTTATCCTGTTGGTTCCGTTATCTGTTGAACTGTTTGTGAACAAAACCACAGTGTAGATCAGAGTTTAAACTCGCTACAACACAATTACTTCGGGTTCAATTTCCTTGTAGTAAGGGTGATACAAATAGAATTCCAAGGAGTGAATGCTGTAGTATTAGTGTATCCCTGACTGATCGAATACTTATTAATTAATTGTCTGTGGCCATTTTATATGTATTTATACATTCTTTTAGAAAATATATATTGGCATAAAATGTGCTCATGGCTGTCATAAAACCCCCACAAACAAAGTTTAGGGGTGGTGTGAGCTTGTTTGTGGGTCGGTCTGTCGGTCCGTATTAAGTGTGCCCTCTCTAATTTCAAGTTGTTTTCATCCAATCTTCACCAAACTTGGTCAGATGTTGTATCTAGATGATGTCTAGGTCAAGTTCAAATATGGGTCATGCCGGATCAAACACTAGGTCGCGGGGTCACTTAGTGCATTTTAAATATTGAGCATGGTGTCCGCTCTCTAATTCAAGTAGTTTTCATCCGAGCTTCACCTAACATAGTCAGAAGTTGTATCTAGACAATGTCTAGGCAAAGTTCAAACATGGGCCATGGCAGATCAAAAACTAGGTCACGGGGTCACTTAGTGCGTTTTAAACATTGAGCATGGTATCCGCTCTCTTATTCAAGTGGTTTTCATCCGATCTTCACCAAACTTGGTCAGAATTTGTATCAATATGATGTCTAGGTCAAGTTTAAACATGGGCCATGCCAGGTCAAAAGCTAGGTCACGGAGTCACTTAGTGTGTTTTAAACATTGAGCATGGTGTCCGCTGTTTTTTGTGAAGACAACATGCAAAATATTCAGTGTCAATGCGGCATGTGGGGGTATTTGTCACGTCTTTGACAAAGCGCTAGTTTCATTTGTAACATGAAAGCAAAAGCCAGTGTCAATTACATTATGCAGTTATAAAATATATAAGAATTATTGGCAATTTACTGAAATGTTTACTTGCTTTTGAACATTTTGTTTGTGCACATATAAGGGTTACACTCAGTGAACTTGTCAACATAACAAATAACGATCATACGTGCGGTATCAAGTACCTCCATAAGAAAAAAGAAAAAATGGGTTGTAAAGTTAAGCATAGTGAGAGGTGTGAAACTTCCCATCATATAAAACTTAGTACTTGCAAGTCAAAGAAATCGTGAAACTTACGCAAATAAAACGGCCTATATGAATATTTATATATTTATTGCTTGTTCAGCAAAGGAGCAGTGTAAATGTTGCAATTTGCAGAGGCATACATAACACAAAACAATAAAGTAAATACATATTTTATTGATTGCAAAAACTTAGACTGGCAACTGTAACAAATCTTTGCATACAAATGAAAGGACTGTCAAATGTATATTCTACATAGTTATGTTGATTAGTTCTTGTTTCGTTATGCGATGGATGAACTCCTTAATATACCGCAGACACAACGAGTTAACCAAAAAGAAAACTACCAAACTACGGTATACAGGAATAATGATAATTAAATTGCCTTCATTTGAAATGCATTTGATACAAAAAACGTGTTATTGTATGCATTTTAGATACTAAAGGGGCATATCAACATTATTTCTATACTATATGAATATTGGCATAAACACATATGCAAAGGCAAGGTAGAAGTTGCACTTATAACTCAATTCTCGTGAATTTTTGTCAGATGTTTATCTTGACCTTATCTAAGCCAATTTAAAAACTGAATCACGTTTGAAAAACATGAGTCACCAGGTTAATTCATTGAACATTCATATCATCACTTTAGAAACCACTTGTTTGACTCAATATTTATGAAACATGTTCATACTATTTACGGTATATTGACATTGTTGAGACTTGGTAAAGCGGGGGAAAACTAGAACACCTTCAACAATTGTTGTTCCTTTTATATGTCAAACAAAATGAACTCCCAAATTCTAACTGTACCCTTTCTAAATCATTGCATCCGTGACGGGGTTACATGTCAGTGGCAGCTTCTTGTTCTAATGAACTATCAAAGTGCACACAATGTTTCAAACGAAATGAGCAGGTGAACACAAAAGCAAGCCTTTATTTTGAACTAAAACCATAATGTGTATACTCTTTAAGTAGCCGTTTTTGGCATTATTGCAGTTATTGAAATAGCAGAAATTAAATAAGGAAAAAGTGTAGAAGGATCACACAGTAGACCAAATGCCTAAACACCAATTAATGATTGCACAAACAGTAATTGGTTTTATGTACTCTTATTTTATTTAGGCGATTCACTTTAAGAAAATTCAATATGTTCGGTTTTGGTGTAATATTCATACTCAGTATTGCTTTGTATTATATGTGTTAACGTTATATTATACTCGAACAAATTATGATTCCAATAATAATGTTAGTGCAAACTTTTGTCTTATTATTTGCGATTATTTGTGATGCTCCCCAAAAAAATTTTGGGGGGAGCATATAGTCACTGCTTCGTCTGTCCGTCCTTCCGTGTGTCTGTCCGTGCACAACTTTTGTCCGGGCTATTTCTCAGCAACTAATGACAGGAATTCAATGAAACTTTATGGGAAGCTTCACTACCAAAAGGAGATGTGCATATTATCAGCGGTTTCTGGTCGGATGATTTTTCATAGAGTTATGGCCCTTTGAAATTTTCCATTAACTGTACATATAGTGCAATTCTTGTCCAGGCTATTTCTCAGCAACTTATGACCGGAATTCAATGAAACTTTATGGGAAGCTTCACAACCAAAAGGAGATGTGCATATTATCAGCGGGTTCTGCTCGGATGATTTTTCACAGAGTCATGGCCCTTTGAAATTTTCCATTAACTGTACATATAGTGCAATTCTTGTCCAGGCTATTTCTCAGCAACTAGTGACCGGAATTCAATGAAACTTTATGGGAAGCTTATCTACCAAGAGGAGATGTGCATATTATCAGCGGGTTCTGGTCAGATGATTTTTCACAGAGTTATGGCCCTTTGAAATTTTCCATTAACAGCCCAGCTAGCACAAAAACGTTCTTGGAACGTTAGCCCAAACGTTCCAGAAACGTTGCGCTGCAACATTCTCCTTACGTTAAAATGTATGGTTTGCTTAACGTTCCCGAAACGTTACAGAATAACGTTATCATTTAACCTAAAACGAACCTAAATCTAACTTTCATTTTGAGGTTGAAAACCAACACATTTTTATTCTTCACAAGTTTATTGCATGAATGTAATTTATACAAATATATATATCGCATTGTTGATCTTGTTTGTCTTGAATCCAGATCTGTTCAGGTGTCTTCCCAGTTGTCCTGGTAGTACAAAAAATATCAGAATGACCAACTGTTTTTTTTTAAAATAAAACGGCGAAAAAATGGCAAGACATACATGAACCACATGCATATCACCAAGAAAACACATATATATGCGTCCTCTTGAACAAGCACATATATGAAACCGAATTTTCTTTCATACATGGTCAAATAATCAAGCGTTACAACATCTTTAAATTTAATAATGCATTTTATTACTGTATCAATTCATAACTGAATTTGATTTTTTTTAATCAAGTCATGACCAATAAACAACATTTTACATAATTATATATCAAATTTAGAATTTAATAAGATTAATTATTGAGGTTAAGAGAAAATTTTGAATTTTATTTATTTTTCAATTAACCGTGAATTCGGATGGTGTTCGAAATAACTGTGTTGAAGTGTACATATTTATTTTTCACGTAATTACCTGTGTTTTCAAGAGAGTTTTCAACAACAAATTAATTGCTAGCAAAAAATGACTTTAAGTGAACGTTTGTATATTCAAAAGTGGTACGAAGTCTCCATGGTACGAGTTTCCCCATAATTCCGAATTTGAATATTAAGCAAGTGCATAATGCTATCAATTTTAATATTACAAATTGAAATAACAATAAAACCCTACCTCGCAAACTGCTGTTTGTCATCGATTGTATGTTCCAACTTCTCTTATTTTAAAACACAAAGGTTAACATTCAATAACAGCAAAGTTTGAAAATCCAATTAGCCAGTAGGTCAATTAACAAAGGAATGCACGCGGGAGATATGATGTGTAACAGTATAGGCCTTAAATTGAATGCATGAGTCATACCCAGTGCCACTCTGTAAGTATATATGTACATGCCTCCGCAGTTTACTCTGTCTTTGGCTAGCGCTCACCACATGCACACGCACTATCAAGTTGCCTGATTATATATTTATTATTGATGTATAATAAACCTATAACCATATATACGTGTAGTTTACTAAGTACACCATAAACAGCCAGATAACAAGTAAATTGCGCTTGCAAACATTGGAAGATACACAAATGGGTCAAAGTGCACATCTACTTATAAGCGTATTTTGTAAAAAAAAACAACAACACAAAAGTCAAATTATTTATGAAAACATATTTAATGTACATTTTTATATTGTGTGTAGTGTTTTTCCCAGGAGGGCAAAGGGGCATGGCGCATTACTTTCAAAAAGGGCATTTTAGCGCGCAGTTTAGGCAAAAAATGGCAATAACGTTTCCTGAATACCTGAATTACGGGGAAACATGTAATCGCATCAGAAGCAGTTGTGGAACAAATAACATATAAACAAGCACATGTAATGGTAATAGATGTATTTAACTTACTATGATTTATATTAATATATTTACCTTGCAATCTACATTTAAGTTCCATGCTGTTTCAATAAACTGTACAGCACGACAAACATAATAAAGCAATATATGCATATGAATCTGACTTTACACAGATCCACTAACATATAAATGAAACCATGTTTGTCTTATCCCATTTTCTAACAATAATCTCGACAGATGTTTAAAATAACATTGCGAGTAAATTGATCGCTAACAATATGCAAACACTCGTATCCGTGTCATACATCTGCCGAGTAGATTACAAATAAATAAATAATGTTGTTGCTATCTTAAACATTTTTATGCATCGTTGATTATCACAGACATTTCATTAATTCCTTCTTAATGTATAATCTCCATCGTTAATTCGATCGTTTACGACGTTATTTGCCATTTTTGCCGAGTCACAATTTAATTCTGTATAGTCCGCTATGTTGATAAAATGTCAAATGATGTAAGCGACAGGTGCGCATAGCAACGTTTAATCTTATACGCGATTCGCATTTTGTTATCATTTGTATATGTCCCAGTTATTATTTCAATAATTAGATCTAATTATCTTAAAGACGAAAACGATAAAGAATAAATTTGTTTGTGAATTTAAATGTAATTATGCGTAAAAATATATGTTTTGATATAACTGAATAATGCATGCAAAGCACAATTGCCACGAGAATAACATCGAGTTTTTCATCAAAAGTCTCTGAAGTAATGATTATATCGTGGAGGAGTACAAATTGCCGAGCGAAAAGTGCGCTTGGTATAACATAGCCACCGGCATTATCAATTGATACTGACACGGGGTTATTCACGCATGACTTATTCACAGCTTTGGAGCAGTCAGTAAGACCTACCTATAAATCGAGCACTGTTATAGATTAAATCTGCTCAATTAAATATAGACGATTAGACCTTGACGTCTCTCGAGTAAATCAAGCACAGTCGGAGCGTCACAGACAATCAAGGAAGCTGATTTTTCGGACCAAGTTAGATCATAAGGCAATAAAGATGTTATCGATAAGGGCCCTTGGCAAAATTTGCCTTTGAAAAAATGGCGCGTGGCGAAATTTGCCTTTGAAAAGGGCAGTGTGGCTTTTTGACACGCTAAAATGGCCTGGGAAAAACACTAGTGTGATTTTTATACGTTGTTATAACGTTCTGTGAACGTTAGGAATGTAACGTTGACATTTGGTTTCCCGATAACGTTCCGACAAAAACGTGGGAAGAACGTTACAGGAACGTTACGCTTTTAAAGTTCACCAATTCATCCTAGGATCGTAAAAATATACCGTTCAAATGTGACTTTCATAACATTTATTTCATATAACAAAAGTAAGTTACGAATACTGATAGTTTAATTTTTGTTAAAACGTTCTGAAAACGTTCTGGGAACGTTCGGTGTGATCCTAACCTAAATAGAACTTAAGCGTAACGTTATTTGAACGTTACGTGCTAGCTGGGTGTACTAGTACTAGTACATATAGTGCAATTCTTGTCCAGGCTATTTCTAAGCAACTTATGACCGGAATTCAATGAAACTTTATGGGACTAGTACTAGTACATATAGTGCAATTCTTGTCCGGGCTATTTCTCAGCAACTAATGACCGGAAATCAATGAAACTTTATGGGAAGCTTCACTACCAAGAGGAGATGTGCATATTATCAGCGGGTTCTAGTCGGATGATTTTTCACAGAGTTATGGCCTTTGAAATTTTATATAAAAAAATTATTATCCCCCCAACTACTGTGCCCTCAAGACGTTTTAATGTGACAAAAAAAACCTTTGGGGAGCATCACCCGTCTCCGACGGTTTTGTGTTTAATGAGTAATGAGCTGTTTTGAGTTTTCTCGTCGGATGCGTTAAATGATAATTTGTTCCTTTCTCATGTAAACTGTATAAAAACGCTATCCCTATAGAAATCATAACTTTTGAAATTAATTTGAATTATGTTTATATAAGTACACGTTAAAATAATGTAAAGTCTTTTTGCGAAAAAAATAAGATCTAAAAATGACCTAACAACCAAGCTTAAAGCCAGGAGTTGTAATAAAAATATGGTGTTTTACAACTACATGCCTGTTTTCTTGCAGCACAGGTTTCCCGCTTCGCTATCAGTTTTTTTTTCCTGAACAACCAGTGTCGACATTACAACATTTAGCGGAATTATGTATTATTATAAAAGTTTATGTCAAAATTATTTTTTTTCAATGAGATATACTCAAGTTCATGAGAATGCACCGCTTTGTTTAAAAGAAAGTGAATACAAATCCGCAATTTCAATACATATACATCACAATCTCGCCTAAATCTGACTGGTATATCATCTTTGTTAACGGCCGTAAATATTGTGAGGCGTCCTTTCGACAACTGAATTACCATGCTTTTATATGAAATGGGACCCTAATAATCTGCGCCCACTAAACATTCACTTGTGCGTTTACGGTCTTATTGCATTTTATTCATAAAACGCAATCTGTCTGCAAAGAGCCAACCTAAAGAGGGTCCTTTTACGGTTTTCTTTTTATTGCATAAAAAATTATGTATAATAACTCCTATCCATATGCGTCCAAACAATCGTCGTAGGTTCTTTAACTATTTTAACATCGCCAGAGAAATAAACTAGTAATCTGCCCTCCTCAAAGACTCAATGTGCGTATCTGTAAAATAGCTTTATAGCATTAAAAAAGTAAAACATCCACTAAGGTGGAATTGCGGATTGTTCAGAAAATGCGGTGTATGATTTTCTTTTTTCTTTTTTTTACAGTATTTTAGAAGTACATATTGTCATTTTTTTTATAATATATAAACTTTTTCTAGGTTACATATTTCTTATAGATGTGTACATCTTCTGGTTAAAAAGTGTAATGTTGGAGCAATATGTCTAGGAATAAATTACTTTAATTCCCCACAGCCCATCGAAGAAGATGGCGTACATCAGTCAAACTGTCCATCTCTATGTCTGTTTGCAAAAATCCATCCAATCTTTTTGTTATATTGATAACTTAAAAATATCTTAACACACATATAAACCTTTGAAAGACGAGTCACTTGTAACACATATTTTTTTCCGTATCTCAAGGGTTTAGGTCATATTTACTGATCAAATGTCAAATTTGTTTAGACTAAGTTGGTCATACAACAGCTCGACAATTCCTGTCTCAGCCATGACTTCGCTGTTTATGGATGGATTGTTTAATTACTTGGCACCAATGTTGACCATTACATACTACGACCTGTCGCAAAAAACATCCGTTTCCTTACTAGAAAAGTCAAGCGCACTTCGAGGGTAAACGTTCACTTTTTACACAAAACCGGTTGAAAATAGTTTATGTGTCAGCAATAATATTCCCATTAATTACTGGACTTTAACATAACATGACACTACAGTAAACCATTATTTTTATAAGACGACGCGCAATTTATTATGCGTTAATGTCATATTAAGATGTCATATGTCATTAAACAGCTTAAACGTTTTTTTCACAGCCATATCACTGGGATTCAACACATATTGAATGGGGGATTAGCTACATATATATTGTCTGAACGTCAATGAGATGACAGCAATTACTTATAAAAAGAAAATATGACCATTTAAGCAAAGTTTAAGAATTTCTAACTGCAGATTCATGACTTATATGTTAAATCATTTGCAATTATGTCAGGTCATTATATACCAAATGTATATGTCAACATTGTTAAAATGTGTCAGATCATGATATGCCTCAACACAAATAGAAGACCATATCCGTATTCCCAACAGGAAGTTGAAGAGCGAACAGAGCCGTTTGGCCAACACGGTGGATGGTGCCGGGGAGTGGCGCAAGCTGGAGAACCTCCAACTAACTGACCTCGTACAGAGAAGACTGGAGTTTCTTCAGGTGAGTTTGAGGTACATGTATGTATGAGCCTTGCTCTGTAAAAACGGGATAAGCCTATGCAGCCCGCACAGGCTAATCCATGTAAACAGTGTCCGCTAAAACTGGATATTATTTTACAAAAGACTTGCTTTGAATGGGTGATTCTATAAAGCAGACAGAGTTATCTCTGTGCAGGATCGGCAATGCTAATCTTGGATGATAATTCATACAAATGCATTAAGCCCAATGAATCCGCAACGAAGCTCATATAGTTGGGCGACTTGGGTTATTGCACGTGCATCCACCAACTTGCAATTTATAATAGGTGAAAAAATATACAAATTCTAAAAGTATCTTCTCATTCCAGACGGTAAATACTGTTTTAGTGTGTCCTGATAACCAGATAATTTATACAATTATTCCATGAATGCTCCTAAGTGTACTCTATGAATAATCAGTGTGTACAGCTAATCCTGATCAAGGATAAATGAGTGCGGTTTACAATGCCAGAACTAGGATAAGTCCGCGCGTGCTCTTTAGCCTATTCTTGCGTTAGCTAGTGGGTGTAATACATAGACTAATATGGGATCGTGATTTCCGTCATTAACGGATTTTTGGATAAAAATTGAATTCCTTGATACTACACAAAATAAAATACTACACAAGTTTCCGTTGTCGGATTAAACACGTTTTCAAGACGCCTTATTTAATAGTTGATAACATTTATTTTAGCCCGAGGTTATGAATTCATGTTTTGTAATTGTAAATAAACATGTGTCTTGGCATAATGTATTAATTCCAGACGAATAGATCTGGGTTATAAAGATACGTATATATTGCAACATCAAATAGTGTACCAATTAGTATTTAAACCATAGTGTCTGATGATTTTTGTAGGCTTGCTAGAATAAATCCGTATACGAAAGTGTATGCTTAAAAAATGCATGTTTTGATTGTGTGATTAAATAAAATATGTAAATACATATTTTAAGTACAAATAAGGTTAATTATCATTTGTATCATGAAAGTAATTTGCAGAACATGTGTTTATAATACATGACATAGACGTTCAATAACTAAATATTGTTTGTATGTCACAATACAGGTGTTTGTTTGATCACATTATTGACCACTTGTTTCAATTTAGCTCACCTTAGTAAAATATGCTTTTGGTAAACTAGTGTGAACATCATTCGTGTATTGTCATCCGTTGTGAAAACTGATGGTGGTGCCCAATCTTCATGATACTGCTTGATTGCATTGAAAGTCTTATTTAAACGCTCTCGAGTCCATTTACTGGGCCTTGAACCAGCACTTGGTGTCTTTGGGAGAAATCTAAAGAACGCTCCCAATCGAACCCGTGACCTCCTGATTGCTAAGCAGTCACCGTAACCATTACACCATGGCGACCTCCGACCTGCATGATACTTGGTCGGAACATTTTTTCATTGGTTCAAAACTTGGTAAGGTGGTGTCAAACATACGTCACTAAGTCAAATTAAAAAGCAAACAAAAGAACTAGTGAAAACTATTCAAGCCGGTTGCCTGATAAGCCTGTTGCCTAATAAGCATGGGATTTCCTGATAAATTTGTTCTAATACTATTTAAGCTGTTTTCTAAAATGGTTCCGTCCGAAGAAAAACATGGCGAATGCTGGAGGACGGGGCAGGTTTCCTTAGATGACTTTATATTATGCTCTTTAGTCCCCTACCCGTGACACCGGAGGGGACTTATGGTTTGCGCTCTGTGTGTCTGTGAGTCTGTCGCACATTCTGGATCCTGCGATAACTTTAAAAGTTCTTCATATTTGTTCACGAAACTTGAAACATGGACAGATGGCAATATGGAGATTATGCACGTCATTTCATTTTGTTCCTTGGTCAATAATTCTGGTTGCTATGGCAAAAAATAGTCTAGAAATATTGCTGAAAATGGTGGATACTGCGATAACTTTAAAAGTTCTTGATATTTATTCATGAAACTTGAAACATGGATAGATGGCAATACGGAGATAATGCGCGTCATTTCATTTTGTTCTTACATCAGGAATTATGGTTGCTATGGCAACAAATAGACTAGAAATATTGCTGAAAATGGTGGAGTTTCACTGGTAGGGGACTTTAATTGCTAGGCAATAGTCTTGTTTACACTCATTTCAGTTACAATTTTGTTGGCTCTTTGTTAATGAAACTTGACCAGATAATTCGTTTACTTATGGGTTTTTTCCATAAAACAACTTTTCCATCAAAAGGCGAAGCAGTTTTGTTAATGGTCATATTTAATAATATTTGTTTCCATCATGAAACTTTGTCAAACATGTGTTCACATGATATTTCATATATACATGATTCTGATTAAATGAAACAAATGGCCGCCATGTGGGAATGGCGGTTTCCAATTTTTTTGAAACTTTATGTTTTAACCATATATCTTGAAACATAATCTGATCATTTGTTAAACGTTGTGTTGGCCGAAATAAAATGTTTTTCCAGTTTATTAGAAAACATGTCTGTCGAGGATAGTTGGCAATTTTTCATTTTTATTCAATGAAACCTTGTGAACACTTCCTCCTTGGTTCCGTATCAGCCAATTGCCTTAAGGTATTTGACCTTCCTATTAAACATTTTTTTTCGACATGTACACTAAAACATATTTAATTCCAACCTAAGGATAAAATGATTTTAAATATTTACTTCTCAGAATCCTTCGGATTGTGACAAGGCCAAACAAATTTTATGCAAACTGGTAGTTACGGAGTGTGGCTATGGGTGCCAGTTGCATCATGTGACTTTCTGCCTTATCATGGCGTATGCCACCCAGCGCACACTCATCCTAAAGAGTGAGGGGTGGAGATACGCGCCCAAGGGCTGGGAGTCTGTATTCCTGCCAATCAGCAAGACATGCCGCTTCAAGAGCGATATGGCTGCTTCGCAATGGGGACGTATGTACACTGGACTAGAATATGCTAATTTGCAAAACATTTTATCATTTAAAGTGGTTGCTTCACCAATGTACTACTATGACATAAATTGATTGAAATTTTCAAAAGGGACACAATTATGGGCATCACACAAATTCATACAAAAATATTCAGAATAAAACAGTAATGTAAATATAATTTTTAACAAGCTTACTATCATATTATTACGCTGAATTTAATTAGACTATCATTTAAAGGCGTGGCAATTATTCATTAAAAACAATAATAATATTAATGAAATAATTGTATAAGACTACTTTCATTAAAATGTTTAAGCAAATTCTACGATGGATAATTCACAAGTTATCGAGCTTCCGCAGGTGGGTAAACTGTCTTGGCGCCCACATTTTTTACCCCCAGCGATACCAGAAGACATAGCGGATCACTTAACCTGTATTCACGGCGACCCCGCGGCTTGGTGGGTCGGTCAGTTTGTGACCTACGTGACCAGACCAAACGCCATGATGCAGAAGTTCCTTAATGAAGGCAAAGAAAAGCTGGGCTTTACCAATCCTATTGTTGGGTAGGCGAAACTGTTTCAGAATGACTATTATATACCGAGTGTGTGTATTACCATACGTTCTGTTGTTATGTTTCAACCGTATTATTAAGTCCGATGATAAGAAATAATAAAACATTCTTCTATATTAAAGCTGGGTCAGGTGGAGCTGCAAACTAGGTCTCTTCGTGAAATTAAAAAATTTCCACAATAGTTCTGTTCCGTTGATAAACATCCAGGCAGGCAACGTTTCTTATATAGAGATAGTTTAACCATATGTTCGCTTAATGTCAATGTGTTGCCTAATCATTATAGAAATTTCTCAGAGCATGTGTTGTACTGATATATTGGCCGAGTTTTAAAATGTTTCCGGATTGGACACAAAACATTGCCAACTAATGCTTTGTTATGTATCGCTATTGCGAAACCATTTGAACACTCAATAAGTCACATTTGGGTAAACTGCTCAAGAAACTACGCTAGAGATTTGCTGTAAGGATATTTCAGACGATCTTGGAAAATTTTGGGTGTGACATTTGGTAAAATGATTCTGGTACATTAAACACTATTATTTACATGGGAAATGGGGCAGTTCACCTTATATGGCGAAACCTTGTCAACACTATAGAAGTAATACTGTTTTGTCAAATCATATTGACACTAGCTAACACCATTTGTTCCAATGATACTTTACAAAAATAAAAACTGGTTTCTTCCGTTGACAAACAGGGGGTGCTGCATTTTCATTCCATGTATACAATGAAACGTTGTGAACCGTGAATACATATTCTTATGAGTTTATCTTATGGGGGTAACATATGATCGCCTGAGTGCCTTTGACTCTGTTGAAATATACAAATGGATATTTTGTTCCAAAACTCATTTTACTTTTTTAAACTTTGTATATGTGTCTGTATTCTATAGTATTCATAGAAATAACAATGAAATAGCGGTTCCTTTAGTAGTGCTACTCAGTGCATACTTAGGTTAACATAATAATTATGAAGTATAACCTGAACTATATTAAACGGACTTGATGTCTAAAACAGTATGTGATATCCACACTGAATTACAGAGTGCAGGTGCGAAGGACAGACAAGCTCATTTCGGAGGCCAAGTTTCACAGCGTTGATGAATACATGCATCATGTCGTAGAATGGTACGATATATACGAGAAGAAGCATCCCGGTGTCCAGCGTAAAGTGTACATAGCTACCGATGATCCAGGGGTCTTGCATGAGGCGAAAAAGAAGTGAGTGTTAATACAAGTTTAAATGGGAAAAAATAAAAAGTGTATGTGCTGCGATGGAACTATAATATACTTAAACAAAGTGGCTACCAAGTTATAAGAAAAACGTCATGTCCGAAGTGTAAACATAGAGCAATTGAGATTTCTAATTTACGTTTTTTATCTAAGAACACTGTCTACTGTATTCTGTAAATATTCTTAAAATAACATAATTTTTGATAATTTCATGTGACCTTTTACTGTGACTTCTAGTTAAACATTTTAATTATGCCCCCCTTCGAAGATTAGGGGGTATATTGCTTTGCACATGTCGGTCTGTCGGTCGGTCTGCCGGTCTGTCGGTCGGTCCGTCCACCACGTGGTTTCCGGATGATAACTCAAGAACGCTTGGGCCTAGGATCATGAAACTTCATAGGTACATTGATCACGACTCGCAGATGACCCCTATTGATTTTGAGGTCACTAGGTCAAAGGTCAAGGTCACAGTGACCCGAAATAGTAAAATGGTTTCCGGATGATAACTCAAGAACGCTTAGGCCTAGGATCATGAAACTTGATAGGTAGATTGATCATGACTGGCAGATGACCCCTATTGATTTTCAGGTCACTAGGTCAAAGGTCAAGGTCACAGTGACCCGAAATAGTAAAATGGTTTCCGGATGATAACTCAAGAACGCTCATGCCTAGGATCATGAAACTTCGTAGGTAGATTGATAATGGCTGGCAGATGACCCCTATTGATTTTCAGGTCACTAGGTCAAAGGTCAAGGTCATGGTGACCCGAAATAGTAAAATGGTTTCCAGATGATAACTCAAGAACGCTTATGGCTAGGATCATGAAACTTCATAGGTACATTGATCATGACTGGCAGATGACCCCTATTGATTTTCAGGTCACTAGGTCAAAGGTCAAGGTCACAGTGACAAAAAACATATTCACACAATGGCTGTCACTACAACAGAGAGCCCATATGGGGGGCATGCATGTTTTACAAACAGCTCTTGTTTAAAAATGTTTTTTATGGTTTTGCTCATGTATAAATAAACTGTACATTTAATTGTTATCAAATATAACAAAAAAAATTGTTCAAAAATATCTTATTTGCCACATTCGGAGAAAGCTGTGCTCAATGCAGTCCGAACAGGTAAATCATATGGGCCACTTTCCAAATAAAACTAATATTTCGTAAGGTTGATACAAATTACTAGTAAGTGGATTTTTCCTTTGAAAGAACAATGCACTAAAAGCGGAACGTGTCGACCGTATGTTCGAAAGAGACCGTTTTTCCAGTGCGCTGCTGAATGATGTATTTCGTATAAATTTGCAGTTATCCGAACTACACCTTTGTGAGTGACAACGAGGTCTCAAAGAGTGCCGACAGGGGAAGTCGCTACACAGATGCCTCCCTACGTGGCATTATTCTTGATGTGTACCTGCTGTCGCGATGTAATTATCTCGTCTGCACTTTCTCATCAAATGTAGGTGTTACTACAAACATTATCCTGGTCTATGGTAAGTTCGTGGATATAACAAATAGAACAGTTTTATAAGTAATATATTTTTATTTTGATCAAATTAATATAATTAAGCATAAATTAAATCCTCACCTGTGTGAATAATAACAAAGAATCAAATTCATTTGTAATCTTGTCTTCCAAATTCAAGTTAACAAACACCATCCATCAGTATGAACTGCCATTTTGAATTTATGCAAGTTCGTGGATGACACATGTGACGTCATTACTCCAGAACAGCTGATTGGGCCAAATGTAGAAATGTGTGCTTTCTAAACATTTTTAATACATGAATGAAAACATTAAAAAAAAATACATGTAACTGAACATTGAACATTTATAAAGAACATTATTTAATGAAATATTTAATGTTTCAATGGAGTTGGATTGGCCTGTAAATTAACACAGGTAGTTAGCGTGTGGCTATGATATTTATTAGTGAAAACATCATTTTGAATGATAAATAATCAAAATATAACGAAAAATTAACTTTCTGTGAAAAAATCACTATCAAATAAATATATATATATAATATATTATAATAAGGTATCCAACTCAAGATCACCCGAAAACAGGCATAACTTCATCAAGTGTACAGCGATTTTCACAAACTCGGTCTTATAAATGCAACGCAGAAATAAATTTCCTTGCATTTGCAAAAATCTGGCAAGATATGTATATTTCCAGAAAGTAAATTCATTTCTGCGTTGAATAAGACTGAGTTCGTGCACAACTGATGATGGTATGGCTGTTCAAAGCGATGCACCTCGCTTTCGGGTCATTTTGAGTTAAATACCTATGATAGTGAAATTATTTCTTTTTCAGAAAAGTAGATTTTTCGTTATAATTTGATTATTTATCATTAAAAATGATTTTTTCTCTAATAAATATCATAGCCACACGCTAACTACATGTGTACATTACATAAAAATGCATAAGGAACCAGGTACCATAAAACACTTCTTATTTTACGTTGCCTAAAAAGCATTTAAAAATGGAGTACGAGGCTGTGAACATACAGTGTCAATAGAATGCTGTATATAAACTAAGTGAGCAAAATAGGTTTTATTTATTTTGTTACGGATTTTTTTGGCAAAGGAAATTTATGCATTATGAAAATGGAGGTAAAATACACTTATGGCCATTATTCAATTTGTTTGCCTGATTAGAACGCATTTTATTCAAATATTTTGTTCTCAGTTGTAAAAAGATAGTTTACAATACACAATTCCGGTTTTCATCTCCAGGATGTCAAAATCTAGCGCGGGTAGTTATTCCAAACTGACAATCCACGAACTTACGCTATCCACAAACTTAGACTATGCAACGATATTTCTCTTCCATGTGGATTTTATTTTTTTTACTTTAAGTGCAACATTATTCATAACATTTACTCCTTATACATTTAAAGTGCTATATTTGATAATATATTATCTTCGTCAAACTATATACATTATTGTTGTTGTAATAGTTTTTAGGGAAGGTGCATTATACTTAATAATACATTTTGGTTTCATTTCAATATTAAATTAAAGCGGACACATAATAAGTATGGTCCCATAAATAGAATTGATTGTTCCAATAACTGTATAAATTACGAACATGTCTAGAATAGGAATCATACGGATTTCTTTTTCAGCTCATTAATTTCATACCAGTTTGTTTTATTGCTGTTTCACTTTAATAGCAAACGTCATAGTGAAAGTTTCTACGTATTCAAAGGCGAAGTTCGTAAATAATTCACATCAATACTATGATTAATATTGGCCAATTATTATTAATATAAATTCAAAATGCCATTAAACTTGTGAATCAAATTAGACATAAGCTGAAGAAAGGCTGGGTAATGACAATCAATTGATGGTGTATGAGGCTTTGTGGTGGGAAGACTCAGCCGACTTCATGTACGTCAAGTACTGTCCCAGATTAGCCTGTACAATCCGCACAGGTTAATAAGGAAACACGCTTTTATGGACATGTTTTCAAAGAAAGTCCCTTTAAACGAAAATTCATTGTAGGCTCAGAGTGTCGCTCCTGACTAGCTTGTGCGCAATTCACAGGCTAGTGCGGGGGGATGATTTACGCACACGTATTTAGCCTAGTCGAGCTTAGAACGAGGCTTAAGTGATGCGGAGCATTTCATACATTTAAACTATTCAAACATCTATTGTATGGAAATAAGTATCCATTAACAACATGCTTTCTGGAGGATCGAAGTATTAACAACAATACTTGATATCGATGTATTAACAACACTACTTAATACATGATAATCAATATAGAGAAACAATATAGAATCGTGACTTTTGTTTGATAAGCTTAACTGTTGTATTAAGGTAGCTAACATAAATAACTTCTTGGGATTATATTGTGAGCTCTGGTCAAGGTCATAGTAAGTTTAAAATATTAATAGGTTTTCGCTCGATAACTTCAAGGTGAAGGTCACTGCTACTTAAAATTTTAGCACTGTTTCAAATCCACACCCGAGATTTGATGAAGGTTTCTTGCTGATTGTGTGGGTGAAGGTAGCATTCCTACATAACTTGCTTGAGTTTTGACGAATTATTTTAATAGAAAATATATCAATATGTTTGGCATGGTCACGTTTCTTGTTGTCTCCATTTGTTTGATTTTAATTATTTATATAACAACTTGCATCATCCTTAACTGGTCAATGTAACCCAGTCTTTTAAACGGGCGTATGTTGTGACAAGTTTTAATCTTGGTTTAATATTCACATCTTATGCTTGCTCAATATCTTGTGTTAAAACATTACATGCATTACAAAGTGCAAACATCGCATCTCCTATTTACGTTTTCTCCTCAGTGGTGCTGATTTTCCTGAAAATCAATTTATGAACAAATTTGCATCTTATATTAAACCCGGCAATTATTTCATCTCTCGTTGGAATATATCTCCTAATGCTTGCTGATGTCCCCTCCCTAGGTCTGTAGAGCGGCATACGAGCTGATGCAGTCGCTGCAAGGAGATGCATCCGAGTGTTGTAAATCGCTCGACCACACATATTCTTTCGAGGACGATCATCTTCACAGCTTTATTGCAGTTGAGGATCACCAGAGTCAACGCGAGGGAGAGATCAGCTTCAACGCTGGGGACACGATACGCCTGACGGACAACCAATGGGATGTGTATTGCCAGGGTACAAACGTTAAAACGGGAAAGTCTGGTCTGTTTCCGTCGTACAAGACTGTGAAAAAAATAGAACGTGTGAAGATGATTACATACTCTGAAGTACCAGATTCGTAATGACATAATTATGTGTCCATCATTTTATAATAATCTAAGTTGTCTATTGGTTTCTTCTCCTCTAGATACGTAAAGGGCAAATAAAACTGAAACTTAATTTTCTGTCTTAAAAATATCAGTAAATCTCATTAAAAATATATTTATCTTACTCAAAAACCACTTAAGTGTGTTGATAAATAATATTTCTATACTGTCTGCTTTCATGTTATTGTTTAACACATAACGATTATATTTGTAAACACCTAGAAGTAAAATTTCAATATCTTTGCATTTTGATTTAACGAACATTAAAGGGCTATTTGTGTTTGTTCTTCATTAAACTTTGAAAACAAAACTTCATTTTCATATGGTGTTCTCTTTTACATTTTTATGCCCCCCCTTCGAAGAAGAGGGGGTATATTGTTTTGCACATGTCGGTCCGTCGGTCCGTCCGTCAACCAGATGGTTTCCGGATGATAACTCAAGAACGCTTAGGCCTAGGATCATGAAACTTCACAGGTACATTGATCATGACTGGCAGATGACCCCTATTGATTTTCAGGTCACTAGGTCAAAGGTCAAGGTCACAGTGACTCGAAACAGTAAAATGGTTTCTGGATGATAACTCAAGAATGCATAGGCCTAGGGTCATAAACCTTCATAGGTACATTGATCATGACTGGCAGATGACCCATATTGATTTTCAGGTCACAAGGTCAAAGGTCAAGGTCACAATGACTAGAAACAGTAAAATGGTTTCCGGATAACTCAAGAATGCTTACGCATAGGATCATGAAAATTTCATAGGTTCATTGATCATGACTGGCAGATGACCCCTATTGATTTTCAGGTCACTAGGTCAAAGGTCAAGGTCACAGTGACTTGAAACAGTAAAATGGTTTCCGGATGATAATTCAAGAATGCTTATGCCTAGGATCATGAAACTTCATAGAACATTAATCATGACTGGCAGATGACCCCTATTGATTTCCAGGTCACTAGGTCAAAGGTCAATGTCACAGTGACTGGAAACAGTGAAATGGTTTCCGGATGATAACTTATAATAATAATAATAATAATAATAAAATCTTTATTTGAAGAAGATGACTTGTTAAGAAATACATCAGATGAAATTACATAATATGCAATTTATATAATACATTTCTTATTTTCAACAAGGTCTTCTAACAATATACAATTTACAACAAATACATCATATTTCATCTTGAGCAATAAGAACAAAACATAAAGAATCATATATGCATGCACACTTATGATGATATATATTATAAATAAAAACAAATGACAGACATAAAACTACAATAATCTTTTATGCTAGAGCAGTATTCAAACATTAAACTCATGTTATTTACTAAAACAACATGAAGCATGATCAATTTATTTCATAAAGTGTGGAAGAAAGATAAGCTTTTAATTTTTTCTTAAATGTAATTAAATTGTTTGTTTGACGTATAGATTGGGGTAACGAATTCCATATTTTTTTTGCTAGAAAATTCAAACGATTGTTTGAAATGGTTTGTTTTGGGTATTGTTTCAACCATATCAAAACTAGCATTTGCTAAGTCTTTTGAAAATTGATTTCATTAAATTTGTTAAAACATCTGTACTTAATAATTTTATGATCATCTGTTTTTACAATTTTACCTTTGACGCTTAATGTACAAACTATTTGGTAATGGTCACTTATGCCTAATTTTGGTATGATTACCTCAGAAATGTTGTCATATTTTGAATACAAATGGTCTAATATTGATGATGAACGTTCAGTTACCCTTGTTGGAAAAGACACGTGTTGTTTTAAATTAAAATCAGTGATAAGTTTTTCCCATTTCTTATTGTTAAATATGTTTTGGCTTAAACAGTGAAAATTAAAATCCCCGGTTGAATACACATTACAATCTTCCAAGTCTGCCTTATGTATCTGTAATTCAAATGAGTCAATCCAAGATTGAGGGCTATTTGGTGGGCGATAAACAAAGTTAATTAGATATGGTTTGTACTTAACAATGTTGATTTGTAGCCAAATAGATTCAATTTCGTCACTTTCTAAATCATGTCTACGTACAAACGAGATGCTATCTTTTATATAAACTATTATACCGTCTCCAGCAGAAATAGCCCTATCACGTCTTACAATGCTGTAACCGGAAATGGATGTTGTATTAATCTCCGTTCTATCATTTAAAAATGTTTCACAAAAGCCTACTATATCTTAAGAACTATTTTCGTGTAAGTAAACACGAATATCATCCAATTTCGGCAATAAATGTTGGATATTCAAATGCATTATATGCAAACCTTTATATGTAAATGGAATATAATAATCATTATTTATGTTACATTTTAAAGTAGATTGTATGTGAGATTCCATAAGAACGTTACTATCCAGTCACCTTGACAATCAGGTGGTCCCTTGTAGTTGCATAGAGTTTCTTTTTAATTGCATTTTCACTATTTAACTCGTAGTCTCTTGTTTCACTCGGTCCACTTGTTGTTTCAAGTCCGGATTTTTTTGTTGTAGCGATCAACGCGCAATTCTGTATCCATTTTGCCATGTCCAATTGGTATCAAACTGACCGCTGTCAAATACTCTATTATTAACATTAAATTTCACATTTATATCATTGTTATTTTCTGTAAAATCTTAGATAAACTCAACTCAAGAATGCTTAGGCCTAGGATCATGAAACTTCATAGGTACATTGATCATGACTGGCAGATGACCTCTATTGATTTTCAGATCACTAGGTCAAAGGTCAAGGTCACAGTGACTCAAAACAGTAAAATGGTTTCCAGATGATAACTCAAGAATGCTTACGCCTAGGTTCATGAAACTTCATAGGTACATTGATCATGACTGGCAGATGACCCCTGTAGATTTTCAGGGCACTAGGTTTAAAGGTCAAGGTCACAGTGACTCAAAACAGTAAAATGGTTTCCGGATGATAACTCAAGAAGGCGTAGGGCAAGATCATGAACCTTCATAGGTAAATTGATCATGACTGGCAGATGACCCATATTGATTTTCAGGTCACTAGGTCAAAGGTCAAGGTCACAGTGACTCGAAACAGTAAATGGTTTCCGGGTGATAACTCAAGAATACTTAGGCCTAGGATCATGAAACTTCATAGGTACATTTATCATGACAGGCAGATGACCCCTATTGATTTTTAGGTCACTAGGTGAAAGGTCAAGGTCGCAGTGACAAAAAACGTATTTACACAATGGCCGCCACTACAACTGACAGCCCATATGGGGGGCATGCATGTTTTACAAACAGCCCTTGTTTTAACAAGTCTTGCACGACTAAAATGGACGTACAAACGTTCTGTGTAATTAATGGTTTATAATAACAAAGACTGCCACTAATGTTAAATATTATATCCACACATTGAACTGGATAGTTTATTTTATCCTGGTTCGTCCGCACTGTGGCTTTGTCGTTCATCAAGGAATTATAAACTAACTCTGTACTCATGTTTACCATCATGAGACTATTTGTCGCTTGTAACACCCGTCGTTTGACCTCAAGTATGAAGGTTTAATACATGCAATAAACGCACTGACAGCGTAAAAGGTCTGTTAGTATGACGAAAAACAACTCACGTGGATAATCTGCACATATATTTATTTAAAGACAATACATGTTAAGGAAGATATGACTTTCTACAATGTATAATATTAACGTCAATGCACTATGCGCTGAGCACAATAATGGGTCTAAATGACCGACCCGTGGTCCGCGGAGAAAAGAAGTTTTTTTTCAAGTAGGATTCAACACACAACTCTTCCTCAATACACTTTGCTTAAAACCGATGATTGAGTACCAATCGATGCGCATATAGAACGGTTTATGTGAAAAACACATACCAGGAGGAGCATTCTCTTTTTTCAATGTGTATACCGTTTTAAATTATGAACTTTATTAACAATGCTATCAATATTATTTGTATTTAAATATGCTGAGAAAAAATGATGTTATATTGTGATAAATAATTGGAAGTGAATGAGCAATCTTCTCCTTACAGTCCTGTGTAAATAAATGTTTGACGCAAAGATTAATTGTATATTTACAATATATTAACTTAGATTCATATTTCACAAAATAAAATAAAGGAATTTATTTAATTAATTCTTCCATTTAGTGCTCTATAGGTAAAAGCGAATAACAGCAGCAATTAAAGTTTGCGAACTTAACCGCAATGTGCTGACTTCTATTATCAGGAAAGAAATTAAGTGTAGCCTTCATGTCAGTGTAATTACCAGTTTCATTTTACGTAGAAAGAAACGGGTCACTGATCAAATCAAATTAATCCAATTTCATAAATTATTAACCTTTAAGTCTTATAAAAAAGTTTTACATTACGTGCATAACTCATTAAATGATTTCAGTCAATATTGACCATAAGAAAATGCAAAGTCAATACCTGTGATATATTGTTTATATACAATTTCCTCAGTCTCGTTTAGTATCTCTAAACATGTCATCTTCTGTCAGCCTTGCAAGCCAGAAGTGCTTCTTGAACGACAGTATTTTGTTTGTATCTTGATCGGATTATATGGCGAAGACATCTATTTCAATCATGTCCCAGTCTATGCACTCCAGCGTGTACAATCCGCACATCAAATGTGAAGTTATCCATATCTATTGTTCCTATCACGTGCATACTATCCAAAATACTATGGCATTGCACAGAAAGATTTTGTTGTCAGTCTTGGCATTGCGCATGTTCACCCTTTTTAGCTCGACTTTTCGAAGAAAAATGAGAGCTTAACTACTCGCCCCGGCGTCGCCGTCGGCGTTGGTTAAAGTTTTTTTATAAAGTCAAATAACATAAGCAATATCAAAGATAATTAATTCAAACTTGGAATACTTCTTTATGACAACAGGACAATTGCGTAGGTCAATGTGCATAAATCAGCATTATTTTTAGAGTTATCGCCCTTTTTATTAGCTCACCTGAGCGATAGCTCGAGGTGAGCTATTGTGATCACTCAGCATCCGGCGTCCGTCCGTCCGTCCGTCCGTCTGTAAACAATTTGTAAACATCTTCTTCTACTAAACCATTGAGCCAATTTCAACTAAATTTCATGTGGAGCATCCCTAGGTCATGGGACAAAAGAATTGTTAAAAAAAATTTGATCACATAACCAAGATGGCCGCCATGACCATATATGGTAAAAACCTTAAAAAATCTTCTTGTCAGAAACCGCTCATCAGATTTTCAAAAAATTTCACAGGGATGACCTTTGAGGGCTCCCCTGAAAAAGTTGTTCAAAGAAATTTGATTCGTCAAAAAACATGGCCGCAGGAGCTCGTTGAACTTTGCATGTTTATTCGTTTTTGCCTATTTTGTGAAAACTTTCAAAAATCTTCCACATTTTTTGTCCGATCCTTTCCAAATTTGCACAGTGTCTTTATATCAATAAGGACACGAACCCTACAAAAAATGAGCATTATTGGTCCATGAAGTACAGAATTACCTCCCCTTGAATTGAGAAAATGGTGTTTATGCAATAAAGTCCAAATTTTTCATCCAATTCTTTCCAAACTTGTAAGGATTTAGCATGGTTCAAACAAGGGAAACAACTACGGTTTATGCATGTTCTTTTTATTACAGATTTGCCTCCCTTTAATTCATTCAAAATCTCATTTTACAGCAGAGATTCCAAATCTGACCTGTAAATGAGCCCCATATTTACTGCTGGTGCTATGTTACCTTTTCCCATTTGATCATTCTTAAGTATTGGTCTTGTAATGCTGCTACTGCTACTGCTACTGCTACTACTACTACTACTACTACTACTACTACTACTACTACTACTACTTCTACTACTACTACTACTACTACTACTTCTACTACTACTACCACTACTACTACTACTACTACTACTACTACTACTACTACTACTACTACTACTACTACTACTAGTACTACTACTACTAGTACTACTACCACCACCACCACCACCACCACCACCACCACCACCACCACGTCTACTATTACTACTTCTACTACTACTGCCACTACTACTACTACTTTTAACCACTACTACTACTACTACTACTACTACTACCACTACTACTACTACTACTACTACTACTACTACTACTTCTACTACTACTTCTACTACTACTACTACTACTACTTCTACTACTACTACTACTACTACTACTACTACTACTACTACAACTACTATTACTACTACTACTACTACAACTACTATTACTACTACTACTACTACTACTACTACTACTACTACTACTACTACTACTACTACTACTACTACACCACCACCACCACCACCACCACCACCACCACCACCACCACCACCACCACCACCATTCACAGTGACAAAAAACGTATTCACACAATGGCTGCTACTACAACTTATAGCCCATATAGGGGGGCATGCATGTTTTACAAACAGCCCTTGTTTCTATGGGATTTTAACCACAACTGTTCATGTTTATCTCCGACACGTATTTTTAGGTCACCTGTCATGAAGTGACACAGTGAGCTTATGTGATCGTGTGATGTCCGGCGTCCGTTGTGCGTGCCTGCGTGTGTCCGTGCGTCCGTCCGTCAACAATTTGTTTGTGTAGACAGTAGAGGTCACAGTTTGCATCCAATCTTGATGAAATTTGGTCAAAATGTTTATCTTGATGAAATCCGGTTTGGGATTGTATTTGGGTCATCTGGGGTCAAAAACAAGGTCACTAGGTCAAATAATAGAACAACCTTCTGTAGACAATAGAGGTCACAGTTTTCATCCAATCTTTATGAAATTTGGTCAGAATGTTTATCTTGATGAAATCTGGGTTGGGATTTTATTTGGGTCATCTGGGGTCAAAAACTAGGTCACTAGGTTAAATAATAGAAAAACCTTGTGTAGACATTAGAGATCACAGTTTTCATCCAACCTTTATGAAATTTGGTCAGAATTCTTGATGAAATCTGGGTGGGATTGTATTTGGGTCATCTGGGGTAAAAATCTAGGTCAAATAAATAGAAAAACCTTGTGTTGACAATAGAGGTCACAGTTTTCATCCAATATTTATGAACTGTGGTCAGAATGTTTATCTTGATGAAATCTGGATTGGGATTGTATTTGGGTCATCTAGAGTCAGGAACTAGGTCACTAGGTCAAATCATAGAAAAACATTGTGTAGACAATAGAGGTCATAGTTTTCATCTGATCTTAATGAGTCAGGTGAGCGATTCAGGGCCATCATGGCCCTCTTGTCTTAGAATTTTGGGTTAAATTTTTTAAAAAGTTCAATAATTTGAATACTTTCAAACATAATCAATTCAGACTTGGACTACTTTTTTATGGGGACAAGACACTTGTTTAGGTCTAGCTGGATAGCTCTGTCAACAATATTTTTAAAGTTATGCCCCTTTTTAAATTAGAATATGTCGTTTAATTTCTAAAAAAAACATTAACGCTATCAAAGATATTTGACTCAAACTTGGAATAAGGTACCTTTTTATGCTCCCCCAAAATTTATTTTGGGGGGAGCATATAGTCGCCGCTTCGTCTGTCAGTGCGTCTGTCCGTCCGTCCGTCTGTCCGTCCGTGCACAATTTTTGTCCGGGCTATTTCTCAGCAACTAATGACTGGAATTCAATGAAACTTTATGGGAAGCTTCACTACCAAGAGGAAATGTGCATATTATCAGGGGGTTCTGGTCGGATGATTTTTTACAGAGTTATGGCCCTTTGAAATTTTCCATTAACTGTACATATAGTGCAATTTTTGTCTGGGCTATTTCTCAGCAACTAATGACCGGAATTCAATGAAACTTTATGGAAAGCCTCACAACCAAGAAGAGATGTGCATATTATCAGCGGGTTCTGGTCGGATGATTTTTCACAGAGTTATGGCCCTTTGAAATTTGAAATTTTCTATAAAAAAAATTATTGTCCCCCCAACTACTGTGCCCTCAAGACGTTTTCTTTTATCTGAATATATAGTGCAATATTGTGACAAAAAAACCTTTGGGGAGCATCACCCGTCTCCGACGGTTTCTTGTTTCATAAAGTATCAAACCTAGTGCATTAAACTTGCTACACTTACTTACTACCATGAGGGACTGGGCAGGCAAAGTTATATTACTCTGGCTGGCATTTTCACAGAATTATGTTCCCTTTTTATACTTAAAAAATGAAAATTTAATAAAGTTTTGTGTTTAGGTTCACTTTATTCCTAAAGTATCAAAGCTTTTGCTTTCATTCTTACAACACTTACTAACTATCATAAGGGCAGGCAAAGTTACGTAACTCTGACTGGCATTTTGACAGAATAATGGCCCCTGTTATACTTAGAAAATTGAAAATTTGGTAAAGTTTTGTGTTTTGGTCCATTTTACTCCTAAATATCATAGCTATTGCTTTCAGACTTGAAACATTCGCTAACTAGCACAAGGGGACTGTACAGGTCAAGTTGCATAACTCTGGTTGGCATTTTGACTGAATTATGGCCCTTTTTGTGACTTAGTAAGTTTGAATATTTTGTTAAATTTTGCGTTTAGATGAAGTATCCAGGGTATTGCTTTCAAACTTCAAATACTTTCTTACTATCATGAGGGCACTGTACCTGGCAAGTTGCATTTGACCTTGACATTTAAATGACATTAAATCCAAAGGTCAAATCAATAAATTTTGCTTAAATTGCCATAACTTTTTTATTTAAGATCAGATTTGATCAATACTTTGACAAAACAACACTTACCTGAAAAACCACAATGGACTCCACCCAAACCATCCCCCACGCCCCACCCAAGAATCGCCCCCCCCCCCAAAAAAAAATAAAAAATATTTGTTTTCCTTTTTTTCCCTTATTTATTTTTATTATTTTATTTTTGAAAGACCGTCCAACCATCCCACCCATTTGCTATTGCTATCAAACTTGAAATATAATCTTATTACTTTGTTTGATGTCTTTACACATTTTCAATAGATTGTGGAAAATATACCTGAACTCAGAATCGTCTATAATGTACCACTTGTTTAAAACATAAACGATCAATCTGTTTGAATTATGGTCCTCTTCCAGTTAGAATATGACTATATTACATTGACCTTATTCAATATGAGCAATTCCCCATGATGGGTTACGTTATACTGTCAAGCACTCAAAAAGTCGAGCGCAATGTCTTCTGACAGCTGTTGTTTTTATTATGTCCTTGAGTAAAGCAGTTATGGACACATCTGCACTAAACGTATACCCGACGAGGATGACTGTCAAAAGACTTATTCGTGTATCCAAAGCACCAATTTTTGTTGACAATTTATGTGAAAAACATGTGAAGGTTGGCTTCAATAAATCATAAAAATTTAGAGTCCGATTCTAGTGTTCTTTTTTCCAAATAGTTATGCATTCAAAAGTGATTGTATGTCAAACGCTCCGATTTCAACAACTTCTTATTCGCCTAAAAGTGAGTGTATCTTAATTGAGATTTATTTATAATCAAGATTAGTTGCTGTACGTTACCAAGCACATAAAAGCGCTTGACGCAAAATGGATGGATGGCGAAGTGCACGCGATGCATTTAGACGTATTCATATCGGCTCAGTACTTTCTTGGTTGTAAGACTCAATCCATAAGTCCTGGACAAATATAATTTCTAACAATTCATTTGATTAATAGTGCTTGAATTGATTTGTCAACACTTATAGTGCTATTGTTGCAATGATCAACGACCTCAACAATATACGACCTGAACCGTATCAGAACTTGTGCTTTTGCAGTACTTAAGTCCCTTTAGAGCTAGCAATAAGCTTGTTAAGTCATGTGCCTCCTTAGAACGATATATGTAGTGGTGGAGTAGTAGTACGACCCGAACTAATGTCCGGCCATCAATGACCCAAGCCGGAAGTGAGCCTCGGAAGTAGTGTTCGTCGAAGTATAGCAAACTCCGAACTGTACTAAGCCCGGAAAAAGACTGCAGATAACCCGAGCTGTATCAAGCCCGGAAGTAGAATGTTGTCAAACGCCTAGCAGATTGTGCCCGGAAGAAGAATGTTGTAAAACGCCGAGCGGACTATGCCCGGAAGTAAAATGTTGACAAACGCCAAGCGTACTATGACCGGAAGTAGAACGATGTCAAACGCCGAGCAGACTATGCCCGGAAGTAGAACGTTGACAAACGCCGAGCAGACTATGCCCGAAAGTAGAATGGTGACAAATGCCGAGCAGACTATTCCCGGAAGTAGAATATATACTTGCAATCGCCCGGCAGCGTTTACCGGCAATGCGAGAAACATACTTTTCATGAACTCGAACTGGACAGATTTTCAAACTGACCATTCAAATATTAGACATGAATCGATCATGTACACATTACCTAAGTAAGCGTGAATTACTAAGGCCCGTAAGTCTTACTTTACAGAAAAACAAAAATTTACACAAATATAAAAAATGTAGTTTTTTTTTAAATAAAACGTATTTCATCGTGTTTTGGCTCAAAATGTATTTTCTACCACTACTACTACTACTACTAAAAAAACAACAAAAACAACAACAACTACTACTACTACTACTACTTCTTCTACTACTACTACTACTACTTCTGCTACTATTTCTTCTACTACAACTACAACAACAACTTCTACTACTACTTCCACTACTTCTACTACTACAACAATGCCAAAGACGGCGACGGCAATATCACATGCAGTGGGAGAGGTTGTATTCTTATGTCCGCTAATCTGTCAAATAATTACAGTGACCAATTTACAATACAATACAAAACACATTCAAAACATAATACATATAAACGAATTGAACTTTTTTAAAAACCATATTATAAACAAAACCGGAAAACTCTGATAACTTATATTACATGACACATGTATAGCTCCGTTCAAATGAGGCCCGAGGAGCACATATCGTTTGAAGCGATCCTTAATTACTAAGCACAACCATGGTGCCCTATCTTCATTGTGTTGATGCTATCATCCAATGATCTTGCATTTTTCAGTTGACTTAGCCATGTGCATTTAAATGCGTTCGCTACATGTAAGATCGAGTAATTGTCTGTTTCTGTTTTGATTTACCAAATGTATTTTTAACATATGAATACTTTTTCAAAATGCTGAACAACGCGTATTGAGTGTTGCAATGTGTCAGCGACTATACAACCATACCCGGTTGGCAATCTTTAGTGTGCGCGTCGCGACCGGGGCGAGAGTCGCCTGCAGAGGACCATATTATAAATACTGTAACGCTCCATTGGTAACATAGGCGTTTTCATTAAACGTCATCGATTACAAAGACCATACTGTAGATCTTTTCTCTTTGCACACCACATGCTCATTAGCCGTCTTCAGTTGATGTCGATTTTTGTATTGGAGTAGTGCTGATGAAGATCAGCAAGTTTGCAATTCTACAACACACAACAATAACTAGCTTCTGAAAGACCTAGCATGCATAATACACATCTGTTTGCATATTTAGTTTAAGAATCATGATTTTTACTTGTAGTATACGACCTAAATTAAGCATTCACAAAGTTTAAACTGTGACAAAATCGTATTATATGAATGTGTTTGACAAACCGTTAATTTACAAAAAGTTGTTTAATTATCACATGTACAATTTTCAGTTGTAAATGTTACTAATTTAATGCAATAAAATGCTGTGCCTAAAGGTTTAAACTCTATACTGGCAGTAACGGCAAGTGAAGTCTTAAGCTAGGTAATGCTTCTTAAGCAGTTTGTGTGTTTATTAGACCAAATAATGTGCATATATTCTTGTGTTTAGTCAAACCATTTCTACTTCTAATTGAAAGTTGACTTGCGAACCTAACCTCTTTAACTTTGACAAAATTGCACGCGCCACTGAGCAAGCGCACACTTGTTAAAATACATATTATTTTAAAATTAGTTTGTCGACTGTATACCATCCTTCATTTGGCAGACAGTTTACATTTATTCGATTAGCGTACAGTTGTTTGCTCATACAGGACTAACCATATTTGGAAATGGTTTTTAGATTTAAATAAAAAAATTGGAAAGTATTAATAAACGCGAATTACAGTATTGAAAAGGATTAAGTTTAAAACATAACTACATTAATGTAAACTTAAATATTAAATAAGTTGAGAGAATGAAATTATGAAACTCGAAAAAAGTATAACGAAGCAAAGAACTGGTATTGTTAGTTGGTCGCGCTATATTATTATATATAACTTTATATAAATATATAGTATTAAATTGTATCAATTACTGAGATATAACGGATTGCGTCGATCTTATAGTCAAATGCACACTATGTCTAAGGGAAATCAAATCATTACACTATGTAAAATAATCATATAATAAGTGAATATAGGGTCGATACTTACGTACGCATTTTCATTTAAAGATAAAGTATTTGGCTAAAGAAATGATAACATAAATTGCATTTTTGCACTTGTGTGCACTTAATATTACAAAGGGAAATTAGTGCAAAGTTTAGGTGCGTGTTATGTTCCAAACCAAATTTGTCGTGTATCATGATTGCTACTTCCGTCCAGAAATATTGAACGTGATTGCATTCCAAAAATTCCAAATGTGTTGTGTAAAATTGGTCATTGCCGAACAGAAATCGCACAAGGTGTTGGACTCTACCAGTTAACACTTAAACAGATAGGAATTATTTGGTATAATATGTGTGATGTTTTTGTATTTGAAAGTTCTGAGTTCAGTATCTACAGTTATGGGATTTCACAACATAGATGCGTCTTGTTATTTTTGTTTGTCTTAACTAGTATTTATCACTGCGTTACACATTTAATTTTTGTAGGTGTAATACCATTAAGAAGTTTGTACACTATTTCGAATATTTTGGTCTCAACTGTCAAATGATCAACAAAGTATTCCGATGATGTATATGCTTTATGCCTGAGTGAACGAGAATGTTTTCGTTCTACTTGGATTCTCTTTACGAGTGAGTAAACGTTAAATACATACTTTGTGTTAATATAATATAATTCTTGGAGTTGTCCAAATGAATAAATTATTTTATTTTGAAAATCGTTAATATGCTATACAAATTGTAAACCTCTGTTATGTCATTCTTTAAAATTTTACCTTTGATTCTTAAATTTATATGCGAATTGTTCAATATTATTTGTTTGGAAACTATATATATGTTTTCGTTCTATTCTGGTTAAGACCAGTTTTCTTAAATCTACTGCAAAAATATTGACGGGACTCTGAGATTTTCAACGTCTGTTCGATTTATATTGCATTTGAAAACAATAAGTTTCCTCAATGCGGTGTAAGCCTCGAACTTTACAGTTGTGAACATAGTTCCTTAGATATGTTACTAATGAAAGTATAAATTTATATTTGTTTATATTTGATTTGCATCAAGTTCAATATCGTGTATTCTATAAATATATATATATATATATATATATATATATATATATATATATATATATATATATATATATATATATATATATATATACATGTTTATTTTTTCAATATATTGTTTATTTTTTCAATATATTGATACTTTAGTCCGGATTCACTTTACATTTTTACATATATATATATATATATATATATATATATATATATATATATATATATATATATATATATATATATATATATAATATAAGTTAGGTATCTCTTGACAAAGGAAAATCACCTACATTAACATTTTCAAGCCACTGCTTTTAGATATTCACCTGATTTGTTGTTTGTGTGCGCCTACTTACATGACTTACCGATTAAGTTTGAGTTTTGTTTCGGTCAATTCAATTTTGGCGAAGTGACGGGCTTGGGAATCAATTTTTTTTCTAGAATAACAGTTTTCTGGACTTGTTTTTCTAAACGCTTGCAAATATTGACCTGATTTGTGTTGTGTTAGTCTACCTACATGACTTAAAGATCAAGTTTTAGTTAAAGGCATTTTCTTTAAAATAACAAATCTCCGGAATTGTTTAGTTCCGGTCTTTGATATTCTACAAAGTTACAGGCCTTTGACTATGAATGGGAAAGACCACCAATATTATTTATCACCAGAAATGTTGCACGTGTTGAGTATTCAGCTGATATGTTCCATGTTGCAATTATAGATCATGCATACATGCCAAATAATATCCGTTCAAATAAACAGTGTTTGATATGTAATGTTTCGATTTTCAACAATGTTAATTTTAAATGTGGAGACATCTCAAAGGTTCATCCTGTGCATTGTCTAATTAAAGGGTGAATATTTGATTAGGTTGCATTTGCTGTCCATATTCATCAATTATCTAAATGGTAGAAATTAACGGAGATTATTTACATAATTACAATGTTAAATAATATGTTAAAAATATCAGGTAATAGTTCTTAGCAGATCATACGCTTAAAGCAGTTTTATGATTTGTCGAAGCAACTAACCCCATGTATTTTAGTAACGGTGTGTTGTCCAAATTCTTAAAAGGTTATTTTCTTGATTGTTTTATAAAAAAATGCCAAACGAAAATACTTATAGGTTATTAGACGTTTCACTGTACAATACGGAGATATATTTGGACGAGCACACAGTTTGACGTCATATTGAACGAGCCGTTAGGCGAGTCCAATATGGCTTAAAACTGTGTGCGAGTCCAAATATATCACGTATTGTACAGTTTAAACGTTTAATAAGCTCTGTATTCTATATCCCTTTCTTCAGCTCTTTGTTTCATTTTAATTTTGATTTAAAATGCTTTAATTGCATCTATGCTATTTTCAAGCCCGTGTGAGTCGATTATAGTACATTCGGATACTTTTTCTCGGTAACGGCTTTTATCGTTATAAAACAATTGCTTAGTGCACCTGTACTCAACTGTCCAATATGGAAAAATACAGACTTTTTGATCCAATACCGGAATATATTGGACGGTCACGTGGTACATATGAAGAATGCCGATTGGATGAATTTATTGGATATAGAATAAAATAAACTTACCATGTGGAGCTGAATATATTTAAACTTAACATAATAACAGTTACATTTAGTAGCTTTATATGCAGAATATTTTTAAATGGTCAGTTATGGCTCTGTCCGTAATTTTTCATGTCGACACCGTTACGAAGAAAAGTTCATCTACCGCACGGGAATGATACGGGGATACATTTTTTTTCCGAAGAGTAAACATTCTGTCAATCTTTCACGTCATAATGAATCAAAGAACATAGCGCGAAAAATGCGAAAATCATCAACAAGTAAGTAAAATATTGAACGTACCTTTATTCTGTGTCAACACCGTTCTTCCATTTTGTTTGCTATTTCCACTTTCTGTTCTTTTATGATATTAAAATATTATGTATTCTTAGATGCCACAAAATAATGCGTGCGTCATGTGTTTTTGAGACAAGTAGCTTTCTGTTTGTGGATGATCAAATGCCTGAATGTCATCACCGTTATGCTCCACACCGTTACGCTGAATGAGTAACGGTATTGACAACATCTTAACGGTGTGCACGAATATATACACACATTATGGTGTGAATAAACTTCATATCACCGATTGTCGTTCAAACAACATCGCAAATTTTACATGGAATTTATCAGGCAAAAATGGAGAATGAATACAATTGGAACCAGTTCTGTCAGAATGCCTGAATGTCATCACCGTTACGTTCCACACCGTTACGCTGAATGAGAAACGGTGTTTACAACATCGTAACGGTGTGGACAAATTCATACACACAATATGGTGTGAATAAAGTTCGTATTCATATCACCAATTGTCTTTCAAACAACATTGCAAATTTTACATGGAACTTATCTGACAAACATTTCTTGTAAAAAAACACGATGCGAATTAACAAAAATATGAAAGTATAAGATAACCTTTCCACACCGTTACAATTGTGACAACACCATTACGCCGCAAAAAAAGACTTTATATACATTAAGATTCAACAAAAACTACAAACGTGTTTTAACATCATAAAGTCTTCAAAAAGGTGTCAAATGAAAGAAGAATTTAGTATAAAAACGTGTACCCAAACATTTTATAGAAATTCTTTAAGTTGTAAAACGTAATTAAACTGTGCATTTACACCGTTACGCACTTAATGATCTGATAAAGTCACTTACGATTTGGAATTGATGTAATAGCCACTCACGATCACTTTATAGAATGAAACAACGCAACAAAATCATTTAAATCAAGTTTAAATAAAAAACATTATCAAACAAGTATTTATGTCCGTAACGGTGTTATCTTCACAGCTTTTGACGTGCGTCAAATAAGCCTTCATAATTGTGATCTGGGTCACATTAGGTCGCGCCCAGCTTAGGTTGACGTCCGTCTGACATGTACGTAACTGTTAAAAGGTCTGTTTACACTGCTTCACTAATTCTGTTTTTGAATATTTTTTATTAAGAATGGAACCTTATCAAATATTCACCCTAAAACTGTTCAATGAATTAAATATTGAATGTTCAAAATGTAAAATATACATTTACTTTTATTTTTAAATCGCATACACAACGCACAAAACGTTGTCACAACTCTAACGCTTCTTTCATAAGGTGAATGCTAAAGTATACAAATTTGCAACAGGAACTTTAACGAACTGCCGATTTCCACTGTGAGCATGTACACACTTCTAGATTAGTCATCGCGTATCTTTACATTCGCAGTGTTACAAGTTGACATGTGTAGAGTTGGAAAGTCTGCATGAAATCTACACGCGGTGAGAGCAACACAATTATTTGTTGTCCCAGCGAGGAACCAATTCCTCGCTTACGGGCCGGGAACCATTGTAAATGTAAACAATTAATCTTTTGGTGCACAGGTGTTCGGCGCGTAGCCAAGTCACTTTAACACTATCAATATGTCATAAAACAACATTTTTTCATCATTTTGGCCAAAAATATTTTTCTTATATATATAGATAATATATATAGATATATAGTAGATAGATATATAGATAGTATAGCATATAGAGCATGGATAAATCTTATAAGTTATATATATCTATACATATATATATATATATATATATATCTATATATATATCTATATATCTTTATATATATATTTTATATATATATATATATATATATATATATATATATATATATATATATATATATATATATATATATATATATATATATATATACATTGACATTCACGGTATAACACCTTATGGAATAAACTAGCCTGTCTCCCACAGTGTTGAATATACCTGTCGCGTGCACGGACTACTTTTTATTTATCACTGAATGATTGTTCATAAGAAATAACTAGAGTTGAGAAAACTTTGGCTTAAAATTATAAATACGACCTTCAACCTTTAGATCTAGTCGAGGGACTTAATTTTTCGACATCCGTAAAATGAATCAGCTGATTGATGGCGTAATAAAATGACATACTTATTGCGTCATTTTTGTGATGTCATCTTGAGGTGTAGACGAAACAAGTATGCGATGTCTGGGAATAAAACATTGAAGACGCGCATTTTTTCGTGTTTATGTATCGTGGATGTAATTATGAAAAAGTGCATATTCTATGGATTACTAATTACCTCGGAAGGAACCGGTGAGACGAAGGATTTAGATCTACATGTAGATCTAGCTTATTCGTGTTATTGATTTTCAGAATGTGCGTGCCTATTTGGATGTGAAATTGTGTGTGTAGAAAATACTGATAGGTGTATATTTTGGTTCAGTAGTCTATTCGAATTGTTTTGCTTTTGGATGTAACTGTAAGTAAACGTAAGGGTATTTTCTTTGATGAATTAACTTTGTTTTTGTGATTTTATCAAAGAAAGTCTATTCAGTAAGAATAACCCGTTTGCAACAAGTGTTTCAAAGCTTAATATAATTTTTACGGATTATCTTGTGTTTGGATCGCAAACTAAAGGATATGAAAGCTAGATTTAGACGCCATCAAAATCTGCAGCGTCCATGAACAAATAAGGCGAGTAGTTTTTTTTGATGATTTATGTTAAGAACGACTCTGTGTGTAAATCTACATGTACATGTATGTTGGCATCGACATCATTTGTCAGGAGCAATCGCCGCCATATTTGATTTTTATCATTTTCTTTCGAAAATAAAATGAATAAAATCTTCTTTTCGCGGTCGTAATGTATTAAAATATGCATGCTGCGTAAAATTGAAGCGAGGCATATGGTGATGTTTTTTTCTCGTTGTACAGTTTTTGTGTGATTTTTTAAAGGCTATTTTGCGTACCAGAACAAATACATTCTATATCACTACGCATGGTTGCATTCGTTAGATTGTAAGCACTTTAAACAATGAACTAAAATTATAATCAAGGTTATTAGATCAATTAATTTTAAATGTTACGTTGAAAAAAATGAGATAATAGAATACTATGTTAGCGTTGAATACAGAGAAGATTATGTTCCTCGGCTCTCTCTCTCTCTCTCTCTCTCTCTCTCTCTCTCTCCTCTCTTTCTCTCTCTCTCTCTCTCTCCTCTCTCTCTCTCTCTCTCTCCTCTCTCTCTCTCTCTCTCTCTCTCTCTCCTCTCTCTCTCTCTCTCTCTTCTCTCTCTCTCGCTCTCTCTATATATATAGATATATATATATATATATACGAAAAATTATATATATATATATATATATATATATATATATATATATACTAGGTAGGTATCTCTTGACACAGGAAAATCAACTACATCAACATTTTCAAGCCATTTAGGGCCTAAATGGCGGTCGATTTTCGTAAAACATGTACCTTTTTTTTTGGTTTAGTTTCTCAACTAACAACACTGATTTGTCTATTTGTCTACACCAAACACTAATGTAATCGTTATGTTTGAATTTCAATCGTGTACGATGATCCTTCCTTCACCTTACGCTATTTAGCCAACTATTGGCTCCGCGCCTCAGAGTTACCGAATACCTGAAACCAAGAACCGTATTTACCTTGAGCGTCTGATCGACATGGAGCTGGACTCGTAATTGCCGATAAACAATTCCCGATAAACAATTCCCGATTTACAACGATTTCGAAATTATAACGCAAACAAAAGGACAAATCTGTGTTGTAAGTTGATAAACTCCTATTTGTGTATTGTACTAATGTGGATTACGTTCGGTAGCTGGGATATTTCGATAGTTTGCAGACGAGAGCCGACCTAGCATTTCTACGAGTTAGAGAAGTGTTTTCTTGTAGTTTATGTTGGCAAGTAGCCGTTCGTGGTCATTTTTCGTCACAAGGCATCCTTTCCCAACAAAATGTTACATAGTTTACGAAAATCGACCGCCATTTAGGCCCTAAATGGCTTAAAAAGATACCTTCATTGTATATGTTTATTATATCAGAAATTTGTTTTGGGTCAAAATTATGAAAATTTTGTTTTATGACATATTGATTGTCTTTAAATGACTTGGACAGGCGCCAAACACCTGTGGCTACTATTAAGGACAATTTGTACCCTAACACCGGTTGACTTGAAAATGCGTTGAACAATGTTGAATTGTGATTCGTCAACTTGTATTCTCCCTTACAGAAATGAAAAGGTAGCGGCTGACTAGCCGCTCGGTAGCGGCTATCTAGCCGTTACCTAAAAAGGTAGCCGAAACGGGTATCCTGGAGGTAGCGAAAGTCAGCCAGTAGCGGCTAGGTTGCGGCTGAGTAGCCAAAACCTATAGCCGCTAGCGGCTACCATAGCCGCTAGCGGCTACTGTAGCTAAAAGGTAGCCAGAAACAGAACACTGCGAAATATTTCCATTAATTTGACAAATTGTCAGCCGCTAGCGGCAACTGTAGCCAAAAAATTAAGTAGCCCAAAACAAAACTTTGGTACAATAACCTATATTAAATGAACAAATTGTCAGCCGCTAACGGAAACTGTAGCCAAAAAGTAGCCGAAAATCAAACTTGTGTAAAATCACTTATATTAAATGAAAAAAGTGTCAGACACTGGTGGCAACTGTAGTTAAAAAGTAGCAGCACAGTGCAATTTATATCTGCCATCCAAATGTGACCTTGACCTGGAAGATATGGGTCTGGGTGTTTCGCATGGCATGTTCTCTCATTATGGTGGAATTTGTTCCAAAAAAAATGCAAAATCCCTTGATGAATGAAAGAAATGTGGACCGAACAAAACAAGAGCTGTCAGAGGACAGCGCGCTCGACTATTCGAGTGCTTGATAGTATAACGTTAGGCATTATGGGGAAATTGTTCATATTCAATAAGGTCAATGTAATATAGGCATATTCTAAGTGGGAGAGGATCATAATTGAAACATATTGATCGCTTATGTTTTAAAGAAGTTGTAAAGTATTAAAGGGGCCATAATTCTGTAAAAATGCCAGTTCGAGTTACGTAACTTTGCCTGCACAGTCCCCTAATGATAGTTAGTAAGTGTTGCAAGTATGAAAGCAATAGCTTTGATATTTTAGGAATAAAGTGGACCTAAACACAAAACTTAACCAAATTTTCAATTTATTAAGTATAAAAAGGGAACATAATTCTTACAAAACGCTGGTTACAGTTGTCTGCTCTTGTTTATAGATTGGGGTCATGTTGGTAAAGAAGTATGCAAAATATAAAAGCAATATGACAAGGTACATAGAAAATATTTGAGGTGGTACGCAAACTTTAACATAGATCTACCAATGTATGCATATTGTAAGTGGAAAAAGGGCCATAATTCTCACAAAATGCTTGTTACAGTTGTCTGCTCTTGTTTATAGATTGGGGTCATATTGGTAAAGAAGTATGCAAAAATATGAAAGCAATATGTCAAAGGACATATGTAGCCCCGTCAATATTTTACGTTTTTTAATAGTGAGGTGTAACCTTTCTCTTGTTTCCTTATTTTACTTTTGTGGTGTCACATGACTTGATCAGGTGGTCAGTTACAAGAAAGGTTTGAATGTTTCAGTCTTTGTTTTGTCGTTGTTTCATGACATTGGTTTGAAATAAGATGCGTTGATTATAAGGTATACATTGTAGTTCTTTGTCTTTTGATGTTTGTAGTGAACTGCATTCATATTGTTTTGTATTTCTGGAATGATTTCACGCGTTTCTAATTTAGATAACATGTTTTCGCGACTGCAGAAATCGCGGCTCAATGGTCATGCTGGTTCTTACTTATTATCTTTATTTTTAAACCAGTTGAACTAAATGGCATGTAATTAATTTACAGCAGCCGCACATGTAGATGTGTAAGTGAGAGGATTGAAGGAAGAGGTGTTCGATTCCCTAAATCGGTACTGTATTATCTATAGTTAGTTCTGGCTACCATAACTTTAGATGTCGCTTTTTATGATTTTTGACTGGCGCGACTTTATAGTTATGGACCAACCCCATTAGGAAAGTCAACCAGAAATTCCCGAAAAGTTGACAGTTAACAAAGACCGGTCCAAAACAGCTTTTAAATGAAGTTAGTGGCCCAAATCAACCACTTGATCGGAAAAATTGACATTTTTCACATTTAACTGATATATTCTTTCACAAAATTCATCTTAAACATTTAAAATTTATCAAGTGCTCTTACATATCGAGAAAAACAGCGATGTGACAGACTTTCTTGAAATGCGAATCTCCCGAGATTTCACGGTCAAATGACGTTATTTCTATTTTTAGTACCATACCATGTGTTCATGTGTTTTCAAATTCAGAATGACATTTTCATGTATGTTCGATTATTCTGGCTTGTTTTGTAAACAAATTGTAGTGTAAATACAAACTCGAAGTAAATAATATTTAAAACTAAATATTCATACTGAACTCAGTCTTATAATCCATCAGACGTAAGTTGTTAATCACAAATAATAGATTTCAGAAAACGAAAGTAATGTTTACAATTTCAGCAAAAATGTCAAGGTCGATCCGAAAGTATCCAAATGAAAACTCGTCACGTGACAAAGCGACAATGGCGTCAAAATTGTGAATTTCAGACTGATGAATTATTTTCATCTATTGTAATATGCATTTGAAACATTTGAACCTTAAAATATTCCCCAATGCAGTAATATATTTTGCATTCACCAATATATGTAGAAATGTATCCAAGAAAATGAGCTTTCTTTGATTTATAGCGTGACATAAATATGTTACGACTCTGGTTGACTTTCGATACGGGGTTGGCTTCAGCTTCTTTAGCTAATGTATTGTATGTGAACAAAGTTCATGCAATGTCATTGTGTATGTCTTACCTTGTTTTATATGTTTGTATTACTTTTTGATGCTTTGTTAGGTAAATTATAAACTTTTTCCACTAGAATGTCAATTGAAACTATTGTGCATTTAGTATTGTAAATGTGATTAATATAATGTATTCTCTTATTACAGAGTTTATGTGATTTATATTATGTATTAGTATATTAATTTTGTTTATTTCAGATACCTATAAAGGCTATCCATCACACAGATTGTTTTGGAGTTGATCATACTATTGTAACTCAACATTAAAGAACCCCCGTTAAAACCGGAACTGTCGTTGTTGTTTGGAAAAATACGTAGAGTTACAAATGGCGCCCAACGGGTTCGTTGACTAGTCGAGTCTGCAGAGAGTCGGTGTAAAGGAGCGGGTCGTGTTCGTGAAACAGCTATTGACATTGTTTTAGTGCTAGCAAACATTAGACCAGAATTCAACCACTTCATACGTTTCATTCAGGATCACAGTTTTATTTTTTTTCTGATTTGGACACATCAGAAATACATACTTTTAAGTGCTTTGCAATCAGTTTTAAACCATTCTAGTGGCAGAATAATCAATTGTGTATTCAGGGTTGTAATTATGATTGAAATCAAAGGATTATTTTGGAAAAGTAACCGATTCGGCCGGGGGTCAAGGGGGCCGCCTAGGCCCTTTGTAGGCCCAGGGCAAGGCCCTGGTAGGGAGGTCAGGTGGGCGAACCCCCCCCCCCCCCCTCCGACCGAAAACGAATTCTAGACATTTTAGGGACAAAAAACTGCTATTCTCAGAGCATAAAAAGTTAAAATGAGGTCTAAAAAGAATAGAAAATTTTAAGATTTTCACATTTTTAATATACTGTACAATGTAAAAACATATTATATTGATAGATCTTTGCATGTTCCAATTCTATGCATTACCCGATAATCCAGTATTATTACGATTTCATTTTTGCAAAACCAAATTACGCCTAATTTTGACGATGAATGTCGTCCGCCATTTAACGCAAGTGCATATACAAATTGAATTGTGGGATTGGGGAATTCCCATTGAACATGCGTGAATCACGTGACGCGATTTGAGAGAATTGAGAACCGTTTATATTTAGTAATTACGACAAGTCAACCACTCAATCTAAACTGTTACATGTACGGTACCTCCTTTCAGAAAAGTTTGCGAAAGTGAAAGTGAATTTCTGTGAATAAAAACGCGCCTTTCTTTAAATTTTACCGAGTACTTTTTTTATTTCGGATCGTGATATAACTTGTCATGTCATTCATGCATGTAGACCTATATGTATGCATAGTTTGGCAATCTCAAAACACGTTATTTACCTACTTATTACATTATGTGTTATGACCATTTGTATAACAAAATGCATTATTTAATGTGTTATCCGTATTCATTTTCAGATTTTATTATTCATGGAAAATTAAGAAAATTCTAGCAACAGAGACACAATTATCGTGTTTTTCATGTACAGATGAAAATCATGCCAAAGTTAGACTTCATGTATAACATCACGTCATTCTTCCTCGGGGAAAGCGTGGACTTTAATATTTAGATGCTGAATAACAACTTCGTAGCGCAGAGGTCTCTAATATCTTTTATTTTGGTAGAAAATCGAAGAGCATTTTTATGTCCCCCACTATAGTAGTGGGGGAGATATTGTTTTTGCCCTGTCTGTTGGTCCGTTGGTCTGTTGGTCTGTTGGTTGGTTTGCGCCAACTTTAACATTCGCAATAACTTTTGCAATATTGAAGATAGGAACTTGATATTTGGCATGCATATGTATCTCATGGAGCTGCACATTTTGAGTGGTGAAAGGTCAAGGTCATCCTTCAAGGTCAAACGTCAAATATATGGGTCAAAATCGCTCATTTAATATATACTTTTGCAGTATTTCAATATTCAAGATAGCAACTTGATATTTGGCATGCATGTGTATCTCATGGAGCTGCACAATTTGAGTGGTGAAAGGTCAAGGTCAAGGTCATCCTTCAAGGTCAGATGTCAAATATATGTTGCCAAAATCGCTCATTTTATGAGTACTTTTGCAATATTGAAGATAGCAACTTGATATTTGGCATACATGTGTATCTCATGGAGCTGCACATTTTGAGTGGTGAAAGGTCAAGGTCATCCTTCAAGGTCAGAGGTCAAATATATGTGGCCCAAATCGCTAATTTTATGAATACTTTTGCAATATTGAAGATAGCAAATTGATATTTGGCATGCATGTGTATCTCATGGAGCTGCACATTTTAGTGGTGAAAGGTCAAGGTCAAGGTCATCCTTCAAGGTCAAATATATGGGTCAAAATTGCTCATGTAATGTCACTTCTGCAATATTGAAGCTAGCAATTTTATATTTAAAATGCATGTGTATCTCATGGAGCTGCACATTTTGAGTGGTGAAGGGTCAAGATCAAGGTAATCCTACAAGGTCAAACGTCATATAGGGGGACATTGTGTTTCACAAACGCATCTTGTTTAATATATGGAAACCTTTTCTCTAACTAAAAAAACTAGTTAATTACGCTCTACAGTGCAACATTCGTTGAAATACAGTCAGTAATAATCTGTGAAATGCACAGCTATTTGATACAATTTCACGTGGGGTCGGCGTGTATTCGGCTGCCTGAGCGCTGATTGGTTGACGTGCTTACCAAGACGAATTTGATTGACAGCTGGAAAAATCAATATTGGCCGCTCGCTGAGAAATTCATTGAAAACAGTAGCTCGTAGGAGGAGTTAATAGACTGACTGAATGACCAGGCGTCGCTCTACTATAGTACGGTTATTCCTCGTCAATTATTGTCGGTTTGCATCAAACTTCCGATCGCAATTTTAAAGATTCGGGGAAAAAACAACCGATTTTCTGGCGATTTTAACCGATGAATTCGATCGGCAATCGGTTTATTAATACAACCCTGGTATTGATCATGAAACTTCATAGGTACATTGATCATGACTGGCAGATGACCCCTATTGATTTTTAGGTCACTAGGTCAAAGGTCAAGGTCACAGTGACTCGAAATTGTAAAATGGTTTCCATGTGATAACTCAAGAATGCTTATGCCTAGGATCATGAAACTTCATAGGAACATTGATCATGACTGGCAGATGATCCCTATTGATTTTCAGGTCACTAGGTCAAAGGTCAAAGCCACAGTGACTCGAAACAGTAAATTGGTTTCATGATGATAACTCAAGAATAATTAGGCCTAGGATCATGAAACTTCATAGGTACGTTGATCATGACTGGCAGATGACCCCTATTGATTTTCATGTCACTAGGTCAGAGGTCACGGTCACAGATACAATAAACAAATTCACACAATGGCTACCGCTACAGCTGACAGCCCATATGGGGGGCATGCATGTTTTACAAACAGCCCTTGTTTTGATGTTTTAATTTAAGCATTTGCTGGAACACTTATTTCTATTGATGAGGCTGTGTTATACCATTTTTGCCTGATATTTGGAATAAAAAAATAATTAGTTTAATTTGAAAAATCTGTTTACAATTTTGAATTACCCCAGTTGCTATTATTGTTACCATGTACTCTAGGAAGTTCTATTTATAGACAAAAAATGTAGCTGCTACTAGGTAGCAGGAAGGTAGCCAGAAAAGGTAGCCGCTACGTTGCCGCTACTAGGTAGCCAGAAAAGGTAGCCGCTACGTAGCCAGAACAGGTAGCCGAAAGGTAGCCGCCACTAAGTAGGCGGAAAACTAATTTGCATACGAAATACTACCTAGCCGCTACAGGTAGCGGCTGAGTAGCCACTAGGTTGCAGCAAGGTAGCCGCTATAGGTAGCCAGAGGCCTTAGATTTCTGTTAGGGCTGTGCAATTGTATAGTGTACACTTGTTAGATGCTGACTTGTAGCAGATTACTAAAAGCGATCGTACAACTTAGAAAATATTCAACATGCTAATGTAGTTTGTCATCAACTAACTTTCAGATGGATCTATTATCCTGTATTTATTATTATGATTACAATATTAGGTATATGAAGATGTAGACTTTATGTATGCACTATCTTCATTTTCAGATCTGTAGTTTAAGAAGTGACATTTTTGTTTTTAAACATTTTGTAGAATCGCAACATACAACATTTTACACTTTACAATTGTAAAAAACATATATTAAAATGTTGCATTTTAAAACTTCTCTGTTAAACAAATGAGCTGAATATTCAACACGTGCAACATTTCTGGTGATGAATAAAATTGGCTGTCATTCCCTTCCATATTTGACTTAACCATTTTCTTGAAAATAACACATTTAAATTTTTTCCCAAAATCTTTAAGATGCTTAACTGATTTCAAGTATGTGAGTCTGCCTGCATAACTTTCTGATCGAGGCTGTGTTTTGTTCTGGTGAATTGATAATTAAACGAAGAAATGATCCTTGGAAATTTCTCGTTACTTTATCAAATATCAACAGACTGTAACTTTGTCATGATGTTTTCTATTGGGATATAGCAGGTGTACAGCTTCGAAGTACTGTAGAGGGAATGATGTTTTATAAACACAGTTCATGTGGACATTGGGAATAACTGCCCTACATTTGACCCCAAAACACACTGACCTGTGTTCCTAGATCAAATGGCAAGGTTTCCCTCAGTGATCAAAGGTAAAAGGGGTTATACAGCTTGTCCCAACTGAAACTTAATCACTCATCTAGCTTTAGAATAACCTGCGCAAATGTGCTCCAGATTGAGAAAGCATTTCATGTTCAAGCCCCTGGTTTAAATTGTTATGTCCCACTAACAGGGCAAACATCAAACATGGGATCTCAAGATTAGGTATGGTGGCATATAGCAGTCGGACTTTCCGCTTGTCAGCCCGTCTTTCTGTCTGTTCGTTATTTCGTTTCTGGAGTTTTTACCTAAACGCTTTCAGATATTTACCTGATTTTTTGGAATGAGAGTCTACCTGCATGACTTACAGATCAAGTTTCGCATCCTTTCCATTGATTTTCGGCACAGTTATGGACCTAAGATATTCACCTGATTTGTGGTGTGTGAGTCTTTTGTGTATTACAAAAACAACATGGAGGCTAACATTTTTATTATGACGTAGCTGTAGATTACAACGCACTAAATACATAGAATATTTTACATCCCTCTTTCTCTAATTTAACTGGCCTAAAAAAAATAATATGAAAATTACCTATTGATGTCCTATAAATATCTCTATTTTTCTAAAAAGTCTTTAACACAGCAATACAATTGTCTCTCCTTTTTTAATATTATTATTATTATTATTTTATGTTTTGTGTGTGCGTTTTTTAACTGGTGAACTAAAAACTATTAACTATAAACTAAACTGACTAGGAAAATGGTAAGGACTATGTGTCCCTAGTGCCACACTGGGAATAATTATGACCCTAAGCACTATCTGGCAAACACATGTATACAGCTGAAATATGTTTAAGAACCTATGGGGCCCTTTTTGCCACAATGGGGATTATTATGCCCCTTAACACCATGTGACACCACTTATATGGTTCTAGCATTAAATGATGTTATGTGAACCAAACAATAATTTAACTTTTACAAGTCAAGTTTGTCAGGTTTGATCACTGATCTTCCCGAGCGAGTAACATATGGCGTCATGTTGCACGTTGTTTGCTGCTCAATGCTCTTCTTGGGTGTTGTACGTTTGCCTGCTGGCTCAGTCTTGCCAGTGCTGGAGTCCTAATCAGATGAGTTGGATAAAGGAATATCGTCCGGATCAGGGAAGTCGTTAGCCATCTCTGGAACAACTCTAAGATTTTTCCGGTTTCGTTTGTATATATGGTTGCCACACGTTACCATGTACGAGCGTGGTCTTGTCACAGCTAACACAACACCAGCTTCCAATGTTTGGTTCCACCAGACATCCTCACATTGGCTCTTTCCTGCAGGGGTTTTAAGTCTTTCGCCCCCTTTCTGCGATCATGTATATCTGTATATCTTCTGTGTTTGTTTCTGTGTGTCAAAATGTGCTTTGACATGATACGGGTCTCTTGTGCGAGGCTTCAGGAGCTCACATGATGTTGGAAGGATGTTTCTTGGCCGTCTACCCATTAGTAGCTGAGCTGGTGGCACATTTATTTCTGCTAATGGCGTTGTCCGGTAATAAAACAGTGCCAGGCTCTTATCGTTTGCTTTTTTCCACAGTTTCTTTACATTCTGGATACCACGTTCAGCCTCACCGTTTGAAGATTGAAAGTGAGGGCTGGAAGTGAAGTGCTGGATGTCGTAGTTCTTGCAGAAGTTTTCAAACTCCTGTGAACTAAACTGAGGACCATTGTCAGAACGAAATGAGCGCGGAATTCCATGGCACGAAAATATGCCTTACAACGCTTAAACGACAACATTGGTAGTTTATTGTTGAAGTTCAACAACGTCAATGTACTTCGAATAGTAATCAACTGTCAGCAGATACTTTTTGACTGAAATTCAATTAAGTCACAACCCACCATGTTATATGGGAGGTCTGGGGTCAAAGTTGGTCTAAGCGGTTCAGCTTTCTGTTGGTTTTGATGTTCGGCACATTTACTTCAGTCCTTTACTATCATTTCAATGTCCGAGTTCATCCCAGGCCAGAACATTGCTTCTCTAGCCCGCTGTTTACACTTTACTATTCCTAAATGTGAAGTGTGGATTAATTTCAACATGTCTTTGCGGAGACTAGGTGGGATAACTATTCTCATGCCTTTGTATATGACACCATCTGAGACTGAAAGTTGGTCCCGAGAATCCCAGTATTCACGTTTTTCCACCGGGGCTTCGTTTCTCGTATCAGGCCATCCACTCATAATTATTTCACCAAGTGTGCAAAGTTCTGTATCTGTGTAGTTCTTAATTTCGGAATATCATGACGGCGATACCGATATAATTTTCAACATGTCATCTGGAAAGTGCTCTTGCTCTGCACTGTTTGGTAAATATGCACGAGACAGAGCATCAGATATTTTCCATTTCTTTCACCCTACGGTACCGAATCTTCAGGTCATACCACTGCAACTTCATCAACATCTTCTGAAGTCTCATTGGCGCAGACAGCAGTGGTTTCATGAATATCTGCTCCAGTGGATTGTGGTCGATGAAAACAATGACTTTTTTCCCTAAAACGAAGTAATGGAATTTACTTATACTGTACACTATGGAGAGCTTTTTTTTAAAGCTGTGCGTATCTTTTCTCTGTCTCATTTAACGCTCGAGAAGCGTACGCAATCACCCTGCCTTCCTGTAGCAGTACGCTCCAAGGCCATCTTTGATAGCATCACACTCTATCTCAATGTTCTTGTTTACATCGTAAAATGCTAGTACTGGTGGAGTGCTGCAGAGATTTTTCAGTTCAGTAAAACTTTGTTCTTGTTCATGGTTCCATTCAAAAAGTGTGTCGGATTTTAGTAGGGCTCGAAGTGGTGCATCCACCTGACTCATATTTGGAATAAATTTGGCCAAATACTGCACTAGACCTAATACTCTCTGTACACCTTCCTTATTTTCGGGCGCAGTCATCTCTACAATGGCCTTTACTTTTGCCGAGTCTGCTTGTGGGCCGTTTTGCGTCAATATATGTCCCATGTAAGATACACTGCGTTGCCTAATCTTGCACTTGTCATAGTTTAATTTTAAGTTGTACTATGTGGCACGATCAATGACCTGTTTTAGTTTTTTGTCTTGGTCTTCGACATTCTTTCCTGCAATGAGAATATCGTCTATGATTACAAAAGCACCCTGTATGCCGTCAAGCATTTTATCCATGAGTCTTTGATAGATTTCAAGTGCAGATTTCACTCTAAAGGGTTATCTCAACTAGCGATACCTGCCAAGAGGGGAATTGAACGTTGTTAAGTATGATGACGGGGTGTCTAGTTTAATATGCAAGAACCCTGATTTTGCATCAAGTACAGAAAACACTTTTGCCTCCGGTATGCTTGCTATTACATCATCAATGTTCCTCATCTGGTGTTCTCTTTTAATAGCCTTATTTATGTCTTTGGGATCGATGCACAATCTGACCTTGTCATTTTTCAGCGACACCACCATAGAGCTGACCCATTTGTTGTCCTCCATTTCTCTCAGTTTTTCTATCACACGAGGTTTTATGGACGCTGCTACCCTACGTAGGGCATGGATCACAATTTCAGCACTTTCATCCACTTTGATCGAGTAGTGTCCAGGTAGTGTACCAGTTGTTTTTATGAGTTCTGGGAAGTCACGAGCCAATTCTTCTTTGCTTTGCTCGTCAATGTTGTTTATCCTCTACACTAGTTCAAGCTCTTCAGCCATGTTTCCACTTAGGATGTTTTCCTGTGACAAGTTGACGATTACTTTGTCACCACTTTTGACAGAAAGAAAATCGATCCCACCGGTTTTATTTGATGGTTGGTGTATGATTTTAGTGTTTTTGATGAGCGATGCAGTTGAATATTGTTTCTGATATTGTCATATGCTGCTTTAACCAAAATGTATCTATTCGGAATGTCATCTCTTTGTCACGCACGTCTAGTTTTACAAGCCATTTATCATCGACAATGTTCACACTCTCATCTATTTCGGAGGCCGTGTGTATGTGGAAAAGTTCTTCATCGCTGCTTTCTTCCTCAGTGCTGCCGTATGCATATTCTTCTTTTTGTGTATCTTGTTTACATTGTTGCGTCTTAATTTGCTTAGATTAAACCAGTGATTTTTCTGTTTACAATAGTGATATGTGGCCCCGTATGCTGGGCATTTTCCGATCCCATGGTTTTTGCCACACCACATTGTCACATTTGTCACTTTTTGTCTGTACACCTTTCATTACAATTTCTTTTGTCCCTTTCCGCCTTTCTTATCCTTAAGGCTTCTAGTTTGTTTTGCAGACGCTGACTTTTTTTTTGACACTCAGAACCTCATGACCCCTCATCAGTTTTAATTGGTTTTGTGAGAGTTCATATTGTTGGCCTATGTCTATGGCCTTATCTATGGTGAGCTTTTCACCTTGGTCTAGCAGTCTTTCGTGGACCTTCGGATGCTTTACCCCATTGATAATGAGATCAACTAAAATGTCATCTGGTTTGTCATATTCACAATCCATTATGAGAAGCCGAAGATCTTTGACAAAATTGTCGAATGTGTCACCTTCTGATTGTTTCCTTTGACAAAAAAATCCGTCTAGGCGAAAAGTGTTGTCCCTGATTAGCTTGTGCGGCTCTACATGCTAATCTAGGAGAAGACTTAGTTCAGTATTCATTAAGCACTGTTATCTCAGAATGAGACTCAAAGTAAGTCTTCCTGCAGTCTGTTACAGCGTTTAACAAGGTCATACAAGGTGAGCCTTGTTCTGGGAAAACAGGGCTTAACTCATGTTAAGTGCCATCCATAGATTAGCCCGTGTAGTATGCACTCATACTAATCGGGGATTATACTTTCAACTTTTGAGGAAAGTTTTGTTTAAAGGGATTTTCTTCTAAACTAAAATAAAGTCTTGGCAGAAAGTGCTGTCTCAGAATAGCCAGTTAGGACGACGCTATACGCATGCATTAAGCTCAGTTTTCACTGAACAGGGCTGTAGTTAAGTCCGCTTCCAGTTTGTTGTAGAGGGTTAATTAGAAAGTATGATGAGAATGAGTAAATGCTATGGTATAACAAGCAATATGATTAAAATGTGGTAATTGAGACAAAGATGTACATGTAAACGCAAATTGAAAACAATTGTTAAAGGCTCATAAACACTCAAAATCAAGGAATATTTTAGTACAATATTTCGGAAAATTCAGTAACCACATAAAAATTATGTGTTTCTTGTAGCAATAGCCAAATTTTTTAACTCTATATGGGGTCTGGTAACATAGATTTAACGAGATTAAAAATTTGTGTATTTGTGTATTTTTATTTGTGTATGTGACCATATATTCCATGTGAATTTTCTCCGCCGATAGCCGAACATTTACGAGCGAACCCGAGACAGGCTTCGGGCATCGTCGGAAGCACGATGCAGTTCTCATGAATAAGTCCCTCTTCCGACACTTCCTGAAGCCAGTCTCTCATTTGCTTGTAAATGTTTGGATGTCGCGGCAATAGATTTACATGAAATATATTGTGAAACAAAAAATAAAAACGAGCATTTTTAAATTAATTGTAAATGTTATATTGAACTGTAAGAAAGAAAACAAATATATTGATTTTTCCTTTACTTATACCGATAAATAATAAAAGAAAAACAATTAACATTTGAAGATATATCTGCAAAAGAGACGCAAACGCATTCTTTTCAATGGTGTCAATGTTATCATTGTGGATCTAGAGCGTTTAATGGTATGCCTGTATCATCACGTGCCGGCCATGGGTAGATAAGATTATCACGATAAGATGCGTCATCTTTCTCACTTAACTGAAATATCGGTTGCTGAATCGATGGGAATTTGCGATGACACGAATCTTTGTCAATTGATATATCTTTGATGTGTAGCACACTCTCTGTACGTCGATAATCCAAACTGAGTAGGATAATTCAAACTAAAGAAAAAATGGCGACAGAAATAAAGACTCCAGTCATTTCTTTCTAAGAACACTTTTATTTAAGATAAGTTGTTACATAAAAAACGTTTCTTTTTTTATAACATGTTATTTGCCGGATACAATGCGCTAATAAAACCATAACAATTAAAAACAATTACGTCGAAATAAAATGAATATATTTGAAAATCTGGAAAAAAAGTAAATGAAATCGTCGAAAGGTTTAGGCCAAAAACAATTATAATAGAATGTTTTTAATGTTTTAATGCTTGGACTTATGTATTAACCTTTCATATATGTATGTTGAAAAATTGATTGGCGTAAATGCCATAAACGCAATACATTCGTATTTTTTGGGGACAAGAATATACAAATTGGATAATGACCTAACTAGTGTATGGATAATTTCAAACTAACATTAGGAAGTCGATGGATAATGACCAAACTGCAAGATGTCTTTATGTAAAGATGTATGTAAAATGAGCACTCTTGTAAAATATTTCGAGATTTATTTAATTGCTGACAACAAAAGCATTTTAGCACATTGTTAAACAATCATCTTAAAACAGAAAAAAGATTTTGTTTTCTTTTCAGGTTGAACAGAAGATAATGGAAAATTACAGATGTTATTATTGTACAGAGTCCTTTAAATGCCTGAAAGAAATACTAATCCATAACACAACTAACCATTACGTAGAAAAATAAAAAATAGAGAACTTACCTTAGATGAAACAACCGGGATATTAGGTTATCGGACACAAATATATGCTGATAACTCTACAAAACATAGATGAACAACATCAGCAACTCACTATTGAAAATGGCGTTATCAAAGTGATAGAAAAAGTTAATCAAAGTGTCTGCCCATCGCCAGAAGAATTGAAATCGCAGAAGAACAGGCCAAAATACCTTTGCGTGTATTGTAGTAACGATTAACAATATATATTTTATAAAACTGTATTCAAATGTTGAAAATAAATAAGCATTTTCATACGAATGCCTCTATCAGTCTGGTCCTTCCACGTTCCAAAACAATTTAAAGGAGCGAATCGACGGTATTTCCCTATATAATGAAATATCAAATATTCAACATTACAAAAAGTGTAAATTTTATTAACATAAAATCGGAAGGAATAATACGTAATTGATGAAATCGGAAAGAAAAATAGTTTAAAAGTCCACAAATAGTATTTCCACCGAGGATTCAATAAGGTTCAAAGTCATTCCATATAGAACTCGCAAGCTTTCTCACTCTGGATCAGCAGACGATTTATTTCATAAATCAATCTCTGGGTTAATGGTCGCCATCTTTCGAACTACTTTCAAAAGTACAACAACAACAATAACAGTAGAAGACAATTTTAATTGCGAAAAGTTGAAAAATTGAGTACATGTGTCACAGTTGTTGAGTGAAATAGTGTTATTTTCAACTGTGTATGAAGCATGTGAACTGGTAGTGGAATAACCGAATTGTTGGTGGAAATGGAATTTAGAAATATATCTAATAGTAATAATTCATCATCGTGTAGAATAATCATCAGCATCATATCTGTGGAACATTGCACTATTAAAAAAACAAGTATTTCATAGATATGGTGCTTTTGACATAGTTCACTAACCATCAAGACTGAAATGATTCATGCACACAGGTAAAGTAAATAATTGAATTTGTGCAGAATGTTTATTTTTTACAAATTATTATTTAATTTGACCAATTTATATTAGATTGATTGCACCGAAACTCAAAGTCTAAAGCTTAGTAAGACACTTAAGCCAGTTTTCTGAGAAGAAACAATACTTGTTTAGAGTATAGCAGGCTCATGCGGCCTCTGGTTTATTTATTTGGCCTCGGCCTTTAACCTGGGTCGCTTTGATTTCAGGTGTTTAGCCCCCATATCAACAAGGCTCTCGACCCTATATGTAGTTATTCATATTGTTTAAAGATTTTGAGAACCCTCACTCGGTGCCAGTGGGGATAAAACAGGGACCTTCTTATAGCTAGATTAATGCATCAAATATGCCAGCAACACTTTATAATCAATAACTTTATAATTGATGATTCTGTTCTTAAAACTACATTACTCATTTACCAAAACAATGTGAAAAACATTTTTATGCCCCAAAAGGAGGGCATATAGTGATCGCACTGTCCGTCTGTGTATCCATCACACTTTGCATTTAGGTTTCGAAAAATGCTCATAAACTTCTATGTCGCTTCAGATGTAACATTCATATTTGGTATGCATGTGTATATGGACAAGGCCTTCCCATACACACACAAATTTTGGACCCCTTTGACCTTGAACTTAGGGTCGGCTTTTAGGTTTTGAAAAATGCTCATAACTTCTATTAAAGCGTTTATCGGGGGCGTATGTCATCCTACGGAGACAGCTCTTGTTTTTGCTACTGTCCTCTGCACAAACCATGATATATCTGCGTATATGCCTCCAACCAAATCAGTAAAACTATTTGTCACTTAATTACAGTTAACTTATTGCATGTTAACTTTTCAACAATATATATATACATGTATATATAATTATATATAACAGATCTTGAAAAAAACTCACATCAAACTTCAAATTGTTTTAGTAAATTATAGGCTTTAATTGGTATTGTGACATTGACACCACTCATGCATGCGACTAAACAATTATACAACTATGGAGCACATTATTTATGAGAAATTCCAATACATCAACATATCGTCTCAGATTTAAGGCAGATAATCTAGTGCTTTTTTTGCTGCCATTTTTACTATTACACATTTTTTCATTTTATGTTATGATGCATTGATCTTGTTTCTAAATTAACCAAGCAATCATGTTAAACTTTTGAAGAAAGATGTTGTCTGATAAATATAGAAAATATAATCACTACAAAGTGAACAAAATTCAGTTGAATACTGTGACCAACAAAGATTTGCCGAAGAGCAATTCAGATCATGATTTAAAATAAATACAAGTAATATGAAAGTCTGCCTATTGGATCCCAGTTAAGACTTATTTGTCAAATCTGCACATTAATTTTCCCTTAGCCATGTAGAATTGGGGACTAAATACCATCAAGTCATGTAAAAGGAGCAGGGTATAGCACGCTGCTATTTATCTCTTGAGCTTTCACATGAATTTTACGGGTAATTTTCATACAACAAATGATATTATGTAGTGTAATGATAAAGCATTATGAGCACAAATTATATCTCTTACTAGTGGTGCAAAATCATTAAGTGTCACATTTTAAAAGAAAATTTATATAAAAAGGTATTATTAATTGTTAAACGTTATTAAAGGTTATTTCAATTCACTAAAGCATTTAATTACAAGAACAAGTGCATTTTATGTCCATTACAATACATGTAACAGTATTGGCATTGTATTTATCTGCATTTGATGTGCATTTAATACACTTAAAAATGCAGACAAGACACACTTCTAACAGAAACAAATGTATTTTTTTCTGCATTTTTCCAGCATTAATACTCTTCAAGTGTATTTTTTATCATCCCAAATACACTTTACCAGGAAAAAGGTATGTTAAAATGCATTTTTAGTTTGTTTTAAGTATATTTTCAAATGCATTAAGACACTCTTTTCTTTTGCAAAAAATGTTGAACAAAAACTTGAAAATATTTAATATACTAAAGTGTAGTGATAATTAAAGTTTTGTATGAGCATCAAAAACAGAGTCAAATTCATACCAGTGCCTATTTAGTAGCAGTAGGCCTTATATGGTCTACTTGTGGTAGAAATAATGCATTTTGTATAATACAACATACATAAATTAAAAAATATAGCTGCCCATACAGTTCAATACAATGTTCAATTAACTACACTATGCAAAGTTGAAATATGACATCAAGCTTGGAATAATCTTTTCAATAATGAATAATATGCTGTTTTAATTTATAAGTGAAATAGACACTTGCATATAAAAACTGATTTTAAATCAAAACTAAATGTTTAATTTGATTTTTAGCTCAACTGGCCAAAGGTCCTGTGTCCATCGTGCATCCATGCATAAACTTTTCCTTTAAACATCTTCTCCTAAACTACTGGTCCAATTCTGATGAAATTTCTTATGAATGTTCCTGGGGTGTACCTCTTTCAAATTTGTTCAAATTATGCCCCTGGGGTCAAATTTGACTCTGCCCTGGGGTCACAAAATTGAAAATTTGCTTAAATAAGGCCTATTTTGTGAAAACTTTCAAAATCTCCCGTCCATAACCATTGGGCCTAGGGCTATCAAATTTGGTATGTAGAGACATCTAATAGTCCTCTACCAATTTGTTCAAATTATACCCCTGGGGTCAAATTTGACCCTGCCCCGGGGGTCACAAAATTGAACATATGCTTATATAGGGTATATTTTGTAAAAACTTTACAAATCTTCTCGTCCATAACCATTGGGCCTAGGGCTACCAAATTTGGTATGTAGTGGCATCTTATAGTCCTCTACCAAATTTGTTCAAATTATGCCCCTGGGGTCAAGTTTGACCCTGCCCCGAGGGTCACAAAATTGAACATATGCTTATATAAGGCCTATTTTGTGAAATCTTCAAAAAATTTCTTGTCAATAACAATCCGGCCTAGGGCTATCAAATTTGGTATAAAGTGACATCTAATAGTCCTCTACCAAATTTGTTCAAATTTAATCCCTAGGGTCAAATTTGACCCTGCCCCGGGGGTCACAAAATTGAACATATGCTTATATAATGCCTATTTTGTGATAACTTAAAAAAAAATCTTGTCCATAACCATTAGGCCTAGGGCTACACAATTTGGTATGTAGTGACATTGTATAGTCCTCTACTTAGTTTGTTCAAATTATGCCCCAGGGGTCAAATTTGACCCTGCCCTGGGGGCCACAAAATCAATTATATGCTTATATAGTGCCTATTTTGTGAAAATTTTAAAACTCTTCTTGTCCTTAACCATAAGGCATAGGGCTACCAAATTTGGTATGTAGTGACATGTTATAGTTCTCCACCAAGTTTGTTCAAATTATGCCCCTTGGGTCAAATTTGACCCTGCCCGGGGTCACAAAACTGAACATACGCTTATATGGGGCCTATTTTGTGAAAACTTTAAAAATCTTGTTGTCCATAACCATTGGGCCCTGGGCTACCAAATTTGGTATGTAGTGACATCTAATAAACCTCTACCAAATTTGTTCAAATAATGCCTCTGGGGTCAACTTTGACCCTGCCCCGGGGGGTCACAAAATTGAATAAACGCTTTGAAAGCGCCTTTTTTGTGAAATCTTTAAAAATCTTCTTGTCGAAAACCATTTGGACTATGGCTACCAAATTTGGTATGCAGTAACATCTTATAGTCCTCTACCAAGTTTGTTCAAATTATGTCCTTTGGGTCAAATTTGATCCTGACCCGCATGTCACAAAATTGAACATTATATACGCTTATATCTTGCTATTTTGTGAAAACTTTAAAAATATTCTTGTCCTAAACTCTAGGACCTAGGGCTACCACATTTTGTATGTAGTGAGATATAGTAGTCCTCTACAAAGTTTTCTCAAATTATGCCCCCTGGGGTTAAATTTGACCCAGCCCAGAAGGTCACAAAGTGTACATGTGCTTAAATAGGGCCTATATTTAAGTATTTGCACATGCAGAGAAATTTGTTTCAGCCTTTTTTTCAGCAGTGGAGTGGTACAGGGCCATCATGGCCCTCTTGTTTAAATACTCAAAAAATGAAACCGTGTTCATGCTTGCATGAACACAGTTTATAAATGCTGTCAGAATTATAAAATATGCAATTACTATAAATACAAATGCCAGGGAAAAGTGCTTTTTGTACTAAAAAATTCGAATGAATATTACAATAATACATTTGAATACTTTAGTATGTAATTAACAGTTTTGTCTGAGAAAATCACTAAATTTTATATATTTATTCAAATTCACATAAATCATATTTCAAAAACACATCATTACTTCAAATCCTTTCACACAATACTGAAAAAAATGCACAGTTTCTGATTGTTATTGATTCTTTATTAATTTATACATGTACCATTTTTTAATCTTGATGCATCCTCAATTGTATAATGCACATCTTAATCTGTTTTAACAATTATATATAAAGATTAAGGCTGACTCAGTAAAATAATAATCCATGATTTCTGCAGTACTTGCAGACAAAATAGGAATACTGCTGTGTATTATCTATCTATCTAATGGGATATTAATTTGGCTTTAATAGAAAAAAATCAAAGCATACACATGTATAATATGTGTATGTATATATTAGTTAAACTTAAATTGATTGACCATCGATAAAAGATATTATAATATATGTATGTATATATATATATCCTTGTAAAAACTAAAAATTAAATATGTATGTTTCTATTACATCATTTAGGACTTTATTTTCAGACAAAGTAGAGTGAAGCTTTAAAACAGTATCCAATTGTAACAGTCAATTTTGGGAAAATCAACCTTATAATTATTTTCTGTGTTGGCCAATGTCATAATGGTTATAAAATGTATATTGAACTGGAAGTTTTCTTTATTTTAAATGATAACATTGCTGGTCAGCCATAATTGTCACAATCAAGTGGTCTTTTTACACTGTAGTTTCCTCACTGACTATTGGTTTGTTTGAGAATGAGCCACACAAAGTATCGTTGGGGAGATGAGTTGTCAATTTTATGTTTATCAGTCTTTCATAATCCAGATACCTATAAAAAGGGAATTGTAACTAATAATCACCAATATACACAATTAAAATGTATGCATTTAGATTTATTAGTACTGCACAATAATCATTTTCCAAAAATATGTAGCAACATTACATTATATAATGCTGCAATACTAAAGTAATTTACTAATTAAAGGTCGCTGATGTGTAATGGATGTGGTGTCCACCTAATGATCTGGAGGTCACTGGTTTGATCCCCAGTGTGGGAGCATTCTTAAGAAATCTCCAAGAGACACCAAAGTACTGGTTCTAGGTCCAGGAAAACGAACTCAAGAGCATTTCACATACATGTACGTAGTTAGTACTTTAAATTTAATCGAACTAAAAAAGGGTTAAAACTAACAACTGAAACCCTTATTAATACATTTATTTTAATCAAGCAAATGTGCAAATTCATTTAAAATAATGAGTAAAATTTAAAAATTCTACTTTAAAGTAATCATGATAATTTAGATCATTTTCAGAATATTTATGATGATAATGATACAATTATATATTCCCTAAATGATAAAAATAAAACATGTAATGTTAATTTATGAAAAAAAACGTTTTAATTTTATCAATATCATGGTAATTACAACTAGATACAGGCAATTAGATCAGAAACGTGCATAATTATATTAACCCATTCATGCCTAGCGTCCTGAAAAAAAGGACATTGCAAACAGCGTAGACCCAGATGAGACGCCGCATAATGCGGCGTCTCATCTGGGTCTGCGCTGTTTGCTTAAAGAAATTTCTGTAAGAAATATTCAAAATATAGAAATAAATATACCAGACACCCCTACTTTTGAAATAAATTGATCCAATTTAGAAGGATGGGAGAGTCCACTGGGCATAAATGGGGTTAATGAACAACCCAGACATTTGTAGTGATTTATGGTCACTATTGATTAACGTTCTATACATGACCTGTCATAAAAGGTATTTTTTAGCCAGTACTACAATCGGCAATGATAGTCTGTATTGCATACATATTCCAACGTCTATTATCGATTCGCTTCCTCAAACTGAACAAATATTTAATGTTTACATCGCGAAACGTAATGCATCCATTTCACTTTCGGTTTGGTTGTTTTGTAAACACCGTAATTTCATCTTAAAAATTGGATGATAGGGTGATTAAATAATAATGGAAAAGTAAATCACTTGGATAATAGGTCAAAATGCAACACAAATGAACGTTAATAGTGCTCTTAATATCAAAGTTTCGGTAAAAAAGTTTGGCGCTAGTTCAACGCGCATGTATACAGCCTCATAACAATAGACTGACAACCTTTTGGGTAGTAAAGTAGTAATACAAGGCAATATGGCGACCGTTAGCCACGAGGCCTATCTTACGGAGGAATCCGAGATAGCCGATGTATCACGATGAAGCTTTCTATGCTATAATACCGTAA